>NC_044560.1:111105390-111419736 GCF_007565055.1 Rhinopithecus roxellana | reverse complement strand
ACCTTTAGATAGGCCTGGTAGGTGTTCCACACCCAGGGCCCGCCTTCCCCTGGGCTGTTCCAGCGCACGGCCAGGGCAGCCACCAGCAGCGAGAGCGCAGGGTTCAGTGAGGTGTACTCCGCATCCACCAGGAGCCGCACGTGCTGGGCCCGGGCATACTGAGGGTAACAGAGATGGTGGTCAGGGTCCTGCATGTCCAGCAGGGGCAGTGGAGCCAGGCCCCAGCAGGAGGGGTTACCTGGGCCACGCGATGCAAGCGGCTGAGGGAGGCCTGGAGGTGCTGGTTCTGCTCCTCGTTGAGGCAGGAGACCTGGAGGTTCTAGGGGGCAGCAGGGGAAGTGGGAAAAAGCTTAGAAGTTGCTAGAAATCTAAAAATGAGCAATATCAGTTAGGTACTTTTAACTGAGGGAGTTATGAGCCTAGAATCAGGGTTTGAATCCAGGCTCCACCACCTATTGTGTGACTTGGGTAAGTTATATAACCTTTCTGGGCCTCAGTTTTTGTTTGTTTGTTTTTTGAGATGGAGTATTGCTCTGCTGCTCAGGTTGGAGTGCAGTGGCATGATCTCAGCTCACTGCAACCTCCGCCTCCTGGATTCAAGTGATTCTCCTGCTTCAGCCTCCCAAGTAGCTGGGATTACAGGTGCTCACCACCATGCCCGCCTAATATTTGTACTTTTAGTAGAGACGGGGTTTCACCATGTTGCCCAGGCTGGTCTCAAACTCCTGACCTCAAGTGATCCACCCACCTTGAGCTCCCAAAGTGCTGGGATTACAGGCGTGAGCCAGCCACCGTGCCCAGCTCTCCCTGCTACTCTTTGAACACAATGGGGAACTTCCCACCTCCAGGCCTCTACCTGCTACCATGTTTCCTTCAAGTATTTGCTCTAATGCCACTTTCTCAACATGGTTTCCCAGCTATACATTGGCAACTTCTTTTCCTGTTCCTCAGCCTTATTTTCCCCTACTTGTTACGTACTGATTTTTGTTTTGTTTTGTTGAGACAGAGTCTTGCTGTGTTGCCCAGGCTGGAATGCAGTGGTGCGATCATGGCTCATTGCAGCCTCTACCTCCCCAGCTCAAGTAATCCTCCTGCTTCAGCCTCCCAAGTACCTAGGACCACAGGCACCCACCACCACGCCTGGCTAATTTTTTACTATTTGTAGAGTCAAGGTCTTCCTATGTTGCCCAGGCTGGTCTCAGACTCCGGGGCTCAAGCGATCCTCCCACCTCAGCCTCCCAAAGTGCTGGGATTCTGACTTTGGTTTTAATTATTGTCTCTTGCCCCTGACTTGCAAGGAAGTGCCTCGAGGTCAGGGATTTCGCCTTCATGCCTCCTCGGCCCCTAGCACCGTGTCTGGAACAAGACAGATGTTCAGCAAACACTTCGGGAGTGGATACGGTTGTAACATGGAAGTAAAAATTATTCCTAACTCACAGTCTTATGCAGATTCATCTGGCTGAATATGAGCTGCTGGTGACTCCAGGGAGTCTGGCTGGGTTCAAAGAAGTTGGGAAATGGAAGAAAGAGGAACAGGTGGGGCTGAAAGCTTTATTATATCCAATAAAGTCGACACGGATGACAGGCCTAGGCTTGCTCATGGAATCTGGAGGCAGGTTGGGCTGGAAGCTGCAACCCTCCCATGGTGGGGAGAATGCTGCCTCCTGGAGGAGGGAAAAGCTGGGGGCAGCAGCCTGGTTTCCTCTTCCTCCAACAGAGGATTGTCTTCCCCTTGACTTGGGGCATAGTCTCAGGCCCTTAGGGAGCTATTTCAGACACCCACCAAATATTTAACTCATTTAATCTTTACCACCCTCTGATGTAGCAACTGTTATTGTCCCCCATTTTCTAGATGGGGAAACTGAGGCACAGAGCAGGAAGTCACTTGTCAAAAGTCACACAGCTAACTCAGGGCAGACCTGAGGTCTGAACCTCAGCCTTTCCAGAGCCTGGGTCTTTCTCTCTTTTCCTTCCCTCCCTCCCTTCCTTCCTTCCTTTCCTTCCTTTTTTTTTTTTGAGACAGGGTCTCACTCTGTCTCCCAGGCAAGAGTGCAGTAGTGTGAGTTCAAGTGATTCTCCTGCCTCAGCCTCCTGAGTAACTGGGACTACAGGCAAGTGCCACCACTTCTGGATAATTTTTTGTATTTTTAGTAGAGATGGGGTTTTACCACATTGTCCAGGCTGGTCTCAAACTCCTGACCTCAAGTGATCCACCCCCACTTAGCCTCTCAAAGTGCTGGGATTACAGGCATGAGCTACGGCACCTGGCCCTCTTTCTTTCTTTTTCTTTTTCTTTTTTTTTTTTTAGAGACAGGGTCTCTCATTCTGTCGCCCAGGCTGGAGTGAAGTGGCACAATTTTTAGCTCACTGCAGCCTCAAACTTGCCAGCTTAAGCAATCCTCCCACCTTAACCTGCAGAGAAGCAAGGATTACAGGTGCCTGCCACCACATCCAGCTAATTTTAAGAATGTTTTTGTAAAGATGAGGGCTTACTGTATTACTCAGGCTAGTATTGACCTCCTGAGCTCAAGTGATCCTCCTGCCTTAGCCTCCACACCAGGTGTGCACCAGCACACAGGCTAAGTTTTTCATTTTTTGTAGAAATGGGGTCTCACTATGTTGCCTGGGCAGGTCTTGAACTCCTGGGCTCAGGTAAGCCTCCAATTTCAGCCTCCCAAAATGCAGATTACAGGCATGAGGCACTGCACCCAGCCTGTTTTAATGCTTAAAACCACCAAGAAGTTGTTGTCACTCTCCCCACAGGAATAAACTAAAGCTCATGAAGAGATGAACTCCTTACTCTCCAAAGCTGAGTTTCTGAACCATGAAATCTTGTTTCTATGTGTTCTCTGACACACTTTATAAATTACAAATAAGGCCAGGTACAGTGGCTTACGCCTGTAATCCCAACACTTTGGGAGGCCAAGGCAGGCGGATCACGAGGTCAGGAGTTCAAGACCAGCCTGGCCAACATAGTGAAACCCCATTTCTACTAAAAATACAAAACTTAGCTGGGCGTGGTGGCACGCACCTATAGTTCCAGCTACTCAGGACGCTGGAGCAGGAGAATAGCTTGAACCTGGAAGGCGGAGGTTGCAGCGAGCGGAGATTGTACCACTGCACTCCAGCCTGGGCAACAGAGCCAGATGCCATCCCCCGCCCCCGACAAAAAAAAAAAAAAAAAAAAAAAGGCCAGGAGCGGTGGCTCAAGCCTGTAATACCAGCAATTTGGGAGGCCGAGACGGGCGGATCACGAGGTCAGGAGATCGAGACCATCCTGGCTAACACGGTGAAACCCCGTCTCTACTAAAAAATACAAAAAACTAGCCAGGTGAGGTGGCGGGTGCCTGTAGTCCCAGCTACTCAGGAGGCTGAGGCAGGAGAATGGCGTAAACCCAGGAGGCAGAGCTTGCAGTAAGCTGAGATCTGGCCACTGCACTCCAGCCTGGGAGACAGAGTGAGACTCCGTCTCAAAAAAAAAAAAAAAAAAAAAAGGAGCTGAGCTTAGTGGCTCACGTCTATAATCCCAGCACTTTGGGAGGCTGAGGCGGGCGTTTCACCTGAGGCCAGGAGTTCGAGAGCAGCCTGGCCAACATGGTGAAGCCTAATCTCTACTAAAAATACAAAAATTAGCCAGGCGTGATGGCGGGCGCTTGTAATCCCAGCTACTCGGGAGGCTGAAGCAGGAGAACCTGGGAGGCAGAGCTCGCAGTGAGCCGAGATCACGCCCCTGCACTCCAGCCTGGGCGACAGAGCAAGACTCTGTCTTAAAATAATAATAATAAATAGATAAATAAAAATTACAAATAAAAAAATTAGAAAAAGAAACATCAGCATGTGCACTGTAGCATTGTTTGGGAGGGTGGAGACACAGAGGCCACCCAGGGGTTCACCCCAGGAGAGGTAAACCATGCAGCAGCCAGTGGCAAGAGGATTCTTGAGGCACCAGCCTGTGAAATACAGTGCGACCCTTTTTCTACAAAAAATTTTTAAAATTAGCTGGACATGGTGGTTCATTCCTGTAATCCCAGCTACTTGGGAGGCTTAGGTGGGAGGATTGCTAGAGCTCAGGAGTTCGAGGCTACAGTGAGCTGTGATCATGCCACTGCACTCCAGCCTGGGTGACAGAGAGAGACCCTGTATAAAAACAAAAACAAAACCAAAACAAAACTTTGTGTGGATCTTAATATCAGTGGAAAAAATAAGAAGTAGAGTGAGATAGCTGATACAATGCTTTTGTGTAAATTTAAAACATTCTCTCGATTGATGGAGATGGGCAGGAGGGAACTTCGCAGTGATGGAAATGTTCTAAATCTTTTTCTTTTTCTTTTTCTTTTTTTGAGACAGAATTTTGATCTTTTTGCCCAGGCTAGAGTGCAATGGCATGATCTTGGCTCATTGCAAACTCCGCCTCCCGGGTTCAAGTGATTCTTTTGCCTCAGCCTCCCCAGTAGCTGGGATTACAGGCGCATGCCACCACGCCTGGCTAATTTTGTATGTCTAGTAGAGACAGGGTTTCACGATGTTGGCCAGGCTGTTCTTAAACTCCTGACCTTCAGTAATCCATCTGCCTCAGCCTCAAAGTGTTGAGATTACAGGCGTGAGCCACCGCTCCCGGCCATGTTCTAAATCTTGATAGGGATCTGGATTGCTCAAGTGTGTGTTTTGGTCAAGGTTCATCAAGGGGCACATTTACAATGTGTGTAGTTCGTTGTTTTACCTTGAAAGAAAAAAGTACTGGGAATAATTATTGGGCTCTAATTAATGAGACCATTATTCACATCCTGAAGCATTCAGGGGGAAAACATACTGGGATGTCTGCAATTTACTTTGAAATGCACCAAAAAATAAGATGAATTGATGGATGGATAGAGGAATAGAGGGATAGATATGATTTAAAGCAAGTATAGTTAAAGGTGGCAGGTACATGGATGTTCATGTACAATTCTTTTTACTTTTCTGTATATTGGAAAATTTTTATAAAAGAATATTGGGGAAAATATGCCCCCCACGAATGGTATACACCTGGCAAAACAAAATCATAGAAACAAAAAGATATGCATTATACAAGACAGGAGGCTGGGTGTGATGGTTCACACCTATAATCCCAGAACTTCGGGAGGCTGAGGCTGGGGGACTGCTTGAGGCCATGAGTTAGAGACCAGCCTGTGCAACACAGTAAGACAGAGAGAGAGAGAGAGAGGAGGGAGGAGAGAGAGAAGGAAGGAAGGAAGGAAGGAAGGAAGGAAGGAAGGAAGGAAGGAAGGAAGGAGGGAGGGAGGGAGGGAGGGAGGGAGGGAGGGAGGGAGGGGAGAGAGAATGAAAAAGAAAAGAAGGAAGGAAGGAAGGAGAGAGAGAGAAAGAAAAAGGAAGGAGAGAGAAAGAAAGAAAAAAAGATGGAGTAGGGTTGAAATAGAATATAGAGATAAAAAGAAAATAATGATTGAATGAACAAACTAAGATCCCACTGGCCTAATCAGAACTTATACCCAGCCAGCTCACACCCGTGCAGCTGTGTTGACTGAGGACACATTGATGTACCTTCTTCTAGTTGATAAACAGCTTCTATCCCAGTCCCTCCTCTGAGAGCCTCCAGCCTCTAGGCTCCTCCCTGAGAACCCAGATGACCCTGATTCCATCCATTTCAGCCATGCCTGGGAGCTACAGCTGCATTTCTGCTGGCTGTTCCAAGGCTGGAGGTGGCCGTGAGCATTTTGAACATCTGGTGTGCCGTGTGGCCGCATCTGAGTCCAAGGCACTCTGTCCCCGACAGTCCCGCTTGAGATCCTTACCTGCCCAGAGTCCATGGCTTCAGCCAGCCTCTCGGGGCTCAGCTCCAAGGAGGCTCCTGGCCTTCTGACCCATGAGGCTAGCTCCTTCTGAAATGGGGTGGTAGGTGGGGTGGTGAGGGGAGCCCGGTGGGCAGCCGTGCCCTCCTGGCACCCCCATCTTTGCAGTCCTTACACAGAGCCGAGCGCTGGTCAGCGCCGTCACCTTCAGCTGCATGAGGCTGGCCTCAGCCAGGCTGGGGGGCTCCAGGAGGTCCCGCGACAGGTCCACACACCGCAGCATAGCGCCGAGGTTCCCCTCATACCAGGCCTCACTGCCCAGCCAGCAGGCATCAGGTCCCAACCTGCAAAGCCCCTTCCTGCGTCCTCCCAGCCTCCCTGGGCCCTGGCTCCCTACTCACCCGCTCTTGGCAGCAGAGTCCGGCTCCTCCTCAGTGGGCACTGCCAGCAGTGGTTGGAGGCTGAGGGTCCGCAGCTGCTGCACGCAGCCCCTCACCTCCTCTGCCGTCTCACCAGCCACAAACTGCCCATAGATGGATGCTCGGAGAAACGCGCCTGAGAGCCGGGAGCCCAGGAGTCGCTGAGACCAGGCCTGGAGCTGGGTGACAGAGAGCGAGGGCTCAGCGTCAGGCTATGGGGAGCCTCCAGGCTGGTCCTCGGGATCACTGCTCACCGCCAGCCCGTGAGTGACCAGTGGGGGCCAGGCACACAGCCGGAGAACCAGTAAGGCCCGTGTCAGCTCTCCTGTGCCCTTGAGGTGGAAGGCGCCACCATCAAAGCTCAGGGGCTGCCAGCCCCTCACCAGGGGACCAGCTTGGGAACAGAGCAGGTAACAGGTCCGGAGCATTCTGGGTCCCTGGCTGCCTCCACACCAGGGAAGGTGCTCTGGAGGCAGCAGGTTCACCAATTGCCCCTTGCCCAGACTGGGGGCAGTGACTGATTAACTGGGCAAAGCCTCAGGATCACAGGCTCCTTGGGGGCAATTAATTATTAACAAATGGGGACAGAGTTCAGAGTAACGGTAACGGGAGGCGAACCCCCAATAACAGCCCCCAACAATCCTCAGCACAACAGCCTGCACTTACTAGGTAATCACCACGTGCTGGGGAAAACAGGGGCTCTAGAGCAAAGATCCCTGGGTTCAGGACATTGGGCTTTGTGATCCAAGATGAGCTACTTAACGGCTTTTGTGGCAATTGCTTCCTCCACCTCCCAAGTAGCTGGGAGGGTGATTTTTAATTGTTTTTTTGGTAGAGACAGAGTCTCACTGTGTTACCCAGGCTGGTCTTGAACCCCTGGACTCAAGCAGTCCTCCCACCTCGGCCTCCCAAAGTGCTGGGATTTCAGGCATGAGCCACGGCACCCGGCTCTCACATTGTAAGTCTTTTTTTAAAGCTATAACCTATGTTCATACATTCCTGAACGTACATTTCACCAAAAAAGTTAAAAACATTAATCATAATATCAGCTTCCCAGAGCTGTTGTGCAGATCCAATTAATGGACACATACAACCTGGTACGCAATCTGTGTTCAGTAAGCACTGGCTGTGGTCATTAAGTGCTGTGTGTATACAATCTCATTGATGCTTGTCTTTCATGATGAAGCATGTACCATTAATCACCCCTGGTTTGGGGATCCCCAAGGCCACATCAGGTTCAATCATTCTCTAGAAAGACTCACAAAACTCAGAAAAGCCATGAGACTCACGGTTATGGTTTGTTACAGTGAAAGGATACAGATTAAAGTTAGCAAAGGGAAGAGGCGCAAGGAGATGCCAGGAGCAAGCTTCTAGTCATCTTCTCCCAGTGGAGTCAAGAGATCAGTGCTCAGTTTTCCCAGCATGCATGGAGAATTGCAATCAGGGAAGCTGACCAGAGCCTTGATGACCAGGGTTTTTATTGGGGTCAGTCACATGGGCAGGCTGACTGCCTGCATGACCGACCTTGTCTCTAGCTCCTCTGGAGGTCAAGCTGATACTGCATGGCCCAAGGTCCCCACATAAACAGAGATACTCTTTTAAAAGCTTTTTTGAGACGGAGTATCACTCTAACCCAGGCTGGAGTGCAGTGGCACGATTTTTGGCTCACGGCAACCTCCGCCTCCCAGGTTCCAGCAATTCTCCTACCTCAACATCCCAAACAAAAATACTTTTATCAAGCAGGATAGTACAAAGGCTTAGAGGTTACCTCCCAGGAGCTGAGTGAGGTTAATCCTTTACTACACAACCCCCAATTCACAGATGTTAAAAGTGGAGGCTCAGCCGGGCATGGTGGCTCACGCCTGTAATCCCAGCACTTTGGGAGGCCGAGGCAGGTGGATCACCTAAGGTCAGGAGTTGAAGACCAGCCCAGCCAACCTGCTGAAACCCCGTCTCTACTAAAAATACAAAACTTAGCTGGGCCTGGTGGCATGCGCCTATAATCCCAGTCACTCAGGAGGCTGAGGCAGGAGAATCACTTGAACCCAGGAGGTGGAGATTGCAGTTAGCCGAGATCACGCCACTGCACTCCAGCCTGGGTGACAAGAGCAAAACTCTGTCTCAAACAAACAACAACAACAGAAAGTGGAGGCTCAGAGAGATGGAGACACTTGCCTAAAGTCACACAGCCAGTTGGTGTCCAAGTGCAGATTTAAGACCTCTCTCCCTGAGATGCCAGACTGTAAATTTTTTTTTCTTTTTCTTTTTTTTCTTTTTTGAGACGGAGTCTTGCTCTGTTGCCCAGGCTGGAGTACAATGGTGCAATCTCGGCTCACTGCAACCTCCGCTTCCTGGGTTCAAGTGATTCTCCTGCCTCAACCTCTTGAGTGCCTGGGGTTACAGGGGCATGCCACCACGCCCAGCTAATTTTTGTATTTTTAGTAGAGACAGGGTTTCACCATGTTGGCCAGGCCAGTCTCGAACTCCTGACCTCAAGTGATCCACCCACCTCGGCCTCCCAAAGCGCTGGGATTACAGGTGTGAGCCACCATGCTGCCTGTAAGATTTTTACTATCTTTTTCTGCTGTCTTTTCTTTAGTACATGATCCACAGAGCCGAGTGACAATAGCCAGGTTAGAATCCAGCAAAGCCTGAGCTTAAAAAGTCTTTTCAATTTTTTTTTTTCCATAGAGACAGGGTCTTGCTGTATTGCCCAGGCTAGTCTCAAACTCCTGGCCTCAAGGAATCCTCTCACTTTTGCCTCCCAAAGTGCTGGGATTACAGATGTGAGCCACCATGTGAGCCCTAAAAATGAAGCCTTTGAACTTTTTTTTTTTTTTTTTGACAGAGTCTTGCTCTGTCGCCCAGGCTGCAGATCTTGGATCACTGCATCCTCCGCCTCCCAGGTTCAAGAGATTCTCCTGCCTCAGCCTCCCAAGTAGCTGGGATTATAGGCGCGTGCCATAAAGCCCAGCTAATTTTTGTATTTTTAGTAGAGGCAGGGTGTCACCATATTAACCAGGCTGGTCTTGAATTCCTGACCTCAGGTGATCTGCTCACCAAGGCCTCCCAACGTGCTGGGATTACAGGCATTAGCCACCGCGCCCGGCCTTTTTTTTTTTTTTTTAACAATTATTTTGAAGGATCATTGACATCTCAGCACATATAGCTCTGATGTAAATTTGAAAGGTTTTATGTTATTTCTTCCTTTTGTCTTTGATAATTTACCAGTGAAGCCATCTGGACCTGGAATTTTCTTTGTGGGAAGGTTTTTAAATAATGAGTTTGATTTCTTTAATAAATACAGAGCTCTTTGAATTTTCTGTTTCATCCGTGTTAACATTCTTATGTTGTGTTTTTCAAGGAAATGTCATTTGTCAAATCTGTTGATGTTAAGTTGTTCATAATATCCTCTATATTCTTTTAATGATTCCAGAATTTGTAGTGATAACCTCTCATTCTTAATACTGGTAATCCCTGTTCTCTCTCTTTTTTACTCTAACAGGGAATTTTATCAATCTTATTGATCTTTTAAAAAAAACAATATTGCTTGTTTGGTTTTTGTTTCGTTTTTCTTTTTTTGAGACAGAGTCTTCCTCTGTCACCCAGGCTAGAGTGCAATCTCCGCTCACTGCAATCTCTGCCTCCCAGGTTCAAGCGTTTCTCCTGCTTCAGCCTCCTGCGTAGCTAGGATTATAGGCGCCCGCCACCACGTCCAGCTAATTTTTGTATTTTTAGTAGAGGCAGGGTTTCACCATGTTGGCCAGGCTGGTCTCGAACTCCTGACCTCAGGTGATCTGCCTGCCTCGGCCTCCCAAAGTGCTGGGATTACAGGTGTGAGCCATAGCCCCTTCCTCAATACTGGCTTCTTTAAAGAGCCCAGGCCAGTCATCTTGTAGAATGCCCCCTATGTTAGATTTGTCTGATTATATCCTTATGATGTTATTTAATGTATTCCTTTATCTTGTATTTCCTATAAACCAGAGTTTTGATCTAGAGCACAATGTATTAGACCACCTACTGGTGACCACTGTGTTGTTTCCAGAGTGCCTGGTCCCTAACCACCATGGTACTAGGCCTGCCAGGCTCATGAATGGCTTCGACAGGATAGCAGCAGACAGCGTGAGAAACTAGGTTCTAAGCCCCCACACACTCACCATTGGGAGACCACAAGCAGCTAGAGTTGAGGGAGATATGTATTGGGAGAGGAGAGAGGCCTGAGGCAAAATAGTCTTTTGGGATTAGCTTGTGAGGGACCTTGATTATTCTTTAGGAATGGCTGCTGTTGGCCTGGCCTGGTGGCTCACGCCTGTAATCCCAGCACTTTGGGAAGCTGAGGCGGGTGGATCACCTGAGGTCAGGAGTTTGAGACCAGTCTGGCCAACAGGGTGAAACCCCATCTCTACTAAAAATACAAAAATTAGCCAGGCGTGGTGGCAGGCTCCTGTAATCTCAGCTACTCAGGAGGCTGAGGCAGGAGAATCGCTTGAACCTGGGAGGCGGAGGAACCTAGTGGGCTGAGATCGCACCACTGTACTCCAGCCTGGGAGACAGAGCTAGACTCCATCTCAAAAAACAAAAACAAAAACAAAAACAAAAAAAAAAAGAAAAAGAAAGAAAAAAGAAATGAACTAAGAGTGATGTGTCACTCATCCCTCTGACGCTTTCCCATGAGTGAGCGTCCCTCTCCCCGTCCCGCCCTCACTGATGGTTCCCAGGAAGGCTCCTATCCCAGCGGCACTCTCCAGTGCTCAAGAATAAAGAAAAAAACTCCTTATATGCTCTGCCACCCCCAATATCAGTGTCTCACCTGGGCTGCCCACTGAGATCACCTGGGGAACCTCTTTCTTGTTACTTTTTTAATGATTATGGAATAAAAATAATTTTTTCCCTTTGGTGTACAGTTCAATGAATTTTAGCACGTATATAGATTCCTTTAAACACTGCCCTCATTTGTAATCAGGATAAGAACAATTCCATCATTCCCAAAACTTTTTTACAGTCCTACCCTCACCCCATCCCTAACCCCTGACAACCACTTATCTCTTTCCATTGCCATAGTTTAGTCTTTTTGAGAATGTCAAATATATGGAATCACACAGTGCGGAGGCTAAAGCAACTCCATTTTTTTCTTTAAGAGACAGTGTTTTGCTGTCACCCAGGCTAGAGTGCAGTGGCATGATCATGGCTCACTGTAACCTTGAACTCCTGGGCTCGAGTGAGCCTCCTGCCTCAGCCTTCTGAGTAGTTGAGACTACAGGCACACACCACCATGCCTGGCTAGTTTTTAAATTTTTGTAGAGACGGGGTCTCCCTATGTTGCCCAGGCTGGTCTTTTATTCCTGACCCCAAGAGGCAATCCTCCTGCCTCAGCCTCCCAAAGTGTTGGGGTCACAGGCGTGAGCCACCACGCCCCACCAGCAGCCCCATTTTGGATGCTAATCCATCTTACTGGCTTCTGATTACCCCCAGTTCTGGGACGGCCTCCGAGATTTCCAGTTCATCTGTTGACCCCTGTGTAAAAGCAGGTACTTACTGGAATCCTGCCCTCAGGTCAAAGCAATCTTGATGTTACTTTACTTTTCAATTGTCCTCCACATCCCCTCTGAAGCAGATATGCCCTTTCCCGCTTGTCTACAAGCCCTGCGCCTCAGGGGTAATGATAGGGACCCACCATCCGATCTTGTTACGGCAAGAGAGGGTTCTTGGATCTCCTGCAAGAAAGAATTCAGGGCGAGTCCACAGTGCAAAGCAAAAGCTAGTTTGTTAAGAAAGTTTATTAAGAAAGGCAGTGGCTCATGCCTGTAATTCCAGCCCTTTGGGAGGCAGAGGCAGGCGGATCCTCTGGTGGTTCAAATGTTCACCCAGGTGAAGAGCCGTGGCCCCTACAATCGGGCACCTTAGCCTCTCTAACTGGGGTTCTCCCTCCCTCTTTGGCTTTTCACTGTCCGTGGAACACACCCAGATTCCTGCTGTTGCATTTCCACTGTTCCTTTTCCCTGAAAACTCCACCCTTCCTTCTTTCCCTAATTAACTCCCACCTGCCCTCAGGTATCAGGGTTTAAGATACCCCCTCAAGGAGATCTGCCCTGAGCAGCCCCTCCCAGATGAGGGAGAGTTTTACCCTTTCACATTTTAACACCAGCCTTGTAGCTCTTGTCATGTTTATTCATCTGTGAGTGAAGACTCACTTTCTCTCCCCCACACCCCTGCTAGACTGTGAGTACCATGAGGTCGGGGGGGTCACATTTGGTTTTGTCACTAATTTATCCCTACTGCTTAGCACAGGACTTATTTTTGTTGAATGGACTTATTTTTGTTGAATGGGTAACTAATTTAATGGATTTCTTTGGCATTTGCTGGACAAGGGACTTGTAGATTGCATCACATCAATTCAAGTAGATTCTGGATAAGACCCACCTTTTTTTTTTTTTTTTTTTTTTTGAGACAGGGTCTCACTCTTTCGTCCAGGCCCAGGCTGGAGTGCACGATGTCGGCTCACTGCAACCTCGGCCTCCCACATTCAAGCATTCTCCTGCCTCAGGCTCCTGAGTAGCTGTGATTACAGTCGCAGGTGGTGCACACCACCACGCCCGGCTAATTTATATATA
Source organism: Rhinopithecus roxellana (assembly GCF_007565055.1). NCBI lineage: Eukaryota > Metazoa > Chordata > Mammalia > Primates > Cercopithecidae > Rhinopithecus > Rhinopithecus roxellana. The sequence goes on along the minus strand of NC_044560.1, from coordinate 111,406,917 downwards.
CATAAATATATGTATATTATTATATATTTTAGTAGAGATGGGGGTTTCACATTGTTGGCCAGGCTGGTCTCAAACTCCTGACCTTGTGATGCGCCTGCCTCGGCCTCCCAAAGTGCTGGGATTACAGGCTTGAGCCACCACGCCCAGCCTGGAGGTTTTTGTTTTTAAAGCAGCTCTTAGAGCCAGGCCGGCAATCTTTAATATGCAAATGCCGGCCGTTAGAAACTGGGTCCACCCAAACATGGCGATTCCCCAGGCCTTCTTGCCCTTGCCCCACATATTCCTGGCAACATGGCCGCCCACACATATCCCCATGTGTGTAGAACATCATGGCGCCCTGTATTTACATATTAAAAAACTAGGGTGGGAGGGCCAGCTTTTTTCGTGGGCTACATGAATAACATGCCTGGTCAAACCAATCCCCTGAGCCCTGTGCAAATCAGACACTGCCTCCCCCAGCCTCTATATGTACCTGGCTGGTTTCCACTCCACTTGGGGTCTCCTCTTTGGGCTTATGGAGCCCCTCATCCCTCTGTCTCTGTATGGGGGAGCTTCTTCCTTCTGCCCTCTCCCTTCTTTCAGGCCTATTAAACTCTCGGCTCCTTAAAACCACTCCACATGTGTCCATGTCATTTTATCTAATTGGACTCCAGAGGAAGAACCTGGTGTTTCTCCATTCATTGGAGCTGTATCAGAATGATCCAGCACAGAGAGACAAAGAGTTGGACATATGAAAGGGGGGCATAAATCAGGTATTTATGAAAGTCTCAAATGTACAAATTAGGCTGGGCGTGGTGGCTCATGCATGTAATCCTAGCACTTTGGGAGACTGAGACTGGTGGATAACCTGAGGTCATCAGTTTGAGATTAGCCTGGCCAACATGGTGAAACCCCGTCTCTACTAAAAATACAAAAATTGGCTGGGCATGATGGTGCGTGCCTGTAATTCCAACTACTCAGGAGGTTGAGGCAGGAGAATCACTTGAACCGGGGAGATGGAGGTTGCAGTGAGCCGAGATGGCACTACTGCGCTCTCCAGCCTGGGCGACAGAGACTCTGTCTCAAAAAAAAAAAAAAAAAAAAGGTAGAAATTAGAGAGAGTAGAAGAGAGGCAATCTTGGAAAAAATAATGGCTGATAATTTTCCAGAACTGATGAAAAATACAAATTCACAAAGAAGCAAAGATATCCTAAGCTAAATAAAACAAAAGAGGCCAGGCTTGGTGGCTCACACCTGTAATCCCAACACTTTGGGAAGCCGAGGTGGGCGGATCAGGAGGTCAGGAGTTCGAGACCAGTCTGGTCAATATGGTGAAAATCTGCCTCTACTAAAAATACAAAAATTAGCCAGGCGTGGTGGCACGTGCCTGTAATCCTAGCTACTCGGGAGGCTGAGGCAGAAGAATCGCTTGAACCCCGGAGGCAGAGGTTGCAGTGATCTGAGATTGCCCATTGCACTCCAGCCTGGGTGACAGAGCGAGACTCCATCTCAAAACAAACAAACACTAAAGAAATCCATGCCTAAACACATCATACTGAAATGGCAGAACATTGAAGACACCGAAATCTATTATTTATCTTTACATCCTCCAGCATGTAGCCTGGACTAGATGCTCCAGCAATTCTATCAAATCAAGAGGGTGGGTATCCCAAGTTGAGACCACAGACAAATTAAAGGCAAAGAGGTAGAAACAAATATGGCAAATATGGCTAGAGGAAGGAAAAGCATTTTTCTCACCTATCTGAAGCACACAACCTGGATTGGGGGAAAGTGAAGTTGAAAATGAGAGTGTGGGGGAGGGAGAGACTAGGTGAGGAGAATTTTATTTTTATTTTTAGAGACAGGGTCCTGTTCTGTCACCCAGGCTGGAGTACAGTGGTGTGATTGATTATAGCTCACTGCAGCCTTGAACTACTGGGTTCAAGGGATCCTTCTGCCTCAGTCTCCTGAGTAGCTGGGACTACAGGAGTGTGCCACCATAGCTGGGTAATTTTTGTATTTTTTGTAGAGATGGGATCTCTCTGTGTTGCCAGGGCTGATCTGGAACTCCTGGTCTCAAGTGGTCCTCCTGTCTCAGCCTCCCAAAGTGCTTGGATTACAGACATGAACCACCCACACCTGGTCACTGGGGAATCCTGAGTGCCCAGCAAAACAGGTAGAACACAAAGAGCCGCTCGACAGTAGCCATGGAAGGTGCTGGAATAAAGTACCCAGCCGGTCCTTCTGTGGGCGATCATCCATTTCGTGGTAAGAGGCAAAGGGGCTCTAACACCGGCACAGAGGTGGGAAAGTCCACCTCTTATTCGCTCTGATTGGGTCACCAGGTGACCCCATACCAATCACTGAGGTTTAAGAATAAGGTATTCCGGCCAGCTCCGATGCTGTGCGTGTGTCTGGAGCCTTGAGAGCGCTCAGCCAATGCACAAAACCTACCTGGGGCGCGGTGGCTCACGCCTGCAGTCCCAGCACTTTGGGAGGCCGAGGAGGGTGGATCACCTGAGGTCAGGAGTTTGAGACCAGCCTGGCCAACATGGCGAAACCCCTTCTCTACCAAAAATACAAAAATTAGCTGGGCGTGGTGGTGGGCACCTGTAATCCCAGCTACTTGGGAGGCTGAGGCATGAGAATCGCTTGAACCCGGGAAGCGGAGGTTGCAGTGAGCCGAGATCGCATAACTGCACTCCAGCAGCAACACAGGTGCACTCTGTCTCTAAATAAATAAATAAATAAATGAACAAACAATTAAAAGCAAAACGAAACAAAAAACTGGACTGATGGTTCCAGGAGGTTATACATATACAGAACATAGAATGTGGGCTGGCAGGCCGGGCGCGGTGGCTCAAGCCTGTAATCCCAGCACTTTGGGAGGCCGAGACGGGCGGATCACGAGGTCAGGAGTTTGAGACCATCCTGGCTAACACGGTGAAACCCCGTCTCTACTGAAAAATACAAAAAGCTAGCCGGGCGAGGTGGCTGGCGCCTGTAGTCCCAGCTACTCGGGAGGCTGAGGCAGGAGAATGGCGTAAACCCAGGAGGCGGAGCTTGCAGTGAGCTGAGAGCCGGCCACTGCACTCCAGCCCGGGCAACAGAGCAAGACTCCGTCTCAAAAAAAAAAAAAAAAAAAGAATGTGGGCTGGCATGTGTGAGCAGCTCATAAATGCTGTCTGTCACTGCTGCTGCAGCAATTCAATAGCTTCCTGCCACCCGCAGGATAAAGCACAAACCCATAAGATGACCTTTGTGGTTTATCTTTGACCATCCCACTAGCCTTAATTCCTACCACTCCCTGACTTCGGGGTTATTCTCCAGCAACAATTTTAGGGAAATCCCTTCCCACACTGTGTTCCTGGAGTCTTCTTTGCCTCAAACCCCTGCACAGTTTCTTATCCCTTAATACTGAAGTTTGGTGACAGCTTAGGTGCAGAGGACACCCCAGCCAGTTTTAATCTTCAGCACAGACCTCTCCCCTGAGCTCTGGAACGCAATGTACACACACACACACACACACACACACACACACACACACACCACACACACTCATTCAGAATCCCCTCATGGATTGGTTCCTCTCCAATGGGACACTACCGCACCCTGGTGGGAGCTTGGGAAATTTGCATAATTGTTTTTGGCTGCAGCATTGATTGGGGGGTGTTACAGGCGTCTAGAGGTAGGGACCAGGAACGCTGGACGCTGAAATCTGCGTCCAGAACAGTTTGTAAATGTCTTTACAGGCACTTCTGTGGGTAAAAAACGTTTATAGTTATCTGAATTTATTAATTAATATAACACATCTACACATACATACAAAATTTTGGTATGGTTTAAAATATATTGACATTTTCTGAAATGAAACGATGATGTACATTCATTTGAAAGTGAAGATTGTGTACTTTTTTGTTCAGAATGGTACCAATGTTTGTACATCATATCAGAAAAATTATAATTCCAACCACAATGCCACCTATGAGATGTAATGTAAAATTCTGAATGAAGTATAGCACACATAAAGAAATGTGCCCTGGCCGGGAGCCGTGGCTCACGCCTGTAATCCCAGCACTTTGGGAGGCTGAGGCAGGCGGATCACAAGGTCAGGAGATCGAGACCATTCTGGCTAACACGGTGAAACCCCATTTCTACTAAAAATACAAAAAATTAGCTGGGTATGGTGGTGGGTGCCTGTAGTCCCAGCTACTCGGGAGGCTGAGGCAGGAGAATGGCGTGAACCCAGGAGGCAGAGCTTGCAGTGAGCCGAGATCGTGCCACTGCACTCCAGCCTGGGTGACAGAGCGAGACTCCGTCTCAAAAAAAAAAAAAAAGAAAAAGAAAAAATAAATGTGCCCATATCATGTGTTCAGTATGAATTTTCAGAGAGAGACCAGAAAGTAAATTTGACACAAGTGACACTTGATAACTAACACCCAAGTCAAGAAAACAACTTCTTAATCCCAGCACTTTGGGAGGCCAAGTCAGGAGGATCACTTGGGCCCAGGCGTTCAAGACCAGCCTGGACAACATAGTGAAACTCTGTCTCTACAAAGAAAAAAATTAGCCATGTGTGCTGGTGCACACTTGTAGTCCCAGCTACACAGGAGGCTGAGGTGGGAGAATCACTTGAGCCCAAGAGTTGGAGGCTGCAGTGAGCCATCATCGCACCACTGCACTCCAGCCTGGGAGACAGAGCAAGACACCACATCAAAAAAAAAAAAAAAAAAGAAGAAGAAGAAAGAAAAGAAAACAACATTACGAGCATTCTCACCCCAAGCCTTCCTGGTGTCAGTTTCAATAACCATTCCCCTCTCTCCCAAAGGTAACCAGACTCTGTTTGTTTGTTGACACAGGGTCTGGCTCTGTTGCCCAGGCTGGAGTGCAGTGGTGTGATTATGGCTCACTGCAGCCTTGAATTCCTGGGCTCAAGCAATCCTCCCGCCTCAGCCTCCTGAGTAGTTGAGACTACAGTTGCAAACCACCATGTGCAACTGATTTTTGTATTATTTTGTAGAAATGGGGTTTCACCATTTTGCCCAGTCTGCTCTCAAACTCCTGGTCTCAAGCAATCTACATATCTTGGCCTCCCAAAGTGCTGGGATTATAGGCATGAGCCTCCACACCCGGCTCAGGTTATGCACTTTTATAGTCAGTAGTATTAGTAACATGTGGTTGTATCCTTCTCCATAATTTTTTTTTGTTTTTAGACAGAGTCTTACTCTGTCACCCAGGCTGGAGTACAGTGGCATGGTCTCGGCTCACTGCAGCCTCTGCCTCCTGGGTTCAAGCGATTCTCCCACTTCAGCCTCCCGAGTAGCTGGGATTATAGGCACGCGCCACCACGCCCAGCTAATTTTTATATTTTTAGTAGAGACGGGGTTTTGCCATGTTGATCAGGCTGGTCTTGAACTTCTGACCTCAGGTGATCTGCCCACCTCGGCCTCCCAAAGTGCTGGGATTACAGGCACGAGCCACCATGCCCAGCCTTTTCTTTTTTTTTTTTTTTTTTTTTGAGACAGAATTTATCTCTGTCACCTAGGCTGGAGTTCAGTGGCATGATCTCGGCTCACTGCAACCCCCGCCTCCTTGGTTCAAGCAATTTTTGAACCTCGGCCTCCCAAGTAGATGGAACTACATGTGTGTGCCACCACACCCAGATAATTTTTGTATTTTTATTCTTTTTTATTTTATTTTAGTTTTGAGACAGAGTCCACAGCCCAGGTTGGAGTGCAGTGGCATTACTTCAGCTCACTGCATCCTCTGCATCCTGGTTCAAGAGATTCTCTTGCCTCAGCCTCCCGAGTAGCTGGGATTACAGGCGTGCACCACCACGCCCAACTAATTTTTATATTTTTAGTAGAGATGGGGTTTTGCCATGTTGGCCAGGCTGGTTTTGAACTCCTGACCACTTTGGGAGGACGAGGCAGGCAGATCATAAGGTCAGGAGTTCGAGACTAGCCTGACCAACATGGTGAAACCCCGTCTCTACTAAAAATGCAAAAAATTAGCTAGGCGTGGTGGCGGGCACCTGTAGTCCCAACTACTCGGGAGGCTGAGGCAGGAGAATCACTTGAAACAAGGAGGCAGAGGATGCAGTGAGCAGAGATGGCGCCACTGCACTACCAGCCTGGGTGACAGAGTGAGACTCTGTCTCAAAAAAATAATAATAAAATAAAATTTTTAAATGTTGTAGGTTTTTTCTTTGAAAGGGAAAATACACAATTACATGTTGTTGGCTGTGGATTTATTTGAGAAAAAAAAGAAAAAATATACAATTAGAAAAATTCTACTGTTAGGAATGAAGTCACCTTTTAATTATAGGGAAATCATTTAGATCTTAATGTATTTGTGTATTCCAGTGCTGTGGTGTAAAAACTTATTTTAGTCTGTGCTGATAAAAAATAACATTGTCATTCAACAGTTCGGGTGTATTTGTAAAAAACAAAACCAAAGAAAAATAAATATATTGACAAAAACGTGAACTAGAAAGTTTTGATAATATGGTTAATCAAGTAGAAGTGGTGGTCTGAAGAAAGTCTGTTCTTCATGGAAACAGGTAGACTTCTCAGCTATCCTGCTATTCAATAGAAAGATGGAGCCAGGCGTGGTGGCTCATGTCTGTAATCTCAGCACTTTGGAAGGCCGAGGCGGCGGATCACTTGAGGCCAGGAGTTTGAGGCCAGCCTGGCTAACTTGGTTGAAACCCCATCTCTACTAAAAATACAAAAAACTAGCTGAGCCTAGTGGCAGGAGCCTGCAATCCCAACTACTGGGGAGGCTGAGGCAAGAGAATTACTTGAACCTGGGAGGTGGAGGTTGCAGTGAGCTGAGATCATGCCATTATACTCCTGGGTGACAAAGCGAGACAAGAAAGGAAGAGAAGAGAAAGTAAGGGGAGGGGAGGGGAGGGGAGGGGAGGGGAGGGAAGGGAAGGGAAGGGAAGGGAAAGGAGGGGAGGGAAGGGGAAAGAGAGAGAGATAGAGAGACAGAGAGAGAGAGGGGGGAGAGAGAGAGAGAGACAGAAAGAGACAGAGAGATAGAGAGAGAGAGACAGGAAAGAAAAGAAAAGGAAGGAAGGGAGGGAGGGAGGGAGGAATTCTCTTGCTGGGCTTCTATTATGAAGCCTGTTTTTAAAATCACTTTTATTGAAACAGCATTTATGTACAATAAAAATGCACCCATCTTAAGTGTACAGTTCAATGAGTTTTGACAAATCTGTGGGTCCATGCAACCACCACCACAATCGTGATATGGAATATTTCCATCACCTCAGAAAGTTCTCCCATGCCTTTTTGCAGTCAACCCTCCTCTTATGGCCCCAGGAAACCTCTGCTCTGCTCTCTGCCACCATAGATTAGTTTCACCTATTTTAGAATTTCTATAAATGAAAGCACACATATAAAAGTATGTATTCTTTTCCTCTAGCTTCTTTTGATTGTCTGTTTATTTTAATGCTTATAGAGCAAACTTATGTTTACATGTGTCATAGTTTATGTCTCCTGTGTTAGATAACTGTGGGAAATAATAAAATAATAGGTAGGATACAACATGGGTTCATAAATTCTACTTATTATTAGCTATTTTAGATGTCATGGAATGCAAAATGAACAGTTTTTAATATGTCTTTTCCCACTTCTGAAAACTTTACTTCATGAAGCACATAGGGACCCTCAGAATAGCATTTTATTTTTTATTTGTATTTTATTTTTATTTTTTGAGACAGAATCTCACTCTGTCACCCAGGCTGGAGTGCAGTGGTATGATCTTGGCTCACTGCAACCTTCACCTCCTGGGTTCAAGCGATTCTTGTGCCTCAGCCTCCCAAGTAGCTGAGACTACAGGCATGCACCACTATTCCTAGCTGATTTTTTATATTTTTAGTAGAAATGGAGTTTCACCATGTTGGCCAGGCTCGTCTCAAACTCTTGACCTCAGGTGATCCACCTGCCTCGGCCTTCCAAAGTGCTGGGATTATAGGCGTGAGCCACCGCACCTGGCAGAATTTCATTTTTGAGATGCTGTTTACAATCTGCCCTGTCCTTTTGCAGAAGTTTAGTTTCTAAAGCCAACCCCAAGATACACCTTGTTTCTAGTCTGGTACCAGCTGAAACATTTTCTGTCACTCAACTCCCTCCATGTCCTCTCCTGACAAAGCCGAGTCCCTCTGGGTTTTATGGAGCTCACCTAACCAGCTCGGCCCAGGCTGTAATGAGAGGGACCAGTGGAGTGTAAATTCCTGCAGGTACAGGACAGGGGGGTTGAGAGGACTCTCACACCAGATGTCCCCTCAGCTCGAAGAGCAGAGAATCAGGTTCCAGAGTGTCCAAGTCTCCCGCCACCCGGTCATAGATTCCTCTTGGATCCTGATATGCGTCTTCAGGCCAGCGGAGGTCCCAGGGGCCCTGACAGGCAAAAAGTGGAGTTAGAACCATGGAGAGATGCCCTGAAGGTCTTCATTGAAGATCTGGGGGATACATGCCCCTGCTTAACTTCCCAGAAAAAACTGTTTTAGCTTTTACTAAACCCCCAAACTATACAAAAAAGGAGTGCGTTATAATGAATGCCTATGATGAACCCCATGTGCTTATCGCCTAACTTCAATAATATCAGGCCAGGCACGGTGGCTCATGCCTGTAATTCCAGCACTTTGGGAGGCCAAAGCAGGAGGATTTTTTGAGACCAGGAGTTCAAGACCAGCCTGGGCAACATAGTGAGATCCTGTATCTACAAAAAATAATTTTTTTCTCTTAGACAGGGTCTGGCTCTATTACCCAGGCTGGAGTGCAATGGTTGCTCCCTGCAACCTCCACCTTCTGGGCTCAATCTATCCTCCTACTTCAGCTTCCCAAGTAGCTGGGACTACAGGCACGCACCACCACACCCAGCTAATTTTTGAATTTTTTTTTTTTTTCCAGAGATGAGGCTTCCATTGTTGCCCAGGCTGGTCTTGAACTCCTGAGTTCAATTGATCCACCCATCTCAGCCTCCCAAAGTGCTGGGATTATAAGTGTGAGCCACTGCACCCAGCCTATAAAAAATATTTTTTAAAAAATTAGCTGGGTGTGGTGGTGAGTGCCTATAGTCCTAGATACTCAGGAGGCTGAGGTAAGAGGATCGCTTGAGCCCAGGAGGTCAAGGCTGCAGTGAGCCATGATCATGCCACTGTACTCCAGCCTGGTTGATAGAGTGAGACTGTCTCAAAAAAAGAAAAAAGAAAAAACCAGTAGCAACCCTTGGTCAATTGATTTATCTATATTTCTATCTTATTCCCCTCCCACACTAACTGGATTATTTTGAAGCAAGCCCAAGATATCCAATGATTTCAGGTTAGAAAAATAATGTAAATGTCAGAAATATAAAACCTTAGGCTGAGCATGGTGATTCATGCCTGTAATGCTAGCATTTTGGGAGGCCAAGGCAGGTGGATCACTTGAGGTCAGGAGTTCAAGACCAGCCTGGACAATGGGCAAAACCCTGTCTCTACTAAGAATACAAAAATTAGCCGGGCGTGATGGTGCATGCCTGTAATCCCAGCTACCTGGGAGGCTGAGGCAGGAGAATCGCTTGAACCTGGGAGGCGGAGGTTGCAGTGAGCTGAGATTGTACCACTGCACTCCAGCCTGGGTTACAGAGCGAGCCTCCATCTCAAAAATAAATAAATAAGTAAAATTTAAAAAAATGAAAACTTTAAAAGTCCATGTTATCAGCTATGGCAACTATGGAACGTAAGTTATGATTCTATTCTCCTATGAATTTCCAAAACAGCTCCCTAATCATAATAGAAGAGAAAAACAAAACAAAACAAAACAAACAAACCAAAAACATGAAAGGTGGCCCTAACTGGGGATGTGTTTTGTTCTAGGGCTGGGAGAAAATGATTATTTTAGTCCAGCAGACTTTAGAGCAGATTGGCCCGTGCTCCAAATATGGCCTGCCACCTGCTTTTGTTTTTACTGCCCAAGAGCTAAGAATGATTTTTATTTATTTTTCTTTTTTTCTTTTTTTTTTTTTTTTCTTTTTGAGACGGAGTCTTGGTCTGTTGCCCAGGCTGAAGTGCAGTGGCGCAATCTTGGCTTGCCTCCTGGGTTTAAGCAATTCTTCTGCCTCAGCCTCCCAAGTAGCTGGGACTACAGGCACCCACCACCACGCCCGGGTAACTTTTTGCATTTTTAGTAGAGATGGGGTTTCACCATGTTGGTCAGGTTGGTCTGAAACTCCTGGTCTCAAGTGATCCGCCCGCCTCGGCCTCCCAAAGTGCTGGGATTACAGGCGTGAGCCACCGTGCCCGGCCCTGTTTTTCATTTTTTAATTGTTGGGGGAAAATGAAAAAAGATAACATTTGTGACACAGAAAAATTACATGAAGTTCAAATTACAGTGTCCAAAAATAAAGTTTTGTAGGAACATAGCCACACTCATTCATTTATGTATCGTCTATGGCTGCTTTTACTTTACAGTGGCAGAGTTTGTGTAGAGTTTGAGGAAGACCGTATGTCTCAGACAGCCCAAAGTGTTTACTATCTGGCCCTTTTCGGAAAAAGCCTGCAGCCTCCATCTGCGCTTTAGAGAGCGCATATGGTCCAGCACCATGGACAGCGCTTTGCACCATGCTGGTGAGGAGCAGGGATCGGATAACAGTGCCCTGTACCGGAGGACGTTCACAGAGACAGAAGGAAATCCTTGGACCAGAGGTGCCGGAGCATCAGCCAAGGCCACACAAGAAATCAGGGGTCCTATCCCATCTCCCTAACTGTGCAGCAATGGGTGGGGGTTGGCTGGTGGTTAAAGTGCCTGTCTGTTGTTTTTGCCTGTACAACTACCATCCTCACTTCCCTGCGAGCTCTCTGTCCCTCTCCCATTCTCAGCCCAGTGAACTGAGTGGGGCTGGCCCCTACTCCCTGATCCCATGGCGAACTGACTCAGGCCTCTCCTGTTAGCATATTCCATCCCCTGACTCAGGGATGTGTTCAGTGATGAGAATGTGACCCAAACTAGACCAGTAAGCGTCAGCATTGGGCATTTGGGGCCACTGGAAAACAGGCATTGTCTTTCTTTGAAGATTTCTAATCTCGTAGGATACAAATCTAGATTTTCTAGGAACATTTTTTCCCTTTCTTTTTTGAAACATGGTCTCTCAGGCTGGAATGCAGTGGCACAATCAGGGCTCACGGCAGCCTCAACTTCCCTGGCTCAGGCGTTCCTCCTACCTCAGCCTCCTGAGTAGCTGGGACCACAGGCATGCACCACTATGCCCAGTTAGTTTTTTAAACTTTTTTTTTTTTTTGACACAGAGTCTTGCTCTGTTGCCCAGGCTGGAGTGCAGTGGCATGATCTCCGCTCACTGCAACCTCTGCCTCCCACGTTCAAGCGATTCTCCTGCGTCAGCCTCCCAAGTAGGTGGGATTACAAGTGTGTGCCACCACACCCGGATAATTTTTGCATGTTTTGTAGAAACAAGGTTTCACCATGTTAGCCAGACTGGTCTCGAACTCTTGACCTCAGGTAATCCACCTGCCTCGGCCTCCCAGAGTGCTGTGATTACAGGTGTGAGCCACCATGCTCGGCTAAACTGTTTTTTTTTTTTTTTTTCACGATGGGGTCTTATTATGTTGCCCAGGCTGGTCTCCAACACCTGGGCTCAAGCAATCCACCTACCTCAGCCTGCTGAGATTAGAGATGTGAGCCGTGACCATGCCTAGCCATAATAGCATTTTTGGGGAGGAAAATTCTGGGCCCAGCTGGGCCTGATGACAATTGTATGCCTTGATTTTTCAGTTGAATGGGCCCCCAAATTCTCTCTTTCTTTCCCTTTAATCAGTGGAGTAGATACGGCTAATTATCTAAAATAATTCATGTCTACTTCCTTCCACAGCAGCAGAATTGCAGCAAGGCACATCACTGCCAAGCTAGACTATATTTTACAGCCTCCTTTGCCATCAGGTGTGACCATGTGACTCTATTCTCATCAGGGGAGTGAGAGCAGAGTGGTGTGCACCATTTCTGGGCCTGGGCCACAAGGCAAGGTTGTGCCTTCTCTACATTCTTTCACCTTTTCCCATGGGTTGAACCCCCAGTGAACTGGCTCATTCATGTAGACTCGGATGACTTGAGCAGGGCCGCTTGTGTCTGACTGTGAAAAAGAAATAGACTGCCATCTTTTTTTTCACAGACAGGGTCTTGCTCTGTTGCCCAGACTGGAGTGCAGTGGTGCCATCATGGCTCACTGCAGCCTCCAACTCCTGAGCTCAAGGGATCCTCCTGGCTCAGCCTCCTGAGTAGCTGGGACTATAGGTGCACACCTCCATGCCTGGCTCGTTTTTAAAATTTTTTGTAGAGACAAGTCACTATATTGCCCAGGCTTGTCTCAAACTCATGGGCTCAAGCAATCTTCCTGCCTTGACCTCCCAAAGTGTTGGGATTACAGGCATGAACCATCATGCCCAGCTGACTGTCTTCTTTAAACCACTGGATCATGGTCAGGCCTCTTTGTTACAGCAGCTAGCTGGCCCTAACTAATACAAGCAGTAGGAGGTAGGCTCCCAGCACTAGCCAGGAAGGATGGCTGCTGATGCAAAGCTCCTCACCATCTGCACTTCATCGTAGAGGGGTCCCCAGGCTCCAGACAGGGGGTACGTTCTTTCTACCTCATCATACAAGTGCCCAGGGAAGGCCATATCCTCATCTTCACCTGTGAAACCTGGAGTTGGAGTGGAAGGGAGACACGATCAAGGCACACAGTCCAGGTGTCGGGGGTACCTCTGAGTGGGGTCCTAACTCACCTTGGGAGTAAGACACCTCCTCCTGTGTCGGGGGCAGCCGGGGGCTGAAGTCCCTCAGGGAGCGGTAATATGGTTCTGCCTCTGTTGTGCTGACCTGTTCCCCACATGCAAAACAGACAAAGCCCTTTCCATCCTCTGACTCCACGGTCGCAGGAAGGGCAATGATCAACCTGATGCTAACGGCAGGGTTTCAGTTGCCGTCAGTGCCCTGACTGCGGGGTCGCCAGGGCCACCCCCACTCACCGTGGAGCTCCGAGTGTCCTGCTCTCCCGTCCACTGGCTCTCCTCATATTCGTTCCTGACTCGGTCCTCCGACCTTCCAGGATGGAGGTGTGGAGGGCAGTTGAGTGCTGCCCCCTGCCACCCATCTCCTCCAAACCTCCTCCCTCAGAGCCTTCTTTACAGAAAAATATCCCCACTTACTCTGCCTCTGTCTTCCCTGAGACGCCTGAAGGAAACAGGAATAAAGGGCTCAGTGACCCCATACAAGCCCCTCCCCTGGCCTCAGGAAGTTCCCCATCACCCTCAGGGAAAGTCTCTCCTCACCCTCAGCAAGACGCCTGAGTCTCCACTGCCAGAAGACCCCCCCGACACAGGAGACATTGGAGAGGAGCAGAAGTCCCCCAAGACCGAGCAGCACAGGCAGCAGGGGCAGCCCCGAGGGTCCTAGGTGTGGAAGATACCCCTCAGTGAATCCCAGACAACAGGCTGTAGGCCAGGAGTGGGTCTCCCCTAGAAAGCCTACCCCTGAACCAAGTCCCTCCCCCAGGGTCAGAGAAACAGATGGGGAGGGGTCTCTGTGCCCAACCCTTCTGCCACCCAAGGGCAGCTGGCTTCTTAAGTCAAGCCATTAACAAAATGTCCTCCCTTTGCTTGAACGCTGCAAACTCAGAACTGAACTCCGGACTCAGGAGGGAGCTTCAGCTCCTTAGCTGGGCACTGAAGACTTTCTGTGGTCTAGCCTCTTCCAACGCCTCCAGTCATGTCCACCAAACTTAGACCCTGGTACTGGACTGTCCAGCCACACAAACCAAACCAACCACTAGCTGTTTCCGGAATCACTGAAGCAAATTCACACCTCAGAGCTTTAGAATAGCTAAGTGTTTATCCTCAAATGTCCTTTCTTCTCAAGCAAACTTCTGTTTGCCTTTCAAATTCCATCTCAAGGTCAGGCGCTGTGGCACATGCCTGTAATCCCAGCACGTTGGGAGGTCAAGGTGGGAGGATCACTTGAGCCTAGGAGCTCAAGACCAGTCTAGGCAACATAGCAAGGCCACTTCTTTACAAAAAATTTAAAAGTTTAGCAGCATGGTGGTGCATGTCCATAGTCCCAGCTACTCGGGAGACTGAGGCAGGAGGATTGCTTGAGCCCGGCAAGTGAAGGCTCCAGTGAGCTATGATAGCACCAGTGCACTCCAGCCTGGGTGGCAGAGCAAGACCCTGTCTCTGGAAAAAAAAAAAAATCCTATCTCAAGGACTTTTTTATTTTATTTTATTTTTAAATTAAGATAGAGTTAGCTGGGCATGGTGGCTCACATCTATAATCCCAGCACTCTGGAAGGCCGAGGCAGGTGGATTACAAGGTCAGGAGTTCATAACAAGCCTGGCCAACATGGTGAAACCCCATCTCTACTAAAATACAAAAAATTAGCCGGGTGTGGTGGCAGGCATCTGTACTCCCAGCTACTCGGGAGGCTGAGGCAGGGAAATCACTTGAACCAGGGAGGCGGAGGTTGCAGTGAACCGAGATCACACCACTGCACTCCAGCCTGGGTGACAGAGTGAGACTCGGTCTCAAAAAAAAAAAAAAAAAAAAAAAAAAGAGTTTTACTCTGTCACCCAGACTGGAGTGCAGTGGCACAATCTCGGTTCACTGCAACCTCCACCTCCCAGGTTCAAGTGATTCTTCTCCCTCAGCCTCCCAAGTAGCTGGGACTACAGGTGCATGCCACCACAGCCAGCTAATGTTTTGCTTTTTATTTTTAGTAGAGACAGGGTTTCGCCATGTTGGACAGACTGGTCTAGAACTCCTGGCCTCAAGTGATCTACCCACCTCAGCCTCCCAAAGTGCTGGGATTATAGGCACGGGCCACCACGCCCGGCCTCAAATGACTTCTTTCCACTAACTTCCATCCCAGTCAATATCAGGCTGACTTGGCTGCTGTATCCCTGAGGACAAGTCTGAATCCCTCTAAGTAGGCATCTGTTAGGTGGCCATCTCCCCTATCTTCTACTAACAGCACTTTTTTCCCCTGGGGAGAACAGCCACTCCCCACTCTCAGTCTTGGGCTCAGGCAGGACTCTATAGTGGGCACATGGCCTGGCCTGAACAATAAGAGTCTCCATTCCTCTCTCCACAGTGATTGTTTAGACACAGGCATTTGACCCAGTGTGTGTTTTTAGCAAAACATTTAGGACAATTCTACTAGCTATCAAGAAGACAGAGGTTGGGGAGGGCTTCTCTGCCCCTCTGATTGAAGAAACTCAGAAAGAAGCCACCACAGATGAAGGCAAAGTTGAGAGAGGGCAAAAAACAGATCACTGGTGAGATTTTTGAGCGCCTGAAAGTGGCCACACTTGGAAGTTTTTATTTCATGTACCAAGCCTTTTTTTTCCCCTTGAGACAGGGTCTCACTCTGTTGCCCAGGCTGGAGTGCAGTGATGTGACCTCGGCTCATTGAATCCTCAACCTGCTGGGCTCAAGAAATCCTCCCGCATCAGCCTCCTGAGTAGCTGGGACTACAGGTGTGCACCACCACGCCTGGCTAATTTTTTTGTTTTTGTTTTATAGAGATGGGGTTTCACCATGTTGCCCAGGTTTGTCTCCAATGCCTGGGTTCAAGTGATCTACCTGCCTGACCCTCCCAAAGTGCCAGGATTATAGGCATGAGCCACTGTGCCCAGCCAAGTCATTCTTTTATGTGTTGACAAAACAGCTGTATTTCTGTCACTTGCAACCTTTTTCTCAGGCTCTGAAGGGGATTGTTTGCCAAACGGTTGCAATCCTCTCCTGGTAGTCACATCCTTGAGTGCAGGGCCTTTCCACACTGACTCTGTGTTGAGCCATGTGACTTGCTTTGTCCAATGAGACAATAGCAACTGTGACAGAATCAGCTAGTAAATTGGAGTGTACTCTCTTGCTGCTTTTGACCCCTGCTTGTGACCACCTTCATGTGAAAAAGTCAAGAAGAGACACGTGCCCAGTTATCTCCATTGTTCCAACCAAGAGGCCAGATGACCATCAGACGTGTGGGAAGAGGGCAACCCTAGACCACCCAGTCCAGTGGAGCTGCCAGCTGACTGCAGAGATTACTTAAGCCAGCCCAGACCAGCACCGTTCTGCCAGACTCTTAGAATCATAAGAAAGAATGTTGTTATAAGCACCCATGTTTGGGGTGGTTTGTTATACAGCAAATGCTAACTGATGCAGGCTTCTTACAGGACATGGAGTGAGCTAATTTTTTCAGAATTAAACTAAATTTAGAAGAGAGAAAAATTTATCACTCCAGGCAAGAGGAAGATCAAAGAAAAAAAAGTGGCCAGATGCAGTGGCTCACCTCTGTAATCCCAGTACTTTGGGAGGCTGAGGTGGGCAAATCACGAGGTCAGGAGTTAGAGACCATCTGGCTAACACAGTGAAACCCCATTTATACTAAAAATACAAAAAATTAGCTGGCTGTGGTGGCACACGCCTGTAGTCCCAGCTACTCAGGAGGCTGAAGCAAGAGAAGAAACTGGGAGGTGGAGGTTGCAGTGAGCCGAGATCGCACCACTGCACTCCAGCCTGGGCGACAGAGTGAGACTCGGTCTCAAAAAAAAAAAAGCCGGGTGCCGTGGCCCATGCCTGTAATCCTATAATCCCAGCACTTTGGGAAGCTGAGACAGGCAGATCACTTGAGATTAGGAGTTTGAGACCAGCCTGGTCAACATGGCGAAACCCCGTCCCTACTAAAAAAGTACAACAATTAACCAGGTGTGGTGGCGGGTGTCTGTAATCCCAGCAACTCGGGAGGCTGAGGCAAAAGAATCGCTTGAACCTGGGAGGTGGAAGTTTCAGTGAGCCAAGATTTTGCCACTGCACTACAACCTGGGCAACAGAACGAGACCATGTCTCAAAAAAAAAAAAAAAAAAAAAAAAGAAAGAAAGAAAGAAAAAAGAGGAAGCTCTAAGGGGTCTGCAAGTCTGCAGGGAGAGAACTCAGTCTTTTTTTGTGTGTGTGTGAAATAGGGTCTCCCTCTGTTCCCAAGGCTGAAGTACAGTGGCTCAGTCATAGCTCACTGCATCCTCCAACTCCTGGGCTTACATAATCCTCCCACCTCAGCCTTCTGAGTAGTCGGGACTACAGGCACATGCCACCACAGCCAGCTATTTTTTATTTTTGCAAAGATGGAGTCTCACCATGTTGCCCAGGCTGGTCTCAACTCCTGGGCTCAAGTGATCACATGCCTTGACCTCCCAAAGGCGTGAGCCACTGAGTTTGGCCAGAACTAAGTTGTTAAGCAGCTGTGACTACGAGCAGAGCAGGTAGGGTCAAAGACAAGGAGGTTCCATCCTTTAGGGAGACGGGAGGGATCAGGGGACAGAGGACTTGCCTGCAGGCGGCTCTGTGGGCAGCTGGTCTTCAGGTTCTCCAGAAGGCTGGTCCAGACCTGGGGAGTGGATATAGAGATTGCAACTTAACACTACGTTGGTGAGCTGAGATTGTACCACTGTACTCCAACCTGGTTGACAGAGCAAGACTCCATCCGCCTGCCTCAGCCTCCCAAAGTGCTGGGATTACAGGCCTGAGCCACTGTACCCAGATAATTTTTTTTTCCCGAGACAGAGTCTTGCTCTGTCACCCAGGCTGGAGTGCAGTGGCGCAATCTCGGCTCTCTGCAACCTCCATCGCTCAGGTTCAAGCAATTCTCCTGCCTCAGCCTCCCAAGTAGCTGGGACTACAGGCGCCCGCCACCACACCCGGCTAACTTTTTTAGTAGAAATGTGGTTTCACCATGTTGGCCAGGCTGGTCTCGAACTCCTGACCTTGTGATTCACCCACCTCGGCCTTCCAGAGTGCTGGGATTATAGGCATGAGCCGCCGTGCCTGGCCAATTTTTTTATTTTTCATTTTGTTTTATTTTTTAAAGAGACAGAGTCTCACTCTGTGGCCCAGGCTGGAGTGCAATGGCATGATCATAGCTCACTGCAGCCTCGACCTCCTGGGTTCAAGCTATCCTCCTGCCTCAGACTCCTGACTAGCTGGGACTACAGGCATGCACCACCATGCCTGGCCCAAAAATTAATTGTTGATGGGCACTTTCGGTGTACAAGATCCTTTTCACTTGAATTATCAATTTGTTGAGTTAACAAAAAAGACTTTGGGCTCTTGATCCCTTAATAGAAGTGTAAGTTATAAAGCAAAGGAGGCAAGTGTCATACTTTATGTTTTAGTGTTCAAAGGGAAGACAGGAATGGGGTGGGGGGAAGAGCAGAGAAGATTGTAGAGATGAGAAAGTGTCCTTCCTCACATCGAGAAAAAGCCTGCTCTGTCAGGAAGAGGAAAACAGAAAGAAGAAGCTTGCAGCCGGGAGTGGTGGCTCACGCCTGTAATCCCAGCACTTTGGGAGACTGAGGCAGGTGGATCACCTGAGGTAAGGAGTTTGAGACCAGCCTGGCCAACATGGTGAAACCCCGTCTCTACCAAAAATACAAAAAATTAGCCAGGTGTGGTGGCATCCACCTATAATCCCAGCTACTTGGAAGGCTAAGGCGAGAGAATCACTTGAACCTGGGAGGCAGAGGTTGCGGTGAACGGAGATCATGCCACCGTACTCCAGCCTGAGTGACAGAGCAAGATTCCGTCGCACAAAAAAAAGAAAAGAAAAGAAAAGAAAAGAAGGGGGAAAAAAACAAAAGAAAGAAAGAAAGAAAAAAGAAAAAGAAACTGAGCCACAAAGATCTGTGCTATATATTATGTATTTTTAGAAAGTGAGACACTTGCCTATGGTCACACAACTAGGAGGTAGCAGAGAGGGGATTTGAACCCAAGCTTCTCTGAACCAGGCTCTGTAAGGATTAACCATTACAATACTGTACCTATCAGAATTGTAACATATGCAAGGAATTTGTCCTTCTCATCTGACTTGCTGAATTTATTGGAATAAAGTCATTCATAATATTCCCTAATTATCCTCTTAATGTCTGTGGAGTCTGTGGTAACATCCCTTCTTCCATTCCTGTTATTGGTAACTTGTATCATCTCTCTCTTTTTTTTTTTTTTTTGTATTTTTTTAGTAGAGACGGGGTTTCACCGTGTTAGCCAGGATGGTCTCGATCTCCTGACCTCGTGATCCACCCGTCTCGGCCTCCCAAAGTGCTGGGATTACAGGCTTGAGCCACCGTGCCTGGCTCTCTTTTTTTGTCTTAATCAGCTTTATAAATGTTACTGATTTTTTTCAAATAACCAGCTCTGGTTTCATTGCTTTTCTCAATTGTTTTTCTGTTTTCTAATTCATTCATTTCTGCTCTTACCATTATTATTTTCTTCTTTCTTTTTACTTTGGGTTTAATTTGTTCTTTTATTAGTTTCTTTCTTTCTTTTTTCTTTTTTTTTTTGAGATGGAGTTTTGCTCTTGTTGCCCAGGCTGGAGTGCAATGGCATGATCTCCGCTCACTGCAACCTCCGCCTCCCAGGTTCAAGCGATTCTTTTGCCTCAGCCTCCCAAGTAACTGGGATTACAGGCATGTGCCACCACGCCCGGCTAATTTTGTATTTTCAGTAGAGACAGGGTTTTTCCTTGTTGGTCAGGCTGGTCTCGAACTCCCAACCTTAGGTGATCCACCCACCTTGGCCTCCCAAAGTGCTGGGATTACAGGCGTGAGCCATGCTTTCTTAAGATGAAAACTTAGAATATGCATTCGAGGTTATTCTCAAGAAAAAAAAAAAAAAAAAAAAAACTAGGTCAGGCGTGGTGGCTCACACCTGTAATCCCAACACGTTGGGAGGCCAAGGCGGGTGGATCACCTGAAGTCGGGAGTTCGAGACCAGCCTGGCCAACATGGTGAAATCCCGTCTCTACTAAAAATACAAAAAATTAGCCAGGCATGGTGGCGCATGCCTGTAATCCCAGCTACTTGGGAGGCTGAGGCAGGAAAATTGCTCAAACCCGGGAGGCGGAGGTTGCAGTGAGCTGAGACGGCACCATTGCACTCCAGCCTGGGCAACAAGAACAAAACTGTGTCTCAAAACAAAAATAAACAAACAAAAAATGGCCAAGCGTGGTGGCTCACGCCTGTAATCTCAGCACTTTGGGAGGCCAGGGCAGGTGGATCACCTGAGGTCAGGAGTTCAAGACCAGGCTGGCCAACATGGTGAAACCCCGTCTCTACTAAAAATACTAAAAATACTAAAATTAGCCAGGTGTGGTGGCACATGCCTGTAATCCCAGCTACTTAGGAGGCTGAGGCAGGAGAATTGCTTGAGCCAGGGAGGCGGAGGTTGTAGTGAGCCAAGATCACGCCACTGCACTCCAGCCTGGGTGACAGAGCGAGACGCCATCTCAAAAATAAAAAATAAGGCCAGGCGTGGTGGCTCAGGCCTATAATTCCAGCACTTTGGGAGGCCGAGGCGGGTGGATCATGAGGTCAGGAGTTCGAGACCAGCCTGACCAACATGGTGAAACCCTGTCTCTATTAAAAATAAAAAATTAGCTAGGCATGGTGGCACATGCCTGTAATTCCAGTTACTCGGAAGGCTGAGGCAAGAGAATCGCTTGAACCCGGGAGATGAAGGTTACAGTGAGCCAAGATCGTGCCATTTTTTTTTTTTTTTTTTTTTTTTTTTTTTTTGAGACGGAGTCTCGCTCTGTCGCCCAGGCTGGAGTGCAGTGGCGCGATCTCGGCTCACTGCAAGCTCCGCCTCCCGGGTTTACGCCATTCTCCTGCCTCAGCCTCCCGAGTAGCTGGGACTACAGGCGCCCGCCACCTCGCCCGGCTAGTTTTTTGTATTTTTTTTTAGTAGAGACGGGGTTTCACCGTGTTAGCCAGGATGGTCTCGATCTCCTGACCTCGTGATCCGCCCGTCTCGGCCTCCCAAAGTGCTGGGATTACAGGCTTGAGCCACCGCGCCCGGCCAAGATCGTGCCATTTTACTCTAGCCTGGGCAACAAGAGTGAAACTCCGTTTCAAAAAAATAAAATAAATAAATAAAATAAAATAAATAACTAAAATAAGCACTTAATGCTATACATTTCCCTCTAAGTACTGCTTTAACTGCAACCTCAAATTTTTATATGTTTTCATTTTCATTTAATTCAAACTGTTTTCTAATTTCCCTTGGTCATTAATCACATTCAGACAGTATGGGTTGTGGTTAACCACTGGTCTCAAGTTCATCTGCCAGAGTTTCAGTCTTGTCTTTATCTTTTACTAGCTGTGTGACCTTGGACAATTTGCTTAACAGCTCTAGGCCTCAGTAACTCATCATAAAAAGAGAATTGTATTGACTTCACTGTACTACCCTACACATCCTCTGAGGCACACTCCAACCTGCCCAAGCCTTCCTTCCCACCTGGGGTAGTGATGGGAAGCTGGGTCCCCTTGTCAGCCAGTCCACTGTCTCCCAAGGCATTGCTGGCCAGCAGCCAGACCTTGTATCGTGTAGAAGGCTGCAGACCAGTCAGTGTGAAGGTGGTGGCCTGGGGTGGTAGGACATCCACATAGTGGAACCCTGGAGTCCCCAGGGCCTCATACCTGCAGGACAGGGGGGATAGTAAGTTCAGGGAAGTGCCCCAGCCCATTGGCTGCCTCCCCTTCCTTCCTGCCTCGACAAGGACCCACCTGATGCAGAACCTCTGTGGCAGGCCCCCATCAAAGCCAGGCTTCCACTCCAGCTCCACAGAGTGTGGGGTCAGACTCACAACCTTTAATCCTGATGGAGGGTCAGGGCGACCTATGGGGAGAAAGATGGGAAAGCAGTCAGAGGATACAAAAGAATCCCAGAAGATTCTGTCCAAGTTTTCCCTAGGAATGATTTTAAACATACAATCGCTTCTCATTGTTCATGGTATAGTCATGTTCTATAAGGTCACTGTGAACACTCCTCTGGCAAACACCAAAGTGTTCCTAAAATCCCAGTACTTTGTGAGACCAAGGCTGGAGGATTGCTTGAGCCCAGAAGTTCGAGACCAGCCTGGGCAACGTAGCAAGACCCTGTCTCAAATTAAACATTACAATTAAAAATAATTTTAAAAAGAAGTAAGTGAAAAAAAAAACCAAAAGAAACAGCAAAAAAAATTCAAGACCAAATGGTTGCTTCTATGGAAAATGAAGATTAGGTTTCTTTCTTTTTTCTTTCTGTCTTTTTTTTTAGATAGAGTTTCACTCTTATTGCCCAGGCTGGAGTGTAGTGGTGCAATCTTGGCTCACTGCAAACTCTGCCTCCTGGGTTCAAGCAATTCTCCTGCCTCAGTTTCCCGAGTAGCTGGATTACAGGTGCCCGCCACCATGCCCAGCTAATTTTTTGTATTTTTAGTAAAGACGAGGTTTCACCATGTTGGCCAGGCTTGTCTCGAACTCCTGACCTCAAGTGATCCATCCGCCTTGGCCTCCCAAAGTGCTGGTATTACAGGCATGAGCCACTGCGCCTGGCTTGGTTAGGTTTCTTTTCTTCTTCTTTGAGATGGAGTCTTGCTCTGTCGCCCAGGCTGGAGTGCAGTAGCCCAATCTCAGCTCACTGTAACCTCCACCTCCCAGGTTCAACAATTCTCCTACCTCAGCCTCCCAAGTAATGAGATTGCAAGTGCGCGCCACCACGCCCAGCTATTTTTTTTTTTTTTTTTTTTTTTTTAGTAGAGACAGGGTTTCACCATACTGGTCAGGCTGGTCTGAAACTCCTGACCTTGTGATCTGCCCACCTCAGACTCCCAAAGTGCTAGGATTACAGGTGTGAGCCACCACGCCTGGCTAATCCTAGTATTTTCATACCACTGTTAGGAAGAGAAAGAATTCTGTTTCCTCTGGGAATTCTAACAGACCACTATGAGGGCCCTTAGAATAAAGCCAACACAGAGGTATGCAGACATAACAATGGAGAGGGCTGGGTGTGATGACTCACACCTGTAATCCCACCACTTTGGGAGGCTGAGGCAGGCACATCACCTGAAGTCAGGAGACCAGCCTGGCCAACATGGTGAAACCCCATCTCTACTAGAAATACAAAAATTAGCTGGGTGTGGTGGCAGGCGCCTGTAATCTCAGCTACTTGGTAGGCTAAGGTGAGAGAATCGCTTG
The DNA here is from genome assembly GCF_007565055.1 of Rhinopithecus roxellana. Taxonomy (NCBI): domain Eukaryota; kingdom Metazoa; phylum Chordata; class Mammalia; order Primates; family Cercopithecidae; genus Rhinopithecus; species Rhinopithecus roxellana. The sequence goes on along the minus strand of NC_044560.1, from coordinate 111,383,881 downwards.
AATCCAGGAGGCAGAGGCTGCAATGAGCCAAGATTGTGCCATTGCACTACAGCCTGGGTGACAAGAGTAAAGCTCTGTTTCAACAACAACAAAGAATGGAGAGTTGCTGATGACAGCTGAACCTAGCTCCAGAAACTCCTGAAAATCCATTTTTCAGTTACTTGAGCTAATAAGCACCCCCTCTCCATCTTTTTTTTCTTTTCTTTTCTTTTTCTTTTGCCTTTGTTGTGGGTCTCCCTGAAGATCCAGTCTCCACTACGATTTTTAGGGCAGGCAAAAACTCCAGCCTCACACATACACATATTCTCAGGTTTCAGAAACATGGGCAACCCAGGGCCAATCAGGGATGTGGGAATGGATCCAAGGATCACCCCCTCCCCGACACCCTCACAGCCCCTCCATACTGATGCTGACGAGTTGAATGTTGGTTTGGTCCGAGCCTAGGGGGTTGGTGGCTGTGCATGTGAAGAGGGCGTAATCCTGGGCTGCAGACACATTGGCAATGGTCAGGAGGCTGCTGTGGACACCACCCTGGTGGTATGTGTGCTCCGTGTACCTAGAGAGAAGGTAGGGCACCACTCACCCTTTCATTCACCCAACCACTTATGCTTGAAATCATCTATACAGACATCCATTCATTTAACCATCTGCCTATCTATCCATTCATCCATTAATCTTTTCATCCACTCATCCATTCACTCATTCATTTCTCCATGCATTCATCTTCCTTCTCTGCACCCTTCTCTGCAGGGACTCAGGGAGGGGAAATGGGGCTGGAGGTCCAGACCTGGGGCTGGAGTGCTGCCTGGCTGGGCCTGGACTCACCTGGGATCTTGGAGATCCAGAGGGACCCCATTTTTGGTCCAAGTGAAAACGATGTTGGGGACACCTCTGGCACGGCAGTGGAGGGTGGCAGAACTGGTGCTGTCTCCAGCTGCAGCCACCTTAGTTAGGGGAGTGGGGTGCTCCACCTGGGGGGCAACTGGGAGGGGATGGGAGGTCAACATGAGCTATGTGGGAGACATGAGGGTTGTGGGTTCAGTGGCAGGTCTTAAAGTCACGTGTTTGGGTGATACCCACATCTGACAACAAGACGGACCAGCCCTCGTGCTGGAGGCGCCACCCCGTTGTCCACGATGCACTGGTAAGCACCAGCCTGGGCCAGTTTGGCCTGGTGAATCCGCAGGCGCCCCGTGGGTCCCTTGGATATCTTCTCCATGTCATCCAGGCTCTGGTCCTCTTCATCTTCTCCCTGGAGGCCCGAGTCAAGAATTGGCCTCCCAGTCTAGCCCCAGATCCATCACTGCCCAAACTGTCCCTTTTGTAGCCTCATTCTCCTAGACACAATCACCCTCTACAGAGGTACTGAAGAAAAAAAAATAATAATTCTCCTGTCATCCATCTATCCATTTACCCAATCCATCTTTTTATCCACCAATCCAGGCAACCACCTACCCATCCATTCACCCAATCACTTATGCTTGGAACCATCTATCCATCCATCCATTCATTTATGCATCTGCTTATCTATCTATTCATCCATTTATCTTTCTATCCACTCATCGGTTTACTCACTCATTCCTCCACCCATTTGTCTTCTTTCTCTGCACCCATGTATCCACCCTTGTAGCTCTCCACTCATTCACACAACTATTCACTCATGCTTGCACACCCATAAATACATGCATCTGTTCAGACATTTACCCAGCTACCTATTTATTAATCTCTCCATTGATCTTTCCACCCATCCATCCATCAATTCATCCATCATCCTTCCATAGATATCTTTCCTCTGCTGGTGTATCCATCCATCCATCCACCCTCTATCTATCCACTGATTTTTCTCCTTCAATCATCTTCTCACCCATCCACTCACCCATTTATCCATCCTTTCACTTGTCCATCTGTTCCTCCATCCACTCACTCATTCATCCACCTGTTCATCCACTTACCTACCTATCGACCCATCTATCCATCTACCCACCCACTCGCCTGACTGTCTACGATTCATCCATCCATTCATTTTGCCACCAACAGTTATTTGTTCTGGGAGCATGCCCTGACGAGTATATAGTTATACAGGATCATACAGATGTACATGGTCCCCACTCCCAAGGAACTCACAGTCAAGAAACCACAACCCTTTGACCCCACCTCCATTCACCAAAGGCTGGGTCCTCACCAGTCTCTCCCAGCTGAACATGCCTGGGAGAATGGGATTGGCATCAACAGTGCAGACTATATCCACAGAACCCCCAACGTTCACCTCAGTGGGGTCCTGGAGGGCACGGATGGTGGGAGCATCTGGTGAAAGGCAGAGGCTTGGGGAAGGCACTTGGGACCAGATAGGTCTCCGTGGGAGAGGGCCCCAGGTGGGAGGGATGTCTTAGGGGTTCCAGGAAAGTTAGAGAGGTAGACAGAATCTGTTCTTAATACGAAAGAGTTGGAGGAGAGTTCTCAAGGTTAGTGAGGTTGTCTCCACCCTCCACTATGCCTCTGTGATAATTAGAGTGGGTTGGGTGGGCTTCCAGAATTGTGCGGGGGGTGGGGGGCTTCTACAATGGGCTCCCATTCTTGACGCGAGCAGCTTCCGTGTCTAGGTGGGCGCCCTCTCTGGGCAGAGATTCCACACTGGGTCTCTCTAGTGGAAGGGGTTCTGCAGTGGGCGTGGTTACACCGCGGCGGGGACTTCCAGAGCCAGAGCGGGAGGGTTCCAGGATGGGTGGCTATCCCCGGGTGGGCGGAGCTCCCACAATGAGGAGACTCCACACTGGGCAAGGTTCCTTGGGTGGGGGTGGTTTCCATGGTGGGCGGGACTCACAGTGCACGTCCAATCGCAGCAGCGCTTCCGCGGTGCCCTCGGAGTTCTGGCAGTGCAGCTGATAGAGGCCGTCATCCGCGCGGGTCACATTCCATAGATGCAGAGCCCCGCTGGACAGGATGCGATGCCGGGGGCCGCCCGCTGGGGAAGGCCAGAATAAAGGACCTGGCAGGCCCTCCCATTCCCGGGACCCCTCCCCATGCCCACTTCCCTCACCTGGACTGAGGCGATAGCCGCGGAAGGTCCAGTTGAAGGCCTCGGGGGCGGGGTTAGCGGACACGGACACTGGCAGCAACGCCTCGCCCTGCTCCACCGCGGTCACCACCAGCACCTGCTCCCCCAGGAACTCTGGACGGTCTTCAGAGGGGGCGCCGCAGGGAGTCAAGATTGTTGTCAAGGTCAGGATCAAGGACAGATTGGAGATCAGGCGCAGGTTCAAGGGTTAAGGTCGGGGGATCACGACAGGGTTTAAGGTTGTGGACAAGGTAACAAGTTCAGAACTGAATTCAGGGGTGAAGTTCGGGATAGAAATTAGAATACAGTTTAGGAAAAGAGTAGAAGCCAGCATCAGGCTGAAGGATGGAAAGAGGGGTCATGATAGGGATCAGGGTTAGGAGAGAAGACAAAGGCAATATGGGAGTGGACGGGATAGGATTTGGCCCAGGACCGCTGGTCAGGATGAAGGTAGGGAGTTTCAAGTTTCAGGATGGGGTTAATGATAGAGTGATAGTGTCAAAGCAAAGACCCAGGCCAGGCTCAGTGGCTCATGCCTATACTCCCAGAACTTTGGGAGGCCAAGGCAGGAAGATCACTTGAGTCAAGGTGTTCAAGATCAGCCTGGGCAACTTAGAGAGATACCATCTCTATTTAAAATTAAAAGTACAAAAAATCAGCCTGGTGTAGTGGGACGCGCCTGTAATCCCAGCACTTTGGGAGGCCAAGGCAGGAGGATTGCTTGAGCCCAGGGGTTCAAGACCAGCCTGGGCAACATAGTGAGGCCCTGTTGCTACAAAAAAATTAAAATAAACTAGCCAAAAGTGGTAGTGCACACCTGTAGTTTCAGCTACTCAGGAGGCTGAGGTAGGATCACTTGAGCTCAGAAGTTGGAGGCTGCAGTGAGCTATGATTGCGCCACTGCATTGCAGCCCGAGTGACAGAGGGAGACTCCATCAAAAAAAGAAAGAGAGACAGAGAGAGAAAGAGAGAGGAAGGAAGGAAGGAAGGAAGGAAGGAAGGAAGGAAGGAAGGAAGGAAGGAAGGAAGGAAGGAAGGAAGGAAGGAAGGAAGGAAGGAAGGAAAGAAGGAAAGAGGCCAGGCGTGGTGGCTCACGCCTGTAATCCCAGCACTTTGGGAAGCCAAGGCGGGCGGATCACCAGGTCAGGAGATTGAGACCATCTTGGCTAACAGGGTGAAACCCCGTCTCTACCAAAACTACAAAAATAAAATTAGCCGGGCATGGTGGCAGGCGACTGTAGTCCCAGCTACTCGGGAGGCTGAGGCAGGAGAATGGCGTGAACCATGGGAGGCGGAGCTTGCAGTGAGCCGAGATCGCGCCACTGCACTCCAGCCTGGGTGACAGAGCCAGACTCCGTCAAAAAAAAAAAAAAAGGGGGGGGGGGAAGACGCAAGGAGTAGGTTAGGGTCAGGAAGGCATCAAGAGGACCTTTCAGGCCGGGGCACATACACAGCACGTTGAGGCGATAGAAGGAGCTCACGGTTTCGCGGAGCTCGGCGCTGTGGGCGCGGCAGGTCACGCGTTGGCCATGATCGCGGGATGACACTTGCAGAAGGACGCTCCTGGCCGCGGCTGAGCCTCTGAACGGGGCTCTCCGGGGCGGGGCGGCCAAGCCCTCCAGCCTGTGGACCCGGGGTGAGGCCAGGGCTGCGAGCAGAGCCAGCGGCTGGAGAGGGGCTAGGCGGGGGCGGGGGCGGGACACGCGTGGAGGGGGCGAGGCCAGAGAGGGGCGGGGTCCCTCGCACTCCCACCTCTCGCCTTCCTTGTCCCAGGACAAGTTGACCGGCGGGTTGCTGCTAACGCTGATGCATGTCAAGTTTAAGGCGTCCCCGGGGCGCAGTGCGGATGCGTTGGCCAGGATCGTCACGTTAGTTGGGGGAACTGGGAGAGGGGGTTGCAGGAGCGAGACTCAGAGGTTAGGGGCGGCCTGGTCTGCGTCCATCCCGCCTGCACCCCAGGCTCCGTCCAGTCTCGGGTCCCCCACCCCGCCCCCGCCCGCACCCCTCGAGTCCAGGGTTCGCTGGGTCCCTGCCCCACCTGGCTCTGTCCCCCACCCCGTCCTGCCCCCGCCGAGTTCGCCCCCGGGCCTCAGCCCTGCGCGCCCTCACACTGCACCGCCAGCTGCGTGGACGCGCTGAGCTGGCCAGCCTTGCACGTGAACTTGGCCTGGTTGTCCGACGGCCCTGTGACCAGCACCAGCTCTCGGGAGAAGGTGCTCCCAGATTTCTCCACGTTGCCGAGCTGCATGCGCCGCGGCTCCTGCGGCAGCCGCGACTCAGTCACGGTGCGCGAGTCCTGTGGGCCGGGAGTGACTGGGGGCCCCAGGCAGCCCTGCCGCTTCCACCAACCCCCAACGCCCACACCCTGCCCACTGGGTTGGTGCCGCCAGCCCAGACAAAGCCTTTTGGTGATAAGGAAAAACACCCCCATCAGCGCCACCCCCCTAGGGCAAAGCAGTGGGGAGTGGAACTGAGTGACCCCCGCCCTGGAGTCTCTCCCGCCTCCCTAGGTCCGTGTGCACGGCAGTTTTGAGGATCTGAATCCGCCTTCTGTACCACACCCAACCCCCGCTCAGCCTCTGCAGCCACCTGCAGGCCCTCAGCGCACTTCTCAAAATCTATTTCTGCTCTGTTTACCCGACACCACGTGCAGGAAACTCCCTTGAAATTCCCAGGCCTTTCCCAGAATGCCTCAGTTCCTTTTCTTAAAATTCCCACTGTCCCCAAAGATTTCCTTTGAAATTTTCCTTAATTCCAGTGTCTTTCCATAGATTACTTTCTTTTTTGTTGTTGTTGCTGCTGCACAAATTAAACTTTCCATAGATTCTGAATCTTTCCCGATATTATAATATCTTATAATCCCAGTCTTTTAACAGATTCCTTTATATTGCCCAGATTCTCAGCACTTCCCCAGAATTCCATCCTATTAAAATGAAATTCCATTGTCATTTCTATAATTCCTAGTCTTCCCCCCAAAATTTTCAACTAGCTCCCTAACTTCCCAGGATTTTCCTAGAATTACGCTTCTCTTTCATTTTAATGAAATTTCATTTTCTTACCTCCAAATCCCAAGAATTAGATTTAATACTAATGAATTTTCAATAGTCTGTGGAATTATTAGCTTTTCTCCAAATTTTCTTTTTCTTTTTCTTTTTTTCTGGGATTCAAGTCCTTCCCTAAAATTCCTGACATTTCACCTGAATTCCTAGATTTTTCACTAGAATTTTCCATAATTTTAACGAAATTACCTTTTCTCTAGAATACCTAATCTTGATTCAGAATTCCAATTTTTATCCTAGAATTCTCACTGTTTCTCCAGAATTTTCCTAGGATTCCATTTAATTCTCATGGCATTTGTGTCTTTCCTGATTCCCTGCCAAACCTCAGAATCTCTAGTATTTTTCAAGAAATTTAATCTTTTTCCAAGATTGCCCAAGATTCTGAAGGAGAGAAGGGGGCCTGGTCCTTCCCCCACATTCCTGGCCGCCCCCATAGCCCTGGCACAGCACCAACCTTGTACCATGTGAGGGAGGGCTCTGGGTTGCCCCCGATGGCCAAACACACCAGCCTCACCCGGGTCCCAGCCCGGAGCTTCTGCCCCTCTGGGGCACCCTCAATCCACAGTTTCTGGGCGGGATCTGAGAGGAGAGGCAGGAAGACTGACTTTTTCTCTGGGCTGGGTCCTGAGGCTTGGGGGCATTGCTGGGCAAGGGCAGACACTCACATTTTATGTTCAGAGTGAGCGACTTCTTGAAGGTCTCCTTGGTGAAGGCTTCACTGAAGGCCTCACATGTGAGGGTCAGACCGTTGTCCTCCCGCCGCACCAGGAATGTCAGGTTGGACATGGAGATGTAACCACCATGCAGTCCCTGGTAGGGAGTGACCTTCAGATGTGGGAACTGCAGCACCCCCATCCATCGTGCTGGAGGCCTGAGTCCATCCCAGTCCCCAGCAGGGACACATGAGCCATCTCTACCTCCCCCTCTGTTGGACCCATGGTCCTCAAGGAGAAAGCCCCAAGGCTGCTGGACCCATCCCCTTCCCAATCCATGAGTTATGCCCTCAGCATCCCCCATGCTCAGACCCAGGAGCCTGGCCCAGGCCTCACATCCATGATCGTCTCCTCCATGGGCAGCAGCTGCCGCCAGCCCAGCCACCATCGTAGCAGGACCCGTGGGCGACTGGACTTGCTGATACAGGAGAGTGTCACGTTCTTGTTCTCAACCTGGGATGCAGATCCCAGGATAGTAATGGCACTAGGGGGAACTGCAGGGACAGAGACGGAACACACTAAGCTGGGCTGAATTTCTCACAGACCAGCCCAGACAGAACAACAGGACTGGAGACAGATGCTGAGGTCTTTGGCGTCCAGTAGGCATAATTTGGGGGCACACACAGATGGTTCTCTGAGGCACAGACTGACAGGTGGGCAGCTGGCACCAGGACTCACAGGTGACCTGCAGCGTGATGCTGCGCTCCTGGGTCCCTGAAGATACGCTGTTATGGGCCTCGCAGCTGAGCCGCGCTCCATGGTCTTCTGGCCTCACGGTCATCACCAGCACACTGCGGGCCACGGCCTGGGTGTGCTCTGTGCCCCACGCTGTGGACACCGGCTGGCCATTCTGGAGACAGGGACAGGCCTGGGCCAGCTCAGAACCAGCTCCCGGCCCCCGCTCTCCCCACAGTTCCCATGCCCGCGTCTGCCCTCACCTTCAGCCACTGCAGTGTGGCTAAGGGATTCCCCCCTTGGGCCACGCATGGCAGCTCCAAACTCTGTCCTGCCCGCACGTGCCCCTCATCCAAGCCTGGCCACTCGATGACAGGGTGTCCTGGAGGGACTGGGGGATATCAGTCACTCAATGGGCCTGGAGTAGCCCCACAACCTGGTTTTGAACCCCCATGTTTCTCTGAGTGCGTGAATTTCCATAATCCCTGTGATTCCCTTACACCCCCCAGTGCCTGCTCCCCATCCTCAGCGCCCTAGTTGGCCCAGTTCTCCACTTACACAGAACATTCACGGTGAATGAGGCCTTGATGGGGGCCTCCAGTGCTGGGCTAGACGCCTCACAGACCAGCAACTGCCCATTATCCGAGCTCTGGGGTGTCACCCTGGGATGAGAATTCACGGTTCTGGAGTCAGAGTCATCATCCGAAGTTTGGGGAGTCACGGAGAAGAGGTGGGGATGCCACCTCTGGTCCCCACACCTGGTCTAAGTCCCCATGCCAATCTCCTCTGGGATCCAGGGTTCCATGGGAGAGATTTTGGGAGTGAGCAGCGAGAACTGGAGCCTAGAGAGACCCACATCTGATCAAAACTTTAGTGCCTGGGACTCTGGAACTGAGGTTCCCATGAAGTTTATTTGTTTATTTGTTTATCTTTTGAGACAGAATTTGGCTCTGTCGCCCAGGCTGGAGTGCAGTGGCGTGATCTCAGCTCACTGCAACTTCCACTTCTTGGGTTCAAACGATTCTCCTGCCTCAGCCCCCTGATGAGCTGGGAGTATAGGCATGCGCCACCACACCAGGCTAATTTTTGTATTTTTAGTGAAAACAGGGTTTCACCATGTTGACCCAGTTGATCTTGAACTCCTGACCTCAGGTGATCCACCCATCTTAGCCTCCCAAAGCATTGGGATTACAGGCATGAGCCACCGCCCCTGTTCCCCGTGAAGAAGCTTTAAGAGTCAGCTTTGAGAGTTCCCCATGAAGAAGCACTGGGTCGCAGAGGTTCATACCTAGCCCAAGCTTCATGCTTGCATCCCTGGGGTCTGTGGTTCCCATGGGGAAAATTAGGGGTCACGGTTGGGGGGTTTTTTGAGTTTCCACACCTGGCTGTGGCCTCCACAGTGAAGAGCTTCTGCTGGGAGCCCTCGTTCATGTTTGCAGAGATGTCGGATATTGTCTGTCCATCTTGGGGCAACAAGAGGGCTAGAGGGGTTCTGGGCTCCCCACAAGATAGATTCTGGGGAGCATGGCCTGGAAGTCCTCAGGGTGGATGTGATGCCCCCTCCCTCCTGGTTCTAGAGGAAAAGGGCCTGGGGCACAGCTGCATCCCCTCCCGACTTTCTGGACTGCCTGAAGGCTGCAATCTTCAGTGCTGGGTCGTGGGCCTCCCCACTCCTCTCAACTCGTTGCTGGGTTGTACCATGCACCCCATCCCTCAGCTTCTCATGTCTGCACCAGCGCTACTGCCCATATCTCTATTTGGTCCTCAGCCTTGTGCTGGATGCCGCCTCCTCAATGTGCCCTCCCATCCACCGGGTCCCACACTGGCCTCAGCATCTCCCCACACCTTCTCCTGGGTCCCCATACCAGGGATGACATCTTTTCTGGGGCCATTAGGAGGGCACTGGTCAGGAACAAACACCCTTCCCACTCCAGAGGCTTCATGCTGCCCTCTGCCACCCAGGTCACCCTCACTCACTCAGGAGAATGGTGATGTCGGGTGCTGGCTTCGCATCCCCAGACAAACAGCTGACCACATACTCTTGCCCAGCTACCCAGGTGACCATGGTGCCTGCCTCCGGGGTCAGGTGGAGCAGCTTGGGAGGAACTGGTGAGAAGGGTCTGGGGTAAACTTCCAGCACTGAGAAGAATTTGAAGATTGGAGCTCGGTACCGAGGGTCTGGGAGAGGAGAGGCTGGGGGCTTGGACTCCTGGGTCCTGGGGTAAGGGAGGGCTTGAAGTCCAGACTCGTGGGTCCTGGGGGTCTGTAACCCATACCCAGGACGGAGAGGATCACTCTGGGAGACACGAGCTCGGGCCCCATCTCGGAGCGGCCGACCTGGCACTCATACTCCGCGTCATCGCTGAGGTCACAGGCCTCGATGTGCAGGTGGAATTCACCTGCAGGGGGAGCCGGAGGTCAGGGTTGCAGCTTCGGCTGGTGGCTGAGGGTCTCAGGCTCTGATCCCTTACCTCTAGCAGGGTCCCCTTCCAGGCGGTACCTCGGGAAGCCTGGGATCCTGGGGTCAGGGCCCAGGAGCAGCCCATCTTTGGCCCACTGCACCGCACTGCCAGGGGTGCTGACCCCACACCGCAGCTCCACCGAGGCCCCCTCCACCACTGTCAGGTTTTCAGGCAGGGCCCAGAAGCCCCGGGGGACAGAGGCAGGAATCGCCAACTGCGCCAGGCCTGGGGACACAGCAGGGTGCGAGGAAAGGGCAGAGGGTTTGTCTAGGGAAGGTAAGTGGGAAATGGGGGCCACTTGGCCCTGGGTACAAAGCTGGGATCCCACTCACCTTCAGTCAGCAGCCCCAGGAGCAGGAGAGGAGCCTTGAGCATCATCCCCAGGGCCATCACAGGTCCCCCTACTGTTACCCCCACAGTGTCCGCAGCCAGCCACCTGCATCTGTCTGGCTCTCTCTGGGTCCCTCTCTCTGTGTCTCTGCCATCTGCTTTTCTTTTTATCTCTTTTTCCATTACTCTCCTCCCTTTCTCTGTTTTCTTCTCCTCCTGTCAGTGTCTCTATCTCTGTCTTGCTCTGTCTCAATCTCTGAGTCTCTTTCTCTGTCCCTTTAAAATATTTTTTTTCTTTTTTTTTTTTTAGAGACAGGGTCTCACTATGTTGGCCAGGTTGATCTCAGACTATTTCCCTCAAGCCATCCTCCCGCCTTGGCCTTCCCAAGTGTTGAGATTACAGGCATGAGCCACTGCCCCCACTGTCTCTTTATCTTTCCCTTTCTCTCCTTGTCTAAGGCATTCTCTCTCCTTTTGTCTCTGTCTCGTCCTCTCTCTCTCTCTCAGTCTCTATCTTCTCTCCTGCCACCCCTCACCCCTGCTCCTTGTCTCACTACTCACGGCCTCTCAAGAAGGACCTGCAGCCCAGAGTCTAGCAGGCCAGGAGCCCAGGAGAGCAATGAGGCTGATGCAGGCACTGGCAGAGTCGACCCTGCTTTCTGACCCAACTTGAGCTCATCCTTACAGTGCAACCTCCCCCAGGTGCCCTCCAGAGCCCCCAGCTCCGGCCTCTGCCCAGCAGGCTCCTCCCAGCCAGCTGGGGAGGAGCATAAAATCCCCTGTCAGCACATGCCAGGCATGTTCCTCGGTGCCTCCCCAGCCTCCATGACCCCAGGGCCTGGCTTAGGCTGGGAAGATGGGAGATGTCAGACCTAGGTGGTCTCCCAGCTCAGCAGCCAGCTGGGCCCCAGCTCTTCCCTGCCCTGATACATGACCTTGGGAAGTCCCTTTCTTTCTTTCTTTTTTTTTTCTCGAGGTAGTCTTGCTCTGTTGCTCAGGCTGGAGTGCAGTGGCATGATCTCGGCTCACTGCAGCCTCCACCTCCCATGGCTTGAACCTCCCAAGTTCAAGCAATTCTCCTGCCTCTGTCTCCCAAGGAGATGGTACTACAGTCATACACCACCAGGCCTGGCTAATTTTTGTATTTTTACTAGAGACGGGGTTTCATCATGTTGATCAGGCTGGTCTTGAACTCCCGACCTCAGGTGATCCATTTGCCTTGGCCTCCCAAAATGCTGGGATTACAGGCATGAGCCACCACACCTGGCCTCCCTTCCTTTCTTGAGTAGACATTAGCGACTAAATGATGTCAGGGATCTCTGCTGGGGAGTATGCAAGAGTGAGTGTGAGAGACTGGGAGAGTGTAGGAGAGAGGGAAGATATGCGTGTGTGTACGAGGGTGTGAGAGTGGGGAAGGTTAGAGTGAACTGTGATCTGTAATAAGTACATGGAGAGCGTGTGTGTGTGTGACAGTGTCTTACGTGGGAGTGCACAGGGTGTGGGCAGGAGTAAAAGGCAGAGTCCAATTCTGCCGGCCCCCAGTATGGGTGCAGTGTGAGCCCAGAGTGGGTGCCCTTTGGCAAGGACTGCATGAGCTTTCTTCTGTCTCTTTTTCTTGCCCTCTCCCCCATCTCTTCTTTCCTTCTCCATGTCTCTCTCTCTCCCTGCCTCTATCCATCTTGATTTATCTTTCTTTCTTTTGAGATGGAATCTTGCTCTGTTGCCAGGCTGGAGGGCAGTGGCATGATCTTGGTTCTTTGCAGCCTCAACTTCCTGGGCTCAAGTGATCCTCCTGCCTCAGCCTCCTGAGTAGCTGGGACTACAGGTATGCATCACCACTCCAGCTAATTTTTAAAAATTTGTTTGTAGAGACAGGGTCTTACTCTATTGCCCAGGCTGGACTGCAGTGGTGTGGTCATGGCTCATTGCAGCCTCAAACCTCCTGGGCTCAAGTGTTCTTTCTGTCTCAGCCTCCTGAGTAGCTGGGACTACAGGCCCACATCACCATTCTGGCTTTTTTTTTTTTTTTTTTTTTTTTTTTTGAGAGGGAGTCTTGCTCTGTCACCCAGGCTGGAGTGCAATGGTACGATCTCGGCTTACTGCAACCTCTGCCTCCCAGGTCCAAGTGATTCTCCTGCCTCAGCCTCCCGAGTAGCTGGGAATACAGGCATCAGGCACCACACCAGGCTAATTTTTGTATTTTTAGTAGAGATGGGGTTTCACCATGCTGGCCAGGCTGGCCTCGAACTCCTGACCTCAGGTAACCCACCTGCCTTGGCCTCTCAAAGTGCTGGGATTACAAGTGTGAGCCACTGCGCCTGGTCACTTGGCTAATTTTTTAAAAAATGTTTTTGCAGAGACAGTGTCTTGCTATGTTGCCCAGGCTTGTCTGGAACTCCTGGGCTCAAGCAATCCTCCCATCTTGGCCTCCCAAAGTACTAGGATTACAGGCATGAGCCACCGCACCCAGCCATTGATTTGTCTTTCTTTTTTTCTTTTTCTTTTCTTTTTTTTTCTTTTTCTTTTTTCTTTTTCTTTTTTTTTTTTTTTTTTTGAGATGGAGTTTCGCTCTTGTTGCCCAGACTGGAGTGCAGTAGCGTGATCTCAGCTTACTGCAACCTCCGCCTCCCGGGTTCAAGCGATTCTGCTGCCTCAGCCTCCCTAGTAGCTGGGATTACGGGCATGCGCCACCACGCCTGGCTAATTTCTGTATTTTTAGTAAAGATGGGTTTCTCCATGTTGATCAGGCTGGTTTTGAACGCCTGACCTCAGGTGATCCGCCCACCTCAGCCTCTCAAAGTGTTGGGATTGATTACAGGTGTGAGCCATCGTGCCCAGCCTATTTATCTTTCTATGTTTCTCCATCTGTTTGAGACTCTCTCTCTCTCTGTATTAAGTGGTTAAATCTCAGTCAATCTTTATTTCACTGTCTCTCCATCTCTACATGTCTCTGTTCTTCTGTCTCTGTTCTCACTTCTGTCGCTCCCCTCACCCCACACTCTGTCTCACACACACCGGGAGCTCCATAAATATTTGTTCTTAGCCGCACTCTGACCACGCCTCTTTCTCTTACGTGTCTCTCCATCTCTGAGTGGCTCCCCTCATCACATCCCTGGATTTTATAACCATATGCTGGTGGGCCTGCCCTCCCCGCATGCATATACACTAGCCTGGGATAAGCTTCTTCTGCCTGCTTATCTCCTGCGGGAACTGGAAATGCTAGTTTTCTCCCCGCCTCCTCAAGACCTCCCCCCGACCTGCATCTCTTTCCCCAGGAACGAGATGAGGCATCTGGCCCCAGCCCCCAGCTTCATCCTCCATGCTGGCCTTCCCTCTTCCCTCAAATGCTTGACTCCTTGCCCTCCTCCCACCTCCCCTCTCCCAATTGCCCCCTACACCCCCTGGGAAATGGGCTGGATGCCGAGGTGGGGGCGGGGGGTGGCTCTGTCCTGGGAGCCCTTGCCAGATGGTGTCCCTAGGGGCCAGAGCATGAAGTTGTCCCTTGCTGGGGCCTTTAATTAGCACAAACCTTCCACCCTTCACCTTGTCTGTTTTCCTTCTCTGAGTGCTCTTGGGACCTTGGGCTCTCCATCTTTCCATGTACGTCGCCCCAGAGAGCCAGGAAGGGGAAGCGGCATCAAGTGCCTGGAAAAACAATCCCACTACTTGAGTTCCCCCCCAAGACTCAGGAGTTTCGGCCCCATGCCATCCTATTTCAAAATCCAGGCACTAGATATGCCACATAGAAGCCAGGAGTGTAGGCCCCCAGATCCCTTCCCTCTCAGACCCTGGGGTCTCAGTCCCTTCTCTCCAAGGATTCAGGAATTTGGGCCTCTGATCCTCCTGGCCACCCTACCTGCCCCTGCATCACCCCCCTCAGCCAGCCCCATACACACACACGCACACACACACACACACACACACACACACACACACACACACACGACTTAGGACAGATGTTCACCGTCTGATTTCCAAATCCTCCTGGGCCCATGTGGGGGTGGGGAGAGATTGGCAGTTAAATCCACCGACTCTAAGACTTAAGACCAGATATTCTGACCCCTGTCACCCTCTTCCAAGTGCACCATGCTGCAGGCAGGAGACCTAGGAGTTGAGTCTCCAGCCTCTCAAGGAACCAGGAGATCAGGCCATCAGCGTCTCAGCCAGCAAAGGCCTGAACCACCAGTCCCTTACAATCCTGTAAGTCCAACCCCTACTCCCAACCCCACCCCGCCATTTAGGGACACAGAATCTGAGCCTAAGAACAGCCTAGAATCTGAATGTGGACCCCCCAGTTCTTACAGGTCCAGGAATGTCAGATCAGGGTTCCAGCCCCCCAGCCCTCCTTCAGGCTGCTCGGGGTCCCTCCCACCTGCTCGGCCAGCTGCGCAGCGTGGGAACGCCCCAGCTGGGCTGCATGGAGCCGTCAGGACAAGCTGCGCGGTTCCCAGCCTCCCTGCCTGCCCCGGCCCGGCTCCGCCGCCTCCCAGCCGTCGCCCGGCAACCAGGCCGAGGGGCCCGGCCGGCCCAGTGGGGAGAGGGGCTGGGCCAGGACTGCGGGGTCCTGGGAAAGGAGGGGCCGGGGTCCTGGATTCCTCGGTCTTAGGACGTTTGCCGCAGTAACAAGGGAACAGCTCTCTGTTCCCCACTTTGAGGAGGGGTTTTGAGGCTGGGGGAGTCAAGGCAGGGGTCCCAACTGTCCCCCAGTTATCGGCGTGCCCTCTTCCCGACCCGCAGGCCAGGGGAGCCCCGGACCCCGCCTCCCCCAGGGCGCGGAAACTGGCGAGGCCCCAGGGGCCCCCATTTATAGCTCGGTTTCCACTGAGCGCAGTCCCTCCAGGACCTGAGCTGAGCAAGTTTCTTCCACTCTTTCCTTTCCCTCCTCCTCACCCTCATGCCTGCCCCTCAACCCAGGCAGGGCGCAGGTGTCCAACCTAGCCGGGACCCCCTCCTCCAACCCAGGTGTTCCGGCTCCCAGACCCCAATTGAGCTGGGGGCGCCCACCCGCCGAGGGACCCCGCCCTGCATCCCCCATTCATCCGCGTCCAGCCGCGGGAGTTTCTCAATGGGAAGAGGGCGGAGCTCCCGGGAGGCGGACCAGGGCGGGGCGAGCTGGATCAGGCCCTCTTGGGGTCTCCCAGAGACCCAGGGCGCGGAACTGACAGGCATTTCAGAGCGTCAGAGGCTGCGGATGAGCTCACTTGGAGGACTCCAGGCCAGAGACAGGGGTTCTCTAGGCTGGGGCGAAGAGTCGAGCGCGAAGGGGGCTCTGGGCCAGGGTGACAGGAGGAGTGCTTCCGAGGAAGAAGTTGACGGGGAGGCCCGTGCGACGGCAAATCTCGTGAACCTTGGGGGACACACGCTCAGGATGCGGGTCCCCGCCCTCCTCGTTCTGCTCTTCTGCTTCAGAGGGAGCGCAGGTACCGCACGAGGGGAGCGGATGAATATGGGATGCGTGTGGGGGTATTGCTTGCGGGCTGCCCCTTCACTAGGGAGAAGAGAGTTGGGGGCTGGGACCCCTGGGTCCTGAATGAAGGGGCTCTTGAAGGTGCTAAGCTCAGCCCTGCTGCCCCCAACTTTCCTAGGCCCGTCGCCCCATTTCCTGCAACAGCCAGAGGACCTGGTGGTGCTGCTGGGGGAGGAAGCCCGGCTGCGGTGTGCTCTGGGCGCCTACTGGGGGCTAGTTCAGTGGACTAAGAGTGGGCTGGCCCTAGGGGGCCAAAGGGACCTGCCAGGTAAGACGGTTCTCTCCACGCTGGGATGGGCTGGCTAGGGGTAGAGTTGCTGGGCTCTGCTGTACCTACAGTTTCTATTTTGACATTTTAAGTTTGGGAAATTGATGAGCTTGGGTAAACATTTAGGAGTCCTGATTTTTGAGCTGCTTCTTTGGGGGTGACCCATAGAGTTTTGGAATTATTATGTTATTGCGAAATAGTAAATAGGCCTGGTGCGGTGGCTCACGCCTGTAATCCCAACGTTTTGGGAGGCTGAGGCCAGAGGATAGCTTGAAACTAGGAGTTTGAGACCAGCCTGGGCAACATAACAAGACCTTATCTCTAGAAAAAAAATATATATTTTAAACAAATTAGCCAGGCGTGGTGACGTGCATCTGTAGTCCCAGTTACTCAGTAGGCTGAGGTGGTACAATTGCTTGAGCCCAGGAGTTCAAGGCTGCAGTGAGCCATGATCAAGCCACTGCACTCCAGGCAATGGTAAGACCCTGTCTCAAAAAAAAAAAAAAAAAGAAAAAGGAAAAGAAAGAAAGAGAACATAAATGCAAGAAAGTACAGTAAACATAAACGGAAGGTTTACCAAATAATATAGACACTCACATAGCCAATACCCAAGTCCACTGCTAGCTCCCCAGAAGCCCCCGTATTCCTTTCCCCTATCATAGCCCCCCTCCCCCTCACTCCAGAAGTAGTATCTAACCTAACTTTTATGGCAATCATTTTCTTGCTTTCCTTTCTGAATTTATTACCCCCAAGTTTGCAGCGACTCTGGGTTGGGAGGGAGTGAGAGTCTCTATGGGCCCAGTACACACTCTTTAATAGTGTCTTACCACCAAATGTGTGGACCAGTCAGAACCACGGTGTGCTGCCTCCTCCCTGACTCCAGGGTGGTCCCGGTACTGGATATCAGGGAATGCAGCCAATGGCCAGCATGACCTCCACATTAGGCCTGTGGAGCTAGAGGATGAAGCATCATATGAATGTCAGGCTACACAAGCAGGCCTCCGCTCGAGACCAGCCCAACTGCACGTGCTGGGTAAGGACCTTGCCCACTTGTCCCCTGGGAGCCCAAGGGGGCAGCCAGTACTAGCTGTGAGTAGCAGAGTCCAGGGAGCCCAGGGGAGTGGTCAGTTGGAGCTGAGAGGATCAGGATCCATTCTGACCCCAAATCCACCTTGCAGTCCCCCCAGAAGTCCCCCAGGTGCTGGGCGGCCCCTCTGTGTCTCTCATTGCTGGAGTTCCTGTGAACCTGACATGTCGGAGCCGTGGGGATGCCCGCCCTACCCCTGAATTGCTGTGGTTCCGAGATGGGGTCCGGTTGGATGGAACCACCTTCCATCAGGTCAGGTCCAAATTCCTGTGCTAGCATTTGCCCATTCAGGGAAACTTGGGGTACACTCTGACCACAGGCTCATCCCAAGGAGAAGAAGACATGGGAGGGCAGGGGTTCAAGGGTTTGCACTCTTGAAATATGATGCAGGGTAAAGATTCTAGGGCCAGACTACCTGGGTTCAAATCATGTCTCAGCCACTTGCTAGTTGATTGATCTTAAGTTAGTTAACCTCTCTGTGCCTCAGTTGCCTTATCTATACAATTGGAATAATCATAGCATGCATGTCATAGGGTATTGTGAGGATTAAATAAATAAATACTTATAAATGCCCAGAAGAGTGCCCAACACATAGTGAACCCTATATAAGTAAGACAAGCTTGTCCAACCTGTGGCCTGTGGGCTGCATGCAGCCCAGAATGGCTTTGAATGTGGCCCGCCACAAATTCATATACTTTCTTAAAACATTATGAGACCTTTTTGGAACTGTTTTAGCTCATCAGCTATCATTAGTGTTAGTATGTGTGGCCTAAGACAATTCTTCTTCCAATATGGCCCAGGGAAGCCAAAAGATTGGGCACCCCTGATGTAAGGGGTAGATGGCATTATTATTCTTATCCATCCCTCCAGATCCTGCTGAAGGAAGGGACCCCTGGATCAGTGGAGAGCACCTTAACCCTGACCCCTTCCAGCCATGACGATGGAGCCACCTTGGTCTGCAGGGCCCGGAGTCAGGCCCTGCCTGCGGGAAGGGACACAACTGTCACACTGAGCCTGCAGTGTGAGTGCAGCTGGCCCTGGGAAAGAGGGGTGTGGGGCCCTGACTCCGGGGTATGAGGAAGGAGGGGACTGTGGCCCCTGGGGAATGAGGAAACCTGAGACCTGGATTCCTGGATCTAAGAGAGCAGGAGAGGGCCGGGTATGGTAGCTCATGCCTGTACTCCCAGAACTTTGGGAAGCCGAGGCGGGTGGATCATCTGAGTTCAGGAGTTCAAGACCAGTCTGGCTAACATGTCGAAATCCGTCTCTACTAAAAATACAAAAATTTGCCGGGCATGGTAGCACATGTTTGTAATCCCAGCCACCTGGGAGGCTGAGGCAGGAGAATCACTTGTAATTGGGAGGCAGAGGTTGCAGTGAGCTGAGATCGTGCCACTCGGCAACAGAGTGAGACTCTAAGCAGGAGGGGACAGATGGCTGGGGTCCCTGGGGAAAGAGGAAGCTGCGCCTTGACTCTCACATCTGGGAGAGTAGGAGAGGATAGAAGTAACTGGGGGAATTGGGAACCGAAAGCCCAGACTCCTGACTCAAAGGGAGAAGCGGATTAGGGGCCCAGACTCCCGGGGTGGAGGAACCAGGGACTGGACCCCTAGGCCAGTGACAGAGGTGTTCCTGGTCCTTGCCCACCTGACCATTGCCCCACCCTCACAGACCCCCCAGAGGTGACTCTGTCTGCTTCACCACACACTGTGCAGGAGGGAGAGAAGGTCACTGTCCTGTGCCAGGCCACAGCCCAGCCTCCTGTCACAGGCTACAGGTGAGGACGAAGACCACCTCTCCCTAGCCCCAAGAGTGAGCTTGGGAAGGGCTGGGACCTGAATAGGTGTGCCGGAGAGTAGGGACAACGCTAAGAGCGCCACCATTTCCTCAGGTGGGCAAAAGGGGGCTCCCCGGTGCTCGGGGCCCGAGGGTCAAGGTTGGAGGTCGTGGCAGACGCCTCGTTCCTGACTGAGCCCGTGTCCTGCGAGGTCAGCAACGCCGTGGGTAGCGCCAACCGCAGCACTGCGCTGGATGTGCTGTGTGAGCTGGGGCGGGGCTGTGGGTGTGGTCAAAGGTGGGCGAGGCTTTCAGGGTTGCTGAGGGGCGGGGCTTGGAGGGGGCGGGGCCGGGAGAGTAGGCGTGGGGTATTAGGAGGAGGAGAGAGTGGACTTGGGGCATATTCTTGCGCCCTAGAGGGTGTGGTGTTTCTATGGGGCTGATCCCGCGTCAGGGACTGCATTCCTCCCCGGCCTTGTGACCCCTCATCTCCTTCGTCCAGTCGGGCCGATTCTGCAGGCAAAGCCGGAGCCCGTGTCCGTGGACGTGGGGGAAGACGCCTCCTTCAGCTGTGCCTGGCGCGGGAATCCGCTTCCACGCGTAACCTGGACCCGCCGCGGTGGCGCGCAGGTGCAGCCCTAAATCTGAGGGGGTGGCTGGCGGGGGACCAGGCTTCC
This sequence comes from Rhinopithecus roxellana, assembly GCF_007565055.1. Taxonomy (NCBI): domain Eukaryota; kingdom Metazoa; phylum Chordata; class Mammalia; order Primates; family Cercopithecidae; genus Rhinopithecus; species Rhinopithecus roxellana. Next base: position 111,364,312 of record NC_044560.1, on the reverse strand, counting down.
TTGCAAATCCGGCTTCTGACGCCCCTTCCCTGTCGCAGGTGCTGGGCTCTGGAGCCACACTGCGCCTTCCGTCGGTGGGGCCGGAGGACGCAGGCGACTATGTGTGCAGGGCTGAGCCTGGGCTCTCGGGCCAGGGGGGCGGCGCTGCGGAGGCTCGGCTGACTGTGAACGGTGAGAAGGCGGGGCTTCATAGGGGACCTAGCCCGTTCTGGGATAGGGAGTGGACAGAGGGGGCAAGGGCTAATGCAGTGGGAGTGGCCTGGAAGGAGCTTTACACCCAGCGGGTCCTGGAGACCGACCTATTGAAGGCGAGGCTTTTAGGGGAATCGGAGTTTAGAGGCAGCATGGCCTGATTGATTAAGGTTAGCGGAGAGTGCGCTGGCCAGACCAGGCTTTGTTACAGCCTTTGGGAAGAGCAAGGCCTCTCCTCTGAGTGACCCACCGTCTCCATCCCAGCTCCCCCAGTAGTGACCGCCCTGCACTCTGAGCCTGCCTTCCTGAGGGGCCCTGCTCGCCTCCAGTGTCTGGTTTTCGCCTCTCCCGCCCCAGATGCCGTGGTAAGGAAATGTCAGTCTTCCCGTGACCCATCCAGCCGTGATCCCTGACCTCCCAACTGGCCCCCCGAAACTACTGTGATGTGACCATCTCTGACTTCCCAGACATCCCTCCTGCTTCTTCCTCCCCTCCTCAGTCTCCTCGGTGTCCTCCCTCTTTTATGCCCCCAGGTCTGGTCTTGGGATGAGGGCTTTCTGGAGGCAGGGTCGCGGGGCCGGTTCCTGGTGGAGACATTCCCTGCCCCGGAGAGCCGCGGGGGACAGGGTCCGGGCATGATCTCTGTGCTACACATTTCGGGGACTCAGGAATCTGACTTTAGCAGGAGCTTTAACTGCAGTGCCCGGAACCGGCTGGGTGAGGGAGGTGCCCGGGCCAGCCTGGGCCGTAGAGGTGAGACCCCCCCCCGAAAACCCCAAATCTGGAGAGTCTAAACCCCACAAACTCAGGGATCCCCCAGCCGATGGTTGCAAAACCTCAGACCCTCAAATGCAGAGACCTCCAAACCTTGGGAGTCTCAAAACTGTGGCTCATTGATTCCCAAGACCCCCCCAACCACAAATGCCTTCACATTCTGAATCCTAAACCGAGAGACTCCTCACACCTAGGAACCCCAAAAAGAGAAACTCCAACGATTGCAAAGCAAATTGCAAAGTAAAAGACCCCTCAAACTCCAAGACTTCCTAAAGCCAGGGAGTTTAAACTCACTCTCAAACTTGGGGAACCCCAAATTCAAGGCCCTTTGGATCTCCAAATGTGCCACCTTTTGAACCCAGGGATCCCAAACTCAATCCCTGAGCCCCCGCTTCCTGGTTCCCCCTCAGCCTTCTCAGGATGTCCCCTCTGCTCCCTGCAGACCTGCTGCCCGCTGTGCAGATAGTGGCCGGAGTAGCCGCTGCCACCACGACTCTCCTTATGGTCATCACTGGGGTGGCCCTCTGCTGCTGGCGCCACGGCAAGGGTTAGTGCCTGAGCCCCTTCCCAGCTCCTCAGGCCCCAGCCCCACACACACCCTGCCTGCCCAGTGACCTGACCTGGCCTTGGGCCTTGGCTCCAGTCCCATTTCCAGCTCTGCTCAGGGCTTAGCTCGCCTTCAGGTTCTCGTTCCCTCCTTAAGCCCTAACCAGACCTTCCCAGGGTCACATTCCTAGGTGGGAAGGATTCTTATTGGTTTCCAACATCCCCACCCGATCCGCCTCATTAGTTCCCAGTCCTCTCTCTTCCCGCTTATTGGTCTGCACACATTGTGACCCCGCCCATCGCTTAACTCCACCCGTCGCTGTTTGTCAGCCTCAGCCTCTTTCTCCGAGCAAAAGAACCTGATGCGAATCCCCGGCAGCAGCGACGGCTGCAGTTCGCGAGGCCCTGAAGAAGAGGAGACAGGCAGCCGCGAGGAACGGGTAGGATGCCAGGGTCTCCAGACGCGACTGTGCTTTCAGACCCAAATAATAGCCCAGTCCCAAGAGGGCCCCCAAATTCAAACAGGACTCTAAGGCTGGGCATGGTGCCTGACGTTGGTAATACCACTTTGGGAGGTGGAGACACAAGAATCACTTAAGGCCAGGAATTTGAAGCCAGCCTGGGCAGCATAGCAGGACACCATCTCTACAAAAATACAAAATAAGATAAAATAAAAAATGAACCAGGTATGGTGGCACACACCTCTAGTCCCAGCTACTCAGGACACTGAGGTGGGAGGATCCCTTGAGCACAGGAGGTAGAGGCTGCAGTGAGCTATGACTGCACCACACACTCCAGCCTGGGCTACGGAGCAAGACCTTGTCTCCATTTTTTTTGTTGTTGTTGTTGTTAAGTAGGAGGGTTCTAGTCTTTTTTTTTTTTTTTTTTTTTTTTAACAGAATCTCACTCTGTCACCCAGAGTGGAGTACAGTGGCACAATCTCGACTCACTGCAACCTCTGCCTCCCTGATTCAAGTGATTCTCCTGCCTCAGCCTCCTGAGTAGCTGGGATTACAGGCACCTGCCACCACACCTGACTGATTTTGTATTTTTAGTAGAGACTGGGTTTCACCATGTTGGCCAGGCTGGTCTCGAACTCCTTACCTCAGGTGATCCACCCGCCTCGACCTCCCAAAGTGCTGGGATTACAGACATGAGCCTCCACGCCCGGCCTGAGGGCTCTAGTCTTAACAGTGACCCCGCACCCAAATGTCACCCAAGTCCATGCCCTTGACCCGATTATTCCCTAGGCCCACTATATCCCCACAGCCCCCCCACTTTTTTTTTTTTTTTTTTTTTGAGACGGAGTCTTGCTCTGTCACCCAGGCTGGAGTGCAGTGGCGCAAACTCAAGCTCCACTGCAAGCTCTGCCTCCCGGTTTTACGCCATTCTCCTACTTCAGCCTCCGGAGTGGCTGGGACTACAGGCACCCGCCATCACGCCTAGCTAAATTTTTTTTTTTTTTTTTTGCATTTTTTATTAGAGACAGGGTTTCACCATGTTAGCCAGGATAGTCTCGGTCTCCTGACCTCGTGATCCGCCCGCCTTGGCCTCCCAAAGTGCTAGGATTACAGGTGTGAGCCACTGCACCTGGCCTTTTATTTATTTATTTAGAGACAAAGTCTTGCTCTGTCGTCCAAACTGGAATGCAGTGGTATGATCCTGACTCACTGCACCCTCCACCTCCCAGGTCAAGTGGTGCTCATTCCTTAGCCTCCTGAGTAGCTGGAATTGTAGGCATCTGCCACCATGCCTGGCTATTTTTTGCATTTTTAGCAGAGACAGGGTTCCAGCATGTTAGCCAAGTTGGTCTCAAACTTCTGGCCTCAAGTGATCCTCCCGCTGTGGCCTCCCAAAGTGCTGGGATTATAGGCATGAGCCACCGCGCTGGCTTCTCACAGCCCTTTTATTGTCCTGAGTGCAGTCCTCAGCGTTCAGGTGCTCTTACTCTCTCCTGCCTGGCCCCCACTGGCTGGCTGAAGGTCCTTGGGGTCTGGCATTGGGGCGGGGAGATCCTCTGACTATTCCTTCTCACTAAGTTCCCTACCCCAGGGCCCCATTGTGCACACTGACCACAGTGATCTGGTTCTGGAGGAGGAAGGGACTCTGGAGACCAAGGTGAGTGTTGGGAGGGGTGGGGCTCCCTTCACTGTTGGGAGAGGCGGGGCTCCCTTCACTGTGTTTCCATCTCTCTCCACGCCCGTCCCCTCCTTTTTCCTTCTGTTGTCCTCAGAACTGGGACTCAGCTCCTCACCCTACTCCTCCTGCCCCCTGGACCATCTCACCTAGCTCCCAGCCTCAGTTTGCCTATCTGCAGACTCTGCCCACACATCTGTCCCAGCCCCAGCCTCCATCTGGAGCCCCAGATGGGGCTCACTGTGCCTGTGCTCTCCTCATCATGGTCAAGCCCCCTTTCAGCCACCAGGTCCTACACTGGCCCCATACCTCCCCAAACCTGTCCTTCCTCTGGGGTCCTACCTCAGGACAGCCACATTGACTCCAGGCCATCCCCAGGGCCAGAGCACTTCTCTCTCTCCTCTGTACCTAGCACATGCCATTCTCTCTTTCTCTCTCTCTCTTTTTTTTTTTTTTTGAGACGGAGTCTCACTCTGTTGCCCGGGCTGGAGTGCAGTGGTGCAATCTCGGCTCACTGCAACCTCTGCCTCCTGGGTTCAAGCCATTCTCCTGCCACAGGCTCCCAAATAGCTGGCTAATTTTTCTTGTATTTTTAGTAGAGATGGGGTTTCACCATGTTGGCCAGGCTGGTCTTGAACTCTTGACCTCAAGTGATCTGCCCACCTTGGCCAAAGTGCTGGGATTACAGGCATGAGCCACCGTACCCAGCCAACATGCCATTCTCTTGGCCTGAAACACTCCTACCTTCCTTCCCATGTCTACCTAATTCCCTCCTTTAGTCCTTCAGTCTCAGCTCAGACATTTCTTGTTCCAGGAAGCCCATGCTTCTATTGGGGGAATACCCCCCAGTATTTCAACATAGATTCTTTCTATTTTCTATAAGTGTCAACTGGCTGAGAAATAAAAAGAGACCATATAAAGAGAGGAATTTTACAGATGGGCCACCAGGGGTGACATCACATATTGGTAGGACTGTGATGTCCACCTGAGTCTCAGACCAGCAAGTTTTTATTAAGAGTTTCAAAAGGGGAGGGGGTGTGAGAACAGGGAGTAGGTACAAAGATCACTTGCTTCAAAAGGCAAAAAGCAGAACTACTGTTAAGGGTCTAACAAAGATTACATGCCTCTGAGGGAACAGGACAAAGGGCAAAAGCAGAACCACTGATAAGGGTCTATGTTCAGCGGTGCACATATTGTCTTGATAAACATCTTAAATAACAGAGAACATTGTTCGAGAGCAGAGAACTGGTCTGACCACAAATTTACCAGGGCAGAGATTTTCCCCACCCTAGTAAGCCTGAGGGTACTGCAAGAGACCAGGGCGTATTTCAGTCCTTATCTCAATTGCATAAGACAGACATTCCCAGAGTGGCCATTTATAGACCTCCCCCCAGGAATACATTCCTTTCCCAGGGTATTAATATTAATATTCCTGGCTACGAAAAGAATTTAGCAATATCTCTCCTACTTGCACGTCCGTTTATAGGCTCTCTGCAAAAAGAAAAATGAGGCTCTTTTTGCCCAACCCCGCAGGCAGTCAGACCTTATGGTTGTCTTCCCTTGTTCCCTAAAAATCGCTGTTATTCTGTTCTTTTTCAAGGTGCACTGATTTCATATTGTTCAAATACACATGTTTTACAATCAATTTGTATAGTTAACACAATTATCACAGTGGTCCTGAGGTGACATACATCCTCAGTTTATGAAGATAACAGGATTAAGAGATTAAAGACAGGCATAAAAAATTATAAAAGTCTATTTGGGAACTGATAAATGTCCATATTAAAGTGATATCTTCACAATTTATGTTCCTCTGCTGTGGCCCCAGCTGGTCCCTCTGTTCAGGGTCCCTGACTTCCCACAACATGCTTCCATCATGACAGCCTGATCATTCTGCCTGTGTTCCACCCATCACAACCATGACCACTCTGATCTGGGCTTCCTTATCCTGCTCGCTATGCTGAGGGCTCTGCCATCACAGCCCCTGTCACTGCCTATGACTTTCTCAGGCACAGCCCTGACCCCTCTGGGTACTGTCTCATGATTTGTCATTTTTCCCTTGGTGTGGGATTCTGTGAGGACAGGGTTCAGTTCTATCTTAGTGACATGCCTTGAGCAGCAACACAGGGCGTGACACTGAATCAAAGCCTAGAGGCTGTTGGGCAGGTGAGTGCCTCTCTCCTGTTCCCTCTGTATCTTCCACACTGACACCCCTCAGCAGGCCTATATCCCTCTGTCTCCACCTTTATCTGCCTATGTCCTATCCCTTTGCCTCTTGTCACTGTTCTTCTGTCTCGCTTTCTCTCTCTCCCAGTCCATGTGTGTCTCTGTTTCTCTGCCCATTCCTGTCTCTTTTTGTTTCTCTCAAGGTCTGGTCTATTTCAGTGTCTCTCCATCAGTGACCCTCATCCCCCCTGCATGCTCACAGACCTTACTGAGTCCCATTTGTCCCCTCAGGACCCAACCAACGGTTACTACAAGGTCCGAGGAGTCAGTGTGAGCCTGAGCCTTGGCGAAGCCCCTGGAGGAGGCCTCTTCCTGCCACCACCCTCCCCCATTGGGCCCCCAGGGACCCCCACCTTCTATGACTTCAACCCACACCTGGGCATGGTACCCCCCTGCAGACTTTACAGAACCCGGGCAGGCTACCTCACCACAACCCACCCTCGAGCTTTCACCAGCTACATTAAACCCACATCCTTTGGGCCCCCAGATCTGGCCCCCGGGACTCCTCCTTTCCCATATGCTGTCTTCCCCACACCTAGCCACCCGCGTCTCCAGACTCATGTGTGACATCTCTCCAATGGAAGAGTCCTGGGATCTCCAACTTTCCATAATGGATTGTCCTGATTTCTGAGGAGCCAGGACAAGTTGGCGACCTTACTCCTCCAAAATTGAACACTAGGGGAGGGAAAGATCATTACATTTGTCAGGAGTATTTGTATACAGTCAGCTCAGTCAAAGGGGATGCCCCAAGTGGGAGCAACATGGCCACCCAATAGGCCCACCTATGCCTGGTGTAAAAGAGATTCAAGATGGCAGGTAGGCCCTTTGAGGAGAGATGGGGACAGGGCAGCAGGTGCTGGGAGTTTGGGACTGGGATGGAAGTTGTTTCTTTTTTTTTTTTTTTTTTTTTTTTTTTTTTTTTTGTGAGACGGAGTCTGGCTCTGTCACCCAGGCTGGAGTGCGGTGGCCGGATCTCAGCTCACTGCAAGCTCCGCCTCCCAGGTTCACGCCATTCTCCTGCCTCCACCTCCCACGTAGCTGGGACTACAGGCGCCCGCCTCGTCGCCCGGCTAGTTTTTTGTATTCTTTAGTAGAGACGGGGTTTCACCGTATTAGCCAGGATGGTCTCGATCTCCTGACCTTGTGATCCGCCCGTCTCGGCCTCCCAAAGTGCTGGGATTACAGGCTTGAGCCACTGCGCCCGGCCGTGGGATGGAAGTTGTTTCTAGCCACTGAAAGAAGATATTTCAAGATGACCATCTGCACTGAGAAGAAAGGTAGCATAGGATAGATGAAGATGAAGAGCATACCAGGCCCCACCGTGGCTCTCCCTGAGGGGAACTTTGCTCCGCCAATGGAAATGCAGCCAAGATGGCCGTGTACTCCCTAGGAACCCAAGATAGCCAACATCTTGATTTCACTTTCCCTAAAGACTCAGAAAGACTTGGACCCAAGGAGTGGGGATATGGTGAGAATTAGCACTGTCGGGGCAAAGGGGAATCTTGGGATAAAAATATTTATGTTTAATAATAATTAAAAAAAGTCAAAGAGGCAAGTGTGTCTTAGGGAGTCTACTGGCATTATTACCCTGCATCAAGGAAGGGGTCCATTAGACCTGTCCCAAGGTCCCTCCTCTACCCTAGCCTATGAGGTGGCTATAGAAGTAAAACTGTGAGCCACCTCTCAGCCTCTCGCTACCTGCAAAGCACTCTAGATTCTTTTTTTTTTTTCTTGAGACAAGGTCTGGCACTATGGCCCAGGCTGGAGTGCAGTGGCACCATCTCAGCCCACTGCTACATCTGCATCCTGGGCTCAAGCCATCCTTCCACCTCAGCCTCCCAAGTATCTGGGACTACAGGTGCACACCACCACACCCAGCTAATTTTTGTATTTGTTTGTAGAGACAGGATTTCATCCTGTTAGCCAGGCTGGTCTCAAACTCCTGACCTCAAATGATCCGCCTACCTAGGCTTCCCAAAGTGCTGGTATTACAGGCGTGAGCCACTGTGCCCAGTCATGGACTCTTTTTATTTATTTATTTATTTTGAGACAGAGTCTCGCTCTGTCGCCCAGGCTGGAGTGCAGTGGCCAGATCTCGGCTCACTGCAAGCTCCACCTCCAGGGTTCACGCCATTCTCCTGCCTCAGCCTCCCGAGTAGCTGGGACTACAGGCGCCCACCACCTTGCCCGGCTAGTTTTTTGTATTTTTTAGTAGAGACAGGGTTTCACCGGGTTAGCCAGGATGGTCTCGATCTCCTGACCTCGTGATCCGCCCGACTCGGCCTCCCAAAGTGCTGGGATTACAGGCTTGAGCCACCGTGCCCGGCCGGACTCTTTTAATATACATCTTCATACACACACGTGCACACACACACACACACACACACGAGTTGCAAACAGAAAAGACACACACATTGGCATGTATGCACAGACACACGCATACATGTCCACACAGTTGCACACATGTGACAAGGCTGCCCCAGGGGTCCTGGGAAAGACAGAATTCTACACTCTCATTAGAGGAGACGAACGAGTGAGCCCTGAAGTGGGACAGAGAAGGGGAGACTATGGGCATGAAAATGGCAATCCCCTGGTCCCTACAGCAAGGGTGGAGATCCAGACCCTAATCCTGGGGCGCTGCATCCACAGTGGGCATGGTGCTGGTGCCTGCTTGGGTGATCCTTAAAGAAAGGTCCTGGGGGCTTTGGTTCATGGATCCTTGAGCTAGGAGTTAAAGATCCAGGCCCCTGGGACCCTTGGGAAACAGAGCAGGAAGACTGAACTCCTGGGTCTGAGGGAGAATGGGCTGGGGGCTTGGTCTCTGGTCCTCAGAGAGAAGGTGCCCAGACTTCTGGATCTGAAAGAGGAGGGGACTGGGTCTCAACTGCTGCCACCTTGACGGGACATTTTGGAGGCCTGTATTCCTGAGCCCTCAACAGAGGAATTTACTAGGGGACGGGGGTCTCTGATGCTTGCATCCTTGGAGGACAAAACTGTGAGTGTCTAGATCTAAAGAGGGTGAGAGTCCTGTGAGAGGATTCAAAATCCACAACGGGCTGAGCCCAGCCGGACTCCTGGCTGGGCCGTTCATGGGGCGGGACGTCTGGAATCTCCAGGGGCGGGGGCCTGGCGCAGGCTCCAGCCCGGGGTTCCCGAGCTGCTCTACTCTGCGCGGAGCCGCCACGCTATTGTCCTGGCCAGGAAGGCGGGGCCGGCGCGGGGCGTGGCTGGCGGCGCCGGCGCAGCCCGGGGGCGGCGGGAGGAGGAGGTGGCGGCGGTGGCGCTGGGAGCTCCTGTCACCGCTGGGGCCGGGCCGGGCAGGAGTGCAGGGGACGTGAGGGCGCAAGGGCCGGGACATGGGGCCAGCCAGCCCCGCTGCTCGCGGTCTAAGTCGCCGCCCGGGCCAGCCGCCGCTGCCGCTGCTGCTGCCACTATTGCTGCTGCTTCTGCGCGCGCAGCCCGCCATCGGGAGCCTGGCCGGTGGGAGACCCGGCGCGGCAGAGGTGAGGCCGGGCCGGGTCCTGGAGGATGGGGGAAGGGGCGGGACCGGGTCTCTGGACGCCTGCGTGGACATGTCCAGGGCAGAAAGCGCGGTCTTTCCAGCCAGGTGGTCAGCCCCCAGGCGCCCCCAACCGCATTTATGAACCCAGGGTTTCAGGCCCCAGCTCCCCCATCCTCCGACGTCCCAGCCCCCTCCCACCCCGAGCATAGGAACTGGTCTATTCAGGGCCCCGGTCCCAGAAATCCAGCCCCCTCTCCAGACCCAGGTGACTAGGTCCCAACCCCCTCCCTCTTGGACATAGGACCCACCAAGCAGCGAGGCGCTTAGATCCAATAATCCAGACCCCTTGTATTCTCTGGACCCATATGGAGGCCCTTGCAGCCTCCCAGGACCCAGGAGTCCGGTCCTTCAGTCACCACCCACCCCAACCAGATGTAGCTCTCCAGTCCTCAAAGACCTGGTGTCCAGGACTGTAGGCCCCTGAAGCCAGGCCTTGTCAGCTTTGCACCCTGCAACCGAAGCCTGAGCAAGCGATGGAGGGAGGAGGGGCCAGAACGCCTGGGTTCTGGCCTCCTCCGCGATTCAGGTTTAACCCCTTCGGGCTCCAGAGCGGCTGCGCTGGGGTCGGGGCGGAGTCTGTCTCCGCGGCAACAAGGCAGAAAGAATCCCGGGGGACCCGGGTCGCCATAGCAACGGGAGAGCTAGGGCGCCCCCGCCCTACGGGAGCTGTTTCCCAGGGAACGGTGCCTCCATGGAGGCGGTGTGCACACCGGTGCTTGGGGGAGGGGGCTGGCGCTGGGGGTCTCGGTCCTAGGGAGCAAAGAACCGGGGGACCCTCACGCCCCCCGGGCCCTCATTGTCCCCTCCACTTCCATCCAGGCCCCGGGGTCGGCCCAGGTGGCTGGACTATGTGGGCGCCTAACCCTTCACCGGGATCTGCGCACCGGCCGCTGGGAACCAGACCCACAGCGCTCTCGACGCTGTCTCCGGGACCCGCAGCGCGTGCTGGAGTACTGCAGACAGGTGGGCGGAGCCGAGCGGGAGGGGCGGGGCCAGCGGGAAAGCGGGCCCCAAACGAGGCGGGGCCGCCCGTGGAAAGCTACACTTGAAAAAGGCGTGGTCCAAGGTGCCGCGGGATCTAAGACGTGGAGGCTGGGGGGCGTGGCCAATAAAGAGGCTCAACTATGCTAGGGCAGGGGACCTGTTTTGAGATACTAAGTCAGGAAAGGGGAGAACCGCGAGATAGCCAGAGAAGAAGTGGAATTTAGGAATCTGGTGGTCTTTGTAAAGAGCAGAGGTGTAGTGGGGAGTGGCGAAAGGATAGGCTGGGCTAAAACATAAAGAGACCTTAAGGACCAGCAAGATGGGGAAAGGGGTGGAGCCCAATGAAAGCGCGGAAAGCTGGGGGGCGTGGCCACGAAAAGACAAGTCTGTAATGGGAAGGGAGAGTTTTGGAGAGGCGAAATAGAGGAAAAGGCGGGGCTAAAAGGAGGGTGAGACCTTTGGGGAGACGAATCTGACTGCGGAGAGGGGTGACCAGAGAGGTGGGCTTAGAGGGACCTTCAGAAAGAAACAGCACAGGAAAATGATAGCCTTGAAAACGGACCTGGCCGGGCGCAGTGGCTCACGCCTGTCATCGCAGCACTTGGGGAGGCGGAGGCGGACGGATCACCTGAGGTCAGAAGTTTGAGACCAGCCTGGCCAACATGGCGAAACCCTGTCTCTACTAAAAATACAAAAATTAGCCGGGCATGGTGGTGCGTGCCTGTAATCCCAACTACTCGGGAGGCTGAGACAGGAGAATCGCTTGAACCTGGGAGGAGGAGGTTGCAGTGAGCATAGATTGTACCATTGCACTCCAGCCTGGGCGACAAGAGCAAATCTCTGAAAGAGAGAAAGACAGAGAGAGAAAGAGAAAGGAGGGAGGGAAGAAAGGGGACCTGACTAATGGAGAGGGGTGGCTGGCAGAGGCGGGGCTGTGGGCTGATTGGCTGTGGGCTGATCCCCCCAGATGTACCCGGAGCTGCAGATCGCACGTGTAGAGCAGGCTACGCAGGCCATCCCCATGGAGCGCTGGTGCGGGGGTACCCGGAGCGGCAGCTGCACCCACCCCCACCACCAGGTTGTGCCCTTCCGCTGCCTGCGTGAGTCCCAGGCGGGGAGAGGGGAACTGAGGTGGGAGTTTCCGAGGGGCAAAATTCTGAGCCCCTCTCTTGGGCCCACATTAAGGGGCTGGGTGCTTGTGTCCTAAGTGGGGCAGAGAAGCCTCTGAGGATAAAATATCTGGATTCTGAGGAGGATGGGGTTGGTGCTGTAGGAGAGTCTCACCCTGGTGTCCCGCGCTTCCCCAGCTGGTGAATTTGTGAGCGAGGCCCTGCTGGTGCCTGAAGGCTGCCGGTTCTTGCACCAGGAGCGCATGGACCAATGCGAGAGTTCAACCCGGAGGCATCAGGAGGCACAGGAGGTCAGGACCTTGGCCCACCTGTCCCCAGCCCCCAGAACCCAGGAACCAGGACGCCTAACACCCTCCTCCACCAGAACCGAGGAGTCTGGGCCACCAGCATCCTCTTCCCACTTGGGATCTAAGAATTTCATCCCCCAACCCCTTCCTCCAGAACCAGGAATCCAGGCTCCCAGCCTCATCAACCCCCAACCCAGGCAGCCCAGCTCCCCATCTACCTCTCCTACCCCACAATCCTGGCATCTGGGTCCACTCTTCTACAGGCCTGCAGCTCCCAGGGCCTCATCCTGCACGGCTCGGGCATGCTTTTACCCTGTGGCTCGGATCGGTTCCGTGGTGTGGAGTATGTGTGCTGTCCCCCTCCAGGGACCCCTGACCCATCTGGGACAGCAGTTGGGTGAGTGGGAGGGAATCCCCCATGCCCATCCCAAGGTTCCTGAGGCAGGGGATGGAAGCCTGGGAGCCTGGGCCTGGGTTCTTATTGCCTGGGTCCTCTCCTGCTCCCTCAGTGACCCCTCCACCCGGTCCTGGCCCCCGGGGAGCAGAGTAGAGGGGGCTGAGGATGAGGAAGAGGAGGAATCCTTCCCACAGCCAGTAGATGATTACTTCGTGGAGCCTCCACAGGCTGAAGAGGAAGAGGAGGAGGAAAGGGTCCCACCCCCAAGCTCCCATACGCTTGCAGTGGTCAGCAAAGGTGAGGCAATCTCTGAACCTCTGGGGCCTCTCCACCATAGAGGAAGAAAGATCTGGAGGAGTGTTGCCGGGGGCTGTTTTAGGGAGGGGCCTATGGGGGAAAGGCCCAACTGAGGAGAAAAGATGAGAGTATCTTTGGATAAGACAGAGGTAGAAGAGCTAACCTGCCAAGGGAGGGGGTGGTTTGAGGGTACCTGGGGTACTTGGGAGTAGAGGGGCCATTGGGTAGGTCCTGAGGATCATTTCAGGAAAGCTTGGAAGATGGTGTAATGGATTCCTAAGCTTTGCAAGAAAAGGCTAGGCCCAGTCCAGAACTACATCTCCCATAATGCCAGGCAGCAGCGGTGGCTAAACTGGGTGCATGATGGTCTCCGGTGCACTCTAGGAAATGTGGTTCTCTAAGTAGAAAAGGCGACCTGGAGGTGGGCTGCAGTCTGACCTCCTGATCCCTGGTCTTGCAGTCACTCCCACCCCGAGGCCCACAGATGGTGTGGATATTTACTTTGGCATGCCTGGGGAAATCAGTGAGCACGAGGGGTTCCTGAGGGCCAAGATGGACCTGGAGGAGCGTAGGATGCGCCAGATTAATGAGGTGATGATACCGGGGGCCCCAGGACCCCCTACAGTACAGAGCTCCCTAAATACCAGGAAACTCCTCCAGGACACATTGATACTACCTCCAAAGGCTCCCTAAGCCCCTTTGACCTTGAGCTCTCAACACCATCCCCTAAGATGACCAGAGATCCATGGCCCATCTAGAATCCTACTGAGACGCCTCCAGATTCTATGGAAACTCTGGTTTCACTTTATTGGTTTTTGTTGTTGTTGTTGTGACGGAGTTTCGCTCTTAACACCCAGGCTGGAGTGCAATGGTGGGATCTCAGCCCGCTGCAACCTCTGCCTCCTGGGCTCCAGTGATTCCTCTGCCTCAGTCTCCCAAGTAGCTGGAATTACAGGCACCTGCCACCACGCCCAACTAATTTTTGTATTTTTAGTAAAGACAGGGTTTCACCATGTTGGCCAGGCTGGTCTTGAACTCCTGGCGGGAGGAGATCCACCCCCCTCGACCTCCCAAAGTGCTGGGATTACAGGCATGAGCCACCACGCCCGGCCTCTCTTTCAGTTTAAACTCCTTCTGGATCTGGAACCCAAGAGCCAGTGAGACTTAAGGGATCTGGGGCCTCTAAAATCTTTTTTCTTTTTTTTTTTTTCGAGACGAAGTTTCGCTCTGTCGCCTAGGCTAGAGTGCAGTGGCGCGATCTCCACTCACTGCAAGCACCGCCTCCTGGGTTCACGCCATTCTCCTGCCTCAGCCTCTACTGCCAAGTACTCCTGAGTCCCCAGCTGGGACTACTGGTACCCACACCGTGCCCAGCTAATTTTTTGTATTTTTAGTAGAAATGAGGTTTCACCGTGTTAGCCAGGATGGTCTCGATCTCTTGAGCTTGTGATCCACCCACCTTGGCCCTGCAATGTGCTGGGATTACAGGCATGAGCCACCGCGCCCGGCCATGGGGCCTCTAAAATCTTAAAGAGGGGTTGGGGGACTTGCCAGGTGGATCAGGGTGGATTCTGGGATCCTGAAGCTCCCCTCCCTATGCAGGTGATGCGTGAATGGGCCATGGCCGACAACCAGTCCAAGAACCTGCCTAAAGCCGACAGACAGGCCCTGAATGAGGTAGGACAGCCCCAGTGCGTCCTACTCATGCCTGTCCACCACCTGGAGCATACTCAGTTTCACCTGGCTCTGGCTGTGTCCTGCCCATCCAGTTCCACCCCTTTCCACCTACCTATTTAGCCTTTCCTGTCCCCATGCCTACATGCAGCTCTGCCCCTATTTTAGCCTTTCCTGTCACCATGCCTACATGCAGCTCTGCCCCTCTTAGCCGCCATCTGAACTGACACTGCTCTGCTCCTCAGATTGGCCATATTTGGCCCCATCTACACTTGACTTGCCTCTCAGGGCTGGCTCTGGAGTCCTGTCCCAAACCGGGGCCCCTGCAGATGCAGCCAGGGCCTTCTTGGTCTCTCTTTGATGCATTCATGTCTCTATGAGGCCCCGCCCCCTGATTCTGGCTCTGCCCAGCCAGTTTCACCTCTTTCAACCTGACCTACCCCATGGAGACCCCACTCATGTTAGCCCCCATTCCAGCTCTTGGTCCCACCCCTATCGTGTCATTTATGCACAGCCTGTCTCTAGTTTGACCCTGCCCAGGCCAGGAGCCCTGCAAGGCTTTGTCCCTTTCACCTTAACATTGGCCAGTTCTGCTCCCAGATTGTTTCCACTCAATCTTACAGTTGACATCCTCACATTGGCTCCCAGTGGGCCTAGTCCCACCTCCACTCTGCCTGGCCCTATAGCCCATCCCTTCCAGTCCGTAAACTTTGGTTCTGCCCAGGCCTGGACCCCTGAAACACCCCCTAACCCCATGTAGCCCTGCCTTTCCAGGCTCTCTTTGACCAGGCTTTGACCCATCTTCTCCTCTCCTGACCCTGTGCCCACCTGCTCCCCAGCACTTCCAGTCCATTCTGCAGACCCTGGAGGAGCAGGTGTCTGGTGAGCGACAGCGCCTGGTGGAGACCCATGCCACCCGTGTCATCGCCCTTATCAACGACCAGCGCCGGGCCGCCTTGGAGGGCTTCCTTGCGGCCCTGCAGGGGGATCCGCCTCAGGTGCGGAGACCATGGGGGCAGAGAGCAGAGAGCAGAGGGTGACAAGGATCAGGGTGGGCTTGGGCAGCCTGTGTCCCTTCCACAGGCGGAGCGTGTCCTGATGGCCCTGCAGCACTACCTGCGTGCGGAGCAGAAGGAGCAGAGGCACACACTGCGCCACTACCAGCACGTGGCTGCCATGGATCCCGAGAAGGCACAGCAGATGCGTTTCCAGGTGCTCACATCCTTCTAGCTCCCAAATGCACTGCTATTCCTCAGACGCCAGCACCTCAGGCTCTTCTCTTGTCCCTTAGACCCTTTTTCTGTCTCTTGAACCCCTTCCTATCCCTTGAACACCGCTTCTCTGCCCCTTCCCAGTCTCTCAACTCTGTTTCCTGACCCTGAAACATGGACCCTCACATGCTGTGCCTTTGACGCCTGTTTCTTGTCCCTTGGATTCTTACTCCCCCTGCCCTTGATCCTATGTTTTTTTGTTTGTTTGTTTTTGAGACGGAGTCTCGCTCTGTCGCCCAAGCTGGAGTGCAGTGGCCGGATCTCAGCTCACTGCAAGCTCCGCCTCCCGGGTTTACGCCATTCTCCTGCCTCAGCCTCCCGAGTAGCTGGGACTAGAGGCGCCCGCCACCTCGCCCAGCTAGTTTTTTGTATTTTTTAGTAGAGACGGGGTTTCACCGTGTTAGCCAGGATGGTCTCGATCTCCTGACCTCGTGATCCGCCCGTCTCGGCCTCCCAAAGTGCTGGGATTACAGGCTTGAGCCACCGCGCCCGGCCGATCCTATGTTCTGTCCCTTGGATTTTCACTACCTTTCCCAGAACCCTCTTTTTTTTTTTTTTTTTGAGACAGGGTCTCACTCTGTCACCCAGGCTGGAGTGCAGTGTGCGGTCTTGGCTCATTGCAACCTCTGCCTCCTGGATTCAAGCAATTCTCCTGCCTCAGCCTCCCGAGTAGCTAGGATTCCCAGCACATGCCACCATGCCTGACTAATTTTTGTATTGCGTTGGTGCAAAAGTTATTACAGTTTTTGCTATTGAAAGTAATGGCAAAAACCGCAGTAACTTTTTTTTTTTTTGAGACAGTCTCGCTCTGTCACCCAGGCTGGAGTGCAATGGCGTGATCTCTGCTCACTACAGCCTCCACCTCCTGGATTCTAGCAATTCTGCCTCAGCCTCTTGAGTAGCTGGGATTACAGGAGCCTGCCACCATGCCAGGCTATTTTGTTTGTTTGTTTGTTTTTGACAAGAGTCTCACTCTGTTGCCCAGGCTGGAGTGCAGTGACATGATCTGGACTCACTGCAACCTCCACCTACCGGGTTCAAGCTATTCTCCTACCTCAGCCTCCCGAGTAGCTGGGACTACAGGCAGGTGTCACCACATCTGGCTGATTATTGTATTTTTAGTAGAGATGGGGTTTCACCATATTGGTCAGGCTGGTCTCGAACTCGACCTCAGGTGATCCACCCTTGGCCTCCTAAAGTATTAGAATTACAGGTGTGAGCCACCACACCTGACCCCAGCTAATTTTTGTATTTTTAGTAGACACTGGGTTTCAGCATGTTGGCTAGGCTGATCTCGAACTCCTGAGCTCAGGTGATCTGCACGCCTTGGCCTCCCAAAATGCTGGGATTACAGGCACCAGCCACCGTGCCTGGCCAGAAACCCCAATAACTTGCACCAATCTAGTATTTTTAGTAGAGGCAGGGTTTTGCCGTGTTGCCCAGGCTGGTCTCGAACTCCTGACCTCAGGTGATTCGCCCACCTCGGCCTCCCAAAGTCCTGGGATTACAGGCATGAGCCATTGTGCCCAGTCGAGAATCCCCTTGTTCCTTGAACCCTCTTCCTGTCCCTCAACCTCCTTTCTCCATAACTCCACTTGTTTTCCCTGGAACCCCTGTTCTGTGCGCTCAAATTTGAATTCCCCTTTCCTGGATGTTTTCTTTCTGTCTATGAAACTCCGTTCTGTGCTCTTGAACTCCAAATCTTGCCTTGAACCATGTCATCCGTATGACCCTCCAGTCCTCAATCCCTGTCTCTGGAATCCCCTCAAACCCCACTTTCTGTTCCTTGGACGTCATTCTTCAATTTCCTTCTCCTATGGCCCAGTTCCTGACCCTTGTGCCACACGTCCTGTCCATTGCATGTGCCGCTTTTCCTCGGCTGCTATTGAATTCCTTCTTCATACTGCCTCAGTTTCCTCGTCTCCAGCCTGCATTGCCCAGCTCATCCTTCATGTCCACTCCCCACAGGTGCAGACCCACCTTCAGGTGATTGAGGAGAGGGTGAATCAGAGCCTGGGCCTGCTTGACCAGAACCCCCACCTGGCTCAGGAGCTGCGGCCCCAAATCCGTGAGTGCCTATTACCCTGGCCCCCATTCCAGAACTCCGAGGGCAGATCTTGACTCCTAAATATTAATCCCCCCAATTTCATTTATTTCTCTGTAACAAACCAGCCCAGAACTTAGCAGTGAAAATCAACAACCATTTTTCTTTGTTCATGATTCTGCCATCTAGTCTGGGCTCAGCAGAGTGGTTCTTCTAGTGGTCTTGCCAGTGGTCAAGCATGCAGTTGTATTTAGCTAGCAGATCATCTGGGTGCTGGGAGTCTAGCACAAACTGACCTTTCTCCCTCTCCAAGGAGGCTCAGGGCCTCTCTTCTCCATGGAGCCTCTCCATGTGGTCTCACCAGAGGGTAGCTGGATTCCCTACTTGGTCGTTCATGCTCTCCAAGACATCAAAGTGAAAGTTGCTAGGTCTTAAGGCTTAGGTGCACATTCTATTTGTTAAAACAAGTTACAAATCCAGTCCAGATTCAAGGGAAGGAACCTACCGGAAAGTGTGCATACCGGAAAGTGTGACCTACCACAGCCCCCAGATCTATTGTGGCTTCCTCCTGGATATCTCACACATAACCCTGATTCTCCTGGTATTTAAGAAAGCTATCATCTTGAGCTGGGCGCAGTGGCTCACACTTATAATCCCAGCACGTTAGGAGGCTGAGGCGGGCGGATCACTTGAGGTCAGGAGTTCGAGACCAGCCTGGCCAACATGGTGAAACCCCATCTTTACTAAAAATTAAAAAATTAGCCAGGCGTGGTGGCACTTGCCTCTAGTCCCAGCTACTCAGGAGGCAGGAGAATCACTTGAACCCAGGAGGTGGAGGTTGCAGTGATCTGAGATCGCATTATTGCACTCTAACCTGAGCAACAAGAGTGAGACTCTGTCTCAAAAAAAAAAAAAAAAAGGCCACAATCTTGAAACTTCAGCTTCCATCCTTCCTTCCAGCAGTGCCTCCCTCCAGCTTCCCACTTTCTCAGATCACACTTCTGGCTATCTCACACTTGGGGCTGACTCTGCTGTCTGCATGATCCCCCAGTTGCTCTACTCTTAGGGTGCCCTTCACTCACCCCAATGCTCACTACCTCAGCCACCTTTCTGCATCTCCCCCTCAGAGGAACTCCTCCACTCTGAACACCTGGGTCCCAGTGAATTGGAAGCCCCTGCCCCTGGGGGCAGCAGTGAGGACAAGGGTGGGCTGCAGCCTCCAGATTCCAAGGACGGTGAGTGAGCCCACATATAGATGACCCCAGACATTGGGGAACATGCCCCAGCTTAATTTGTAATCCCCTAGAGTCTGAGGGTGTCTTCACCACCACAGTGACTGGGAGAGGATGGGGAGCAACGTCTAAGGTTGCGGAGGCCTCTGTAGGATCCCCCATCCTCATTCTTGGTCCCTGGGAGGATGTTTCTCCACCTTTCTTTGCTGATACCCTCCTCTCTTCACTGTTCCACTGCCTTGCTTCCTCTGGATTCCAGCAGACACCCCCATGACCCTTCCAAAAGGTGAGTGTCTCGTAGTTAACCCCAGCCTCCAAATCCCACTAATCCCTGAACCCAGAAGGAAACAGGGTCCATCCATTGGGAACCTCAGACTCCCTGGGGTAGAGTCCGATATACTTTCCAAGCCCCTCCTCTGAACCCTAAAGAATGAAATAGGGCCAGGCACTGGTGGCTCACACCCATAATCTTAGCACTTTGAGAGGCTGAGGCAGGAGGATCCCTTGAGGCCAGGAGTTTGAGACCAGCCTGGGCAACATAATGAGACCCTGTACATACAAATAATTTTAAAATTACTTGGGTGTGGTAGGGCGTGTCAGTAGTCCCAACTGCTCGGGAGGCTGACATAGAAGGATCACTGGAGCCCAGGAAGTTGAGGCTGCAGTGAGCTGAGATCATGCCACTGCACTCCAGCCTGGGTGACAGAGTGCGACTCTGTCTAAAAAAAAAAAAAAAAAAAGAATGAGATCAGACTTGGGGGTAGGGTCCACAGAACAAGACGCTGCATCCCCCGAGAAAGAGAAGATGTCCCCGCTGGAACAGTATGAGCAAAAGGTAAGTTAGTCAGACCTGTGGGCTCCCAAAGGGGAACAAGAGTGGGGCCTATACTGCTGGGTATGAGGGAGGAGATGCTGGGGGCTTAGATTCCTTGTCCTGAGGGAAGAGGGAGCTGAGGACATGGAATTGAGATCCTAGAAAATGAGAGGGTTGAGGGATGCTCTCTTGGGCCCCTGGGGAGGAGGAGGCTGGTGCCAGGCTTCTGGGTCCCTGACACCTCCTGCTCCACCAGGTGAATGCGTCTGTTCCGAGGGGTTTCCCTTTCCACTCATCGGAGATTCAGAGGGATGAGCTGGTAAGAGGAGGAACAGCCGGGTACCTAGGGGAAGAGGCCAGAGGTCAGCGGCCAGGCTGTGATTCCCAAAGCCACACAGGTCCCTCAAAGATGCCCTCTGCTCCATCTCTTCTCCCTGCAGGCACCAGCTGGGACAGGGGTGTCCCGTGAGGCTGTGTCGGGTCTGCTGATCATGGGAGCGGGCGGAGGCTCCCTCATTGTCCTCTCCATGCTGCTCCTGCGCAGGAAGAAGCCCTACGGGGCTATCAGCCATGGCGTAGTGGAGGTGAGACCCACGAGGGTGGCCTGTGGGAAGAGTTCTGAGCCCAGGTGTGGGCAGGCTGAGAGGCCTGCGGGCAGTCCCGCCCCCGCACCCCACTGTCCTGTCGTTCCCCTGCCCATTGCAGGTGGACCCCATGCTGACCCTGGAGGAGCAGCAGCTCCGCGAACTGCAGCGGCACGGCTATGAGAACCCCACCTACCGCTTCCTGGAGGAACGACCCTGACCCGGCCCCCTTCACCCCTTCAGCCGAACCCAGACCTCCCCTCTTCCTGGAGCCCCAGAACCCCAACTCCCAGCCTAGGGCAGCCGGGAGTCTTGAAGTGATCATTTCACACCCTTTTGTGAGAGGGCTGGAAATTCTTATTTCTCCTTTCCAATTCCAAATTCCATCCCTAAGAATTCCCAGATAGTCCCAGCAGCCTCCCCATTTGGCACCTCCTCACCTTAATTTATTTTTTAAGTTAATTTATGGATCCTTAAGGTCACCGACACCTTGGTCCTAGTGTCTATTCCCTGGAATTCACCCTCTCATTTTTCCCTACTAACATCCCAATAAAGTCCTCTTCCCTACCAGGCCAGCCTGAGTCTCTGTGGGAGAATTAGTCTGTAACCACAGCTGGACGCGGTGTCATCCCCGCCCAGGCCGCCTTGGCCTCTTTAAACGGGATGACGACGCTTTAAATCTGGGCGGGGCCTGCGGGAAGGGCTGGGAGCGCCGGAGGCTGGGCTCAGAGTCCCGGGATCAGCGCCTGTCCCGGAGCTCTCCGCGGTGCTGAACTGGCCGCGACTTCTAACTCTCAGTCTGCTGGGTACCCAAGGAGGCTGGGCTCCAGCGAGTTTCCCCTGCCATCTGCTTAGCCTCACACACAATCACACGCAGCGCCCACCCCAATCTTCGAGAGTCCTGTAAGATATTATGAATCGTGAACCACCCTTCCCATTCCCCAAAGTCTTCATTCCTTCTTGGTCAGTCTATAGAAACCCTCTGGAGTGTGGAGATTCCAGTCACGTGTCCCAGAAAGGGATCTATATCTGCACGTGCCTACTGAACTTCGTTTTATTTTCTCCCCCTACTGCCCATATAAATGCAGAAGAATTTCTTTTTCTTTCCTTTCCCCACCTCCCTTTTTTTAAGAGTCAGGGTCTCACACTGTCACTTAGGGTGGAGTGCAGTGGTGCAATCATAGCTCACTGCAGCTTCCAACTCTTGGGCTCAAGTGACCCTCCTGCCTCAGCCTCCCGAATAGCTGGAACTATAAGCACGCACCACCACCCCTGGATAATTAAAAAAAAAAAAATTTAGGCTGGGCGCGGTGGCTCACGCCTGTAATCTCAGCACTTTGGGAGGCTGAGGCAGGCAGATCACCTGAGGTCAGGAGTTCGAGACCAGCCTGACCAACATGGTGAAACCCTGTCTCTACTAAAAATACAAAATTAGCCGGGCTTGGTGGTGCATGTCTGTAATCCCAGCTACTTGGGGGGCTGAGGCAGGAGAACCGCTTGAACCCAGGAGGTGGAGGTTGCAGTGAGCCAAAATCACACCACTGCACTCCAGCCTGAGCAAGAAGAGGGAGCTCCATCTCAAAAAAAAAAAAAAAAGAGATGGGATCTTGCTATGTTGCCCAGGCTGCTCTCCATGTCCTGGACTCAAGTGATCCTCCCACCTTAGCCTCCTGAGTAGCTGGAATTACAGGCATGCAGCACCGTGCCCAGTATTGGAATTTATACCCTCACATATCCCATTATGCTGGCTGGGGTTAGCCCTCTACATATGCTGTTATCTGTCCCAAGAGAGTTGTTAGGAGGATTAAAAGGGTTAATGTTTGTGGAAATGTTACAACTGCACCTGCCACTTAGCAAGTATTTGTTAAATAAATTCTTAGCAAGTATTTGTTAAATAAATTCTAAAGTATTAAGGTAGCAAACACTCATATGGTGTTCACCCTGTGCCAGACACTACTTCGAGGGCTTTACATGCACTGGCACACTTAACCATTACTTCTGTGAATGGAAAATAAGTCTTGGGGGTCCCAAATCACTAAGTTAAAGGGAAAAGTCAAGCTGGGAACTGCTTAGGGCAAACCTGCCTCCCTTTCTATTCAAAGTCATCCCTGACAGAGGCATATTCTGATCGCCTTCTTTGGAAAAGCTAACCAGAAACTCAAAAGGATGCAACCATTTGTCTCTCACCTACCTGTGACTTGTAAGCCTCCTCCCTGCTTTATGTTGTCTTGCCTTTCCAGACAGAACCAAAGTACATCTTAACATATGTTGATCGATGTCTCATGTCTCCCTGAAATGTATAAAACCAAGTTGTACCCCAAACACCTTGGGCACATGTTGTCAGGACCTCCTAAGGCTGTGTTACAGGTGCACATCCTCAACCTTGGCAAAATAAACTTTATGAATTCATTGAGACCTGTCTCAGATATTCGGAGTTCACATTTTCATCCAATGGAGTTGGTATTATGACTATTCTTATCTACAGATTAGGAAATGAGACTGAGAGTCGTTACATCACATGCTCTATGTCATCATCTAGGAAGAGTCAGAGCTAAGAATTCAACCCAAGAAGCCTGGATCCAGCATCCACTCTCCTGGCCAATTTGCTAAACTCCTGTTTAATACTCCAAGATTGTCCCATATGGTGTTCCGATTGTGCGCTTCAAAATTCCACGTGGCTGGGCACAGTGGCACACTGCTGTAGTCCCAGCTACCTGGGAGGCTGAGGCAAGAGGATTGCTTGAGCCCAGGGCTTCTGGATTGTAGTGCACTATGCCAATTGGGTGTCCACACTAAGTTCAGCATCAATATGATGACTTCCTGGGAATGGGAACCAGCCCAGGAAACATAGGTCAAGACTCTCATGCTGATCAGTGGTGGGATAGCACCTGTGAATAGCCACTGCACTTCAGCCTGGGCAACATAGAGAGACCCTGTCTATGAATAAATAAATAAATAAATAAATAAATAAATAAATAAATAAATAAATAAAATCCAAGTGATACCATTCACCTCCCATTGTAGATTTGCTTTTTTACCACAGCTTCCCAGCAGATGGCAGTAAAGTGTCATGTTCTAATGTCAGTATCTCGCATGATTTTCTGACAGATGGTTTGGGGAGGGAGCATCTATTTCTAATTCTCCCAAAGGGCCTGTGAGTTAGCTGTGGTTCTTCATAATATATAACTGTAAATATAGTTTGTGTATATTAAATATACACCTGGTAGATGTTAAGAGAAGACGCTTCATGGTGCAAGTTGGACGCAATGCCAGTTTCTGTAGAGAAGTCAGTTTGCACAATCATTCTGATACTGGTTATATCTTTGGTTATACTCGGATGAGCCCAGCGGAAATCTATCACTAACACCACAGGCACCACAAGGGTTGAAAGCTGCCTTTGTGTTTTCACAACCAAGAGTGATCAACAGGTTAACAATAAGTAAGGAGCTCCAAGCAGGTGAAACAGGAAAAGTAAGGCAGTTTTGCTCAATATGGTCAGTGTGTAAAGTTTAATGGTAATACTTAGAGTATTTAATTTTAAAATGTTGTTATTCAAATTACAGCAGGAAAAATAATTTTGCTGTTACTTATCTGATGTTCTTGCACCCCTAAACCATTCTTTTCCCACTGAAGATGATCTTGATAATTCTTCTTTTTTTAATTTTTAATTTTTTTTTTTTAGACAGAGTCTTGTCAGGCTGGAGTGCAGTGGTGTGATCTTGGCTCACAGCAGCCTCCACCTCCCAGGTTCAAATGGTTCTCTTGCCTCAGCCTCCCAAGTAACTGAGATTACAGGCACCTGCCACCATGCCTGGCTAATTTTGGTATTTTTAGTAGAGACGAGGTTTCACTATGTTGGCCATGCTGATCTTGAACTCTTGACCTCAGATGATCCACCTGCCTTGGCCTCTCAAAGTGTTGAGATTACAGGCGTGAACCACCGGGCCCGGCCAATTTTTCTTATAATAATTCAGTTTCTACCATGTGCAGTGGCTCATGCCTGTAATCTCAGCAATTTGGAAGACTGAGGTGGAAGGATCACTTGAGTCCAGGAGTTCAAGACCAGCCTGGGCAACATAGTGAGACACAGTCTCTAAAAAAAAAAAAAAAGAAGAAGAAGAAGAAAAAAAAGAAAAAAAAATTAGCCAGGCATGGTGGTCAGTGCCTGTAGTTCCAGCTACTCAGGAGGCTGAAGTGGGAGAATTGCTTGAGCCTAAGAGGTAGAGGCTGCAGAAAGTCAAGGGTGACAGATTGAGACCCGGTCTCAAAATAATAATAATAATAAGTATATATGGCCAGATGCAGTTGCTCATGCCTGTAATCCCAGCACTTTGGGAGGCCGAGGTGGGAGGATTTCTTGAGCCCAGGAGATCGAGACCAGCCTGGGCAACATAGTGAGACCCTGTATCTACAAAAATAAAAATGAAAAAAATTAGCCGGGTGTGGTGGCACACACCTATGGTCCCAGCTTCTCAGGAGGCTGAGGCAGGAGGATCACTTGAGTCCAGGCAGGAGGCGGAGGCTGCAGTGAGCTGACATTGCACCACTGTACTCCAGCCTGAGCAACAGAGTGAGACCCTGTTCTTATTTAAAAATATATATATATATACAAAGTTTCTGAGAGACATTTTATCATGTTAGTGGGGTGGGTGTGTGCACATGTGTGTGTTGATATGCATCTTAGTTTGGGTTATAGAATACCGTGGGCTGGTTGGCTTAAACAATACACATTTATTTCTCACAAGTGCTAGAGGCTGAGAAGTCCAAGATCAAGGTGCCAGCAGCTGCAAAGTCTGATGAGGGCTCTCTTCCTGGTTTGCAGATGGTTTTCTTTCTTCTTCTTCTTTTTTTTTTTTTTTTTTTTTTTTTTTTTTTTGACAAGGTCTTGTTCTGTCACCTGGCTGGAGTGCAGCAGTGCAATCATAGCTCACTGCAGCCTTGATCTCCCAGGCTCAGGCAATTCTCCTGCCTTACTTTCTCAAGTAGCTGGGACCACAGGTGTACACCACTACACCTGGCTATTTTTTTGTTTTTTTAAATAGAGACAGGGTTTTACCATGCTGCACACGCTGGTCTCAAACTCCTGAGCTCAAGCTATCCTCCCATCCCGGCATCCCAAAATGCTGGGATTACAGGCATGAGCCAGCATGCCCTGCCCACGATGGCCATCCTCTTACTGCATCTTCATATGGCAGAGTAGACAGCAGAGAAGCAAGCTGTCTCCTGTCTCTTCTTCTTTTTTGTTTTTTGTTTTTGCTTTTTTGTTGTTGTTGTTGTTGTTGTTTTTTGAGATGGAGTTTCACTCTTGTTGCCCAGGCTGCAGTGCAATAGCGCGATCTCAGGTCACCGCAACCTCCACCTCCCAGGTTCAAGCGATTCTCCTGCCTCAGCCTCCCGAGTAGCTGGGATTACAGGCATGCGCCACCATGCCCAGCTAATATGTATTTTTAGTAGAGACAGGGTTTCTCCATGTTGGTCAGGCTGGTCTCCAACTCTGGACCTCAGGTGATCCACCTGCCTTGGCCTCCCAAAGTGCTGGGATTACAGGCGTAAGCCATCACGCCCAGACTCTCCCGTCTCTTCTAACAAGGACATTAGTTCCATTCATGAGGGTTCCACCCTCATGACCTAACTACCTCCCAAAGGCCCATCTCCAAATACTACCCCACTGGGGCTTATGGTTTCAACAAATGAATTTTAGAGGGACACAACCATGCACTCCATAACAATACAAATTGAGATATACATCTTATATGTTAACAAAACCTCAGATGCCATCAGTGATAAAAAAAAAATAGCATTATTTTAGGTGCCACAAAAGGGAAAAAAAGGCAAAGTATAAGCTATGTCACACAATTGACTATAAGATTATCCCAATTAAGTCCTGAATTTTTTATTTTATTATTATTATTTATTTACTTACTTTAGAGACAGTGTCTTGCTGTCTCCCACGCTGGAGTGCAGTGCTGCAATCATGGTTCACTGCAGCGTAAAACTCCTGAGCTCAAGTGAGCCTCCTGCCTCAGCCTCCAAAGTAGCTGGGACTACAGGTGTGCACCACCACACACAGCTAATTTGTTTGTTTTTGTTTGTTTTTTTGTTTTGGTAGAGTGTGTCTCACTAGGTTGCTGGTCTCAAATTCCTAGGCTCAAGTGATCCTCCCACCTCTGCCTCCAAAAGTGCTGGAATTACAGGCATGAGCCACCACGTCCATCTCAATTAAGTTCTTCTTAGAATCAATGAAATACTGCATATTTGTAGGAAATTTTCCTGGACCCGCTGCCAATGTGTGAATACATATGAGGGCACATACATGCTGGTATAAGACAGCTGATATGGGAAACCTAACATCAGGAGCTCCTGATGACTCCTTCTCTCCCTCCCTCCCTCCCTCCTTTCCTCGCTTCCTCCCTTCCTTGTTTCTTTCTTTCAGATGGAGTCCTGCTTTGTTGCCCAGGCTGGAGTTCGGTGGTGTGATCTCACCTTACTGCAACCTCCATCTCCAAGTTCAAGCAATTCTCCTGCCTCAGCCTCCCAAGTAGCTGGGACTACAGGCACCCACCACCATGCCCAGTTAATTTTTGTATTTTTAGTAGAGACAGGGTTTCACCATGTTGACCAGGATGGTCTCCAACCCCTGACCTCAGGTGATCCCCCCACCTTGGCCTCCCAGAGTGCTGGGATTACAGGAGTGAGGCACCTTGCCCAGCCCCCAGATAACTCTGTCTCCCAATATTCAGACCCTTGTATAATGCCTCCCACACTGATCTGGGATCAATGACATGTCAACGAGCATGATACAAGCAGGAGCTTGTCTCCTTGAATCTCTCCCTCTTGGAGAGCTGGGCCACTATCTGAAGTGAAGAGATCCACCTGCCCTCCTGGACTGCATGGAGAGACTCTTGGCCACTCCTGGAAGCTCCAATATCTCCGCTGAGCTATCAGGCATGTGAGTGAAGGCGTTGTGGATTTCCAGGCCAGTTGGGCCTCAGGTTGACTGCATCCACATAAGGAACAAAAGGGAGAGAGCAAAACAGCCAGCTGAACCCTGCCTAGATTTCAGTCAGAAACAATTAAGAGGGGCTGGGTGCAGTGGTTCACTCCTGTAATCCCAGCACTTCGGGAGGCCGAGGCGGGCGGATCACTTGAGGTCAGGAGTTCGAGACCAGCCTGGCCAACATGCTGGAACCCCCATCTCTACTAAACAAATACAAAAATTAGCCAGATGTGGTGGCGGGTGCCTGTAATCCCAGCTACTCGGCAGGCAGAGAGGCAGGAGAATCACTTGAACCTAGGAGGCGGAAGTTGCAGCGACAGGAGATCGCGCCACTGCACTCCAGCCTGGCAAGAGAGAGACTCCGTCTCCGATCTGGAAAAAAGGAAAAAACAATTAAAACGGTGTTGGTTTAAGCCTTAAGTTTTAGGGTGGAGACACTGGCCGGAGCCCTGGGAGTGTGCTAATATGTACATTCGGTTTGTGGTTCATGGAAGGTTCCTAGCTGCAGGGGCCATGATGGGTTCGAGGGCTTTCTGGGATGGGGGCTCTTTTGGCGATTATATCACAGAGGCCAGAGCAGCAGCTGTGGAGCGGGTATGAGAATGGGGTTTGGGGTTTTTTGTTTTTGTTTGTTTTGTTTTGTTTTGTTTTTGAGACGGAGTTTTGCTCTTGTTGCCCAGGTTGGAGTGCAGTGGCACAGTCTTGGCTCACTGAAACCTCTGCTTCCTGGGTTCAAGAGATTTGCCTGCCTCAGCCTCCTGAGTAGTTGGCGTTACAGGTGCCCACCACCACACCTGGCTAATCTTTTGTACTTTTAGTAGAGACAGGGTTTCATCATGTTGGCCAGGCTGGTCTCGAACTCCTGACCTCAGGTGGTCCACCTACCTCGGCCTCCCAAAGTGCAGGGATTACAGGCATGAGCCACCGTGCCCAGTCTTGGGTTTTTCTGTTTGTTTCTTGTTTTTGAGACAGAGTCCTGCTCTGTCGCCCAGATTGGAGTGCAGTGGCGTAATCTCAGCTCACTGCAACCTCTGCCTCCCAGGTTCAAGCGATTCTCATGCCTCAGCCTCCCGAGTAGCTGGGATTACAGGCACATGCCAACACGCCTGGCTAATTTTTGTATTTTTAGTAGAGATGGGTTTTTGCCATGTTGGCCAGGATGATCTCAAACTCCTGACCTCAGGTGATCTGCCCGCCTTGGCCTCCCAAAGTGCTGCGATTATAAGTGTGAGCCACTGCACCTGGCTGAGAATGGGGTTTTGTGGAGGTCTTAATTTGGGTTTCTCCAAAAGCAGCTGTGGAGGGAAGGATTGGAGGGAAAGTTGGAAGGGATGGAGAACATTGGTAGGGGAGGCGGGAAGAGACACAGAGAAGAGAGAGCAGACGATAAAGGGTATTTTATCAAGCCCAAACCACTGTAGGGAACTGGGGATTCATCCACTGGGGAACTCTGGAGCCCGCATAGGCCATGCATTTCCAAGTTAGCCCAACAGACAGGTGGGGGACCATCTCCTATCAGTAACTGGCTGAGGGCTGCTGGAGTGGGAAGTGGGCACGAACCCCCTGGCTTTCAACACTTGACACACCCATACCCAGGGCAGAGCCGCACCAGTGGTCTGAGATTGCCTGAAGGCAAATATTTTGGGGCTGACACCTAGGCTGGTCTCAAACTCCTGGCCTCAAGTGATCCTCACACCTTGGCCTCCCAAAGGCCAGTCCTGCTTGTGTCACCAGGATGAGGGTGATGGGATATGGACTTGGCACCCATGGTGGCTGCTACGTCCTCCCTCCTCAGGCACATTCATCCCAATATGACCCCTCGGCGGGGATCAGAGCCACTCCCCTGTACCAGTGCCCCCAGAGATCAGACAACAATGGTTCTAGTCCAAATTGAGTTTATTTTTATTTCATTTTAATTTTTTTTTGAGACAGAATTTTGCTTTGTCACCCAGGCTGGAGTGCAGTGGTACAATCTTGTCTCACTGCAACCTCCACCTCCTGGGTTCAAGCAATTCTCCTGCCTCAGCCTCCCAAGTAGCTGGGACTACAGGTGCGTGCCACCATGTCCAGCTAATTTTTTTTGTATTTTTAGTGGAGACAGGGTTTCACCATGTTGGCCAGGCTGGTCTCAAACTCTTGACCTCTGGTGATCCACCCGCCTCGGCCTCCCAGAGTGTTAGGATTATAGGCATGAACCACCAAACCTGACCCAAATTGAGTTTAATAAAGAGCTTGAGAGATGCTCAGATTAGGGAGGGAGTGACCAGGAATGCTGGGGTCTGGAACACGGCCCAGCTGAGTTCTGAATCAGAGAGCAGTGGGACCTAAGGGTCCCTGATCTCAGAGGGTCCCTCCTGTCTCAGGGTGAGGACCCAAAGGGTGTGGGTCCTGGGGAGGGCGAGGAGGCCATCGTAGGAGCTGTACTGAGATGGTATTGAGATGCCCCAAGCACCACGTAGGGGGATTACATTTGGGTTTCTGGGAACGAAGAGCTGAGTTACGGGACAGAACCTGAAGGATCTCAACGGGGAAAGGACTAGGGGTGCAGGGTGTTTCACAGAAACAAACAAGGGGCCTCGATTTCACAGAAATCATCAAGAGGGCTCCTTGTGGGTAGAAGAGGGGTATCACAGCACCCCAAATATTGGGGCCTGTTCACCCCTCTGCAGCCATTCTGGGGTTTTAATGTAAGACCCCAATGGCAGGATATTCCACATACATTATCATGGATTTGCAACATTAGCATACGCTGGCTGTCCCGCAGGACGGTGGGGACTGGAAAATCAGTCCAGGGTCTGGGTTTGAGTCCTAAGAGGACAGGCCTGGTGGCGCCACACGGCTCCTCTTCAACAGCTGCCGGAGCTATAGACAAGGCAAAAGAGGGAGAGAAGTCTGTCAGGTTGGAAGCAGAGGTGGGGAAGGCATGCCACGCAGAGGGAGGGGTTAGAGAAGAGAGGTTGAGTGGGGCCCATTGGATTTGCAGGTCAGAGGTCCAGAGTCAAGACTTTGGAAGAGCCAGGTGCAGTGGCTCACATCTGTAATCCCAGCACTTTGTGGGGCTAAGGTGGGCAAATCACCTGAGGTCAGGAGTTCAAGACCAGCCCGGCCACCATGGGGAAACCCCGCCTCTACCAAAGACAAAAATTAGCTGGGCATGGTGGCGTGTGTGCCTTTAGTCCCAACTTGGGAGGCTGAGGCAGGAGAATCACATGAACCTGGGAGGCGGAGCTTGCAGTGAGCTAAAATTGCACCACTGCACTCCAGCCTGGGTGACAAAGCAAGACTCTGTCACCAAAAAAAAAAAAAAAAAAAGATTAGGGAAGGAGGCTGGGAGTGATGGTTCATGCCTGTGATCCCAACACTTTGGGAGGCCAAGGCGGGAGGATCAATTGAGGCCAGGAGTTTGAGACCAGCCTGGACAACATGTGAGATCCCATCTCTTAAAAAAAAAACAAAATTAGCTGGGTGTGGTGTTGCCTGCCTGTAGTACCAGCAACTAGAGAGGCTGAGGTGGGAGGATCCCTTGAGCCCAGGAGCTCCAGGCTGCAATGAGCTGTGATCATGCCACTGCACTCCAGCCTAGGCAACAGAGCAAGACACTGCCTCAAAATAAATAAATAAATAAAAATAAAAATAAAGATGTGGGAAGAAGGTCAAGGCCTGGGTTCATACACTGAGAAAAGGTCAGGAAGCAGAACTTCAGTGAAGGGAAAGGGGCTACTGGCTGGGGGTTCCCACCTGGGGGTGAGCAATCAGAGGGAATTGAAGGGAACAGGTAAGAGGTCAAAAGTCACATCTGAGGTCAGGACCCAAGGTTAAGGGGAAGAGGGTAGGAGGTCACACTTGGGGATCAAAGGTCACACCTTGAGGTCAAGCAAGATTCAGGATTGGGAGTACAGGTCACACTGTGAGGTCAGGGTTGGGACAGAGATCAGAGAAGTCACCATTCCGGGGTAAGGGATGAAACACTGAGGTCAGAGGCACATTATAGAGTCAGAGTTGCCTGAGGGCTGAAGTCACCTTCCGAGATTAGAAGTCATTCTCTGAAAGTGAGCATTGGGTGGGGCAGGGAGGTCATCCTGTGCCCGAGAGCTCAGAGGCCACTCTACAGGCAGGCTCAGTGCTTACTCACCCCCTCAGGGCCCGGCCCGGGCCGCAGCAGGTGAACAGGCTGCTCATTCTCCAGGTTGCGCAGTGTGGGGTCCGCCCCAGCTGCCAACAGGTGCCGCACGATGGCCTCCTGGGCCGGCCCAGGGGGCAGAGCAGCCGCCATGTGGAGGGCTGTGTTCCCGTGGGCCTGGAAAAGTAAGGGGAGGGCTGATGGGGATCTGGGCTCAGCTGGCCCAGGCCTCTAAACTGCACTTCAATTTCTGCCTTGTCCACGTCCTGTACTTGTCCTTTCACATCCCAGACCTCCCCCAGCCACAGCCTCGCTGCACGCATCCCTGTGTCCATGGCCTACACGTTCCGGGGCAATCTATGTCTGTTTCCTACACATTCCCCTGCAAATCCCACACATCGTCCCCTCCACGTCCACAGCCCCCAGCACCCCTAACATCCCATTGCCACCTCTACTGTAACCCACACAACCGGGACTTTCCAGCCCCAGCTCCCACCTTCATGTTGACAAAGGTCCGCAGGTCTCCCCGGGGCAGCTCCAGCAGCAGCTGAACCAGAGTGGGGTTGGCAGCCTGCACGGCCAAGTGCAGAACTGTCTTGTTGCTCTTGATCTCCTAGGTGGAGGGGAATGGCAGAGGTCAGGGCCAGCCTCACACCCACGCACCTTCCCACTGAATCCAGGAGCCTTTAGAGACCCTGATCCTTGGCAGAGTGTGGTGGTTCACACCTGTAATCCTAGCACTTTGGGAGGCTGAAGGAGGACCACTTGAGGCCAGGAACTGGAGACCAGCCTGGACAGCACAGCAAGACCTCATCTCTACAAAAAATAGAAAAATTAGCCAGGCGTGCTGGTGCACACCTGTAGCCCCAGCTGCTTGGGAGGCTGAGGCAGGAGGATCATTTCAGCCTAGGAGTTCAAGGCTGCAGTGGGCCATGACCATGCCACTACACTCCAGCATGGGTGATAGAGTGACACTCTATCTCAAAATAAATAAATAAATAAATAGGATGCTGGCCCTCCTCTTCAAGCCCCACCAAGAGTGCCTTATTTAGTTGTATGTCTTGTGCACTGCACAACACCACTTCTCAGGGTGTACCATTCACACCATACACCTCCCAGAACTGTACATTTCTTATGACAATTTTCACACCAGTGTCTGGGAGAGATTCCTTTTCCAGTTCTTCAAAGCAACTGCTTTGGCTACCCGCCCTCCATTCAACACATTAAACTGCATCCCGACCCACACAGACTGTACTTTATCTACAAGCACAGGAGTTGGCAGCATTAATCAGTGGACTAGCTAATATTGCAATACTGCACCACAATATTGAGCTGTTCCCGTCATATTTGGGGGAAAATAAAAGACATTTTCTAAAATGAAACCTTTTTATGTGTCTTTAAGGAGATTGCAAATGATAATGAATGTTAAACATTTTATGTGCTGATTTTAACAGGGCAAAACCACCCAGTTTGCTCATCCAAAAAATGAAGACAAAACCAAGCTCTAGATTAAAAGTGATTTGAAAAGATGTAACATCACAGTATGTTTGCTTACTTGGATCTTGATTTTTTTTAATGAAAAAAATTATCATTTTATAGCCAAAAGGAAATTTGACTATAGCCGGGATATTTGGTATTGCAAGAAAATCTTTAATTTTTTAAAGACAGAGTAATGATACTGAGGTTTAAAAAGTTCTTTTTCTTTTTGAAGGGCACAGGGGCTCGTGCCTGTAATCCCAGCACTTTGGGAGGCCGAGGCAGGCGGATCACTTGAGGTCAAGAGTTTGAGACCAGCCTGGCCAACATGGTGAAACCATCTCTATTAAAAATACAGAAATTAGCCAGGCATGGTGGCACGTGCCTATAATCCCACCTACTTGGGAGGCTGAGGCGCAGGAATAGCTTGAACGTGGGAGGCAGAGGTTGCAGTGAGCCAATATCACACCATTGCACTCCAGTCTGGGCAACAGAGCGAGACTGTCTCAAAAAACAGAAGTTATTTTTTTTGTTTGTTTTTTGAGATGGGGTCTCGCTCTGTTGCCCAGGCTGGAGTGCAGTGGTGTGACCGTGACTCATTGCAGCCTCAACTTACTGGGCTCAAGTGATCCTCCCACCTTAGGCTCCCCAAGCACTGGGATTACAGGGAAAGAGTTCTTATCTTTTATTATTATTATTACTGTTGTTGTTGTTGTTGAGAGACAGGGTCTTGCTCTGTCGCCCAGGTTGGAGTGCAGTGGCAAAACCATGGCCCACTGCAGCCTTGACCTCCCCAGGTTCAGGTGATCCTCCCAACTTAGCCTCCTGAGTACCTGGGACCACAGGCATGCGCCATCAAGCCCAGCTAATTTTTGTATTTTTTTGTAGAGATGTGGTCTCCCTATGTTGCCGAGGCTGGTCTCGAACTCCTGAGCTCAAGCAACCCACTCACCTGGGCCTCCCAAAGTGCTTGGATTACAGGCATGAGCCACCTCACCCAGCCATCTGTATTATTTTTTTTTAATTTATTTGTTATTATTACTAAAAATACAAAACTTAGAGGAGTGTGATAGCACACGCCTGTAGTCCCAGCTACTCGGGAGGCTGAGGCAGGAGAATCACTTGAACCCAGAAGATTGCAGTGACCCGAGACTGCACCACTGCACTCCAGCCTGGGTGACAGTGAGACGCCATCTCAAAAAAAAAAAAAAAAAAAATTATTTGTCCTGTTTTCAGAGAAATACTCCCTGATTTCTGA
The DNA here is from genome assembly GCF_007565055.1 of Rhinopithecus roxellana. Lineage (NCBI taxonomy): Eukaryota > Metazoa > Chordata > Mammalia > Primates > Cercopithecidae > Rhinopithecus > Rhinopithecus roxellana. Next base: position 111,330,311 of record NC_044560.1, on the reverse strand, counting down.
GTTCTCCCAGAACCCTACCACACAGTTAATTCTTCCTCTTCATCATTTCTCACTCAATTTAAGTGCAATTTCCTCAGAACGACCTTCATCGTGAGCCCCGCATCCAATATAAAGCCAGTCTTTTCATTGTCTAGGAGCTCCTATATTTCCGAGGCAGCTCTCATCCTGATTTGTAATTATGTTCAGTTCTTTGTTTACTTATCATCTCCTCTCTTTTCGATTAAATTGTAATGTCTAAAAGTACAACAGAGTGGTCTTTTCTTATTAAAACATTATAGGTAGCTGGGCACGGCAGCTCACACCTGTAATCCCAGCACTTGGGAGGCCAAGGCTGGGGGGTCACCTGGGCCCAGGAGTTCGAGACCAGCCTGGGCAACATAGCGAGACCCCATCTCTACAAAAAATAGAAAACAATTAGTCGGGTGAGGTGGCTCATGCCTGTAGTCCCAGCTACTTGGGAAGCTGAGGTGGGTGGAATGCTTGAGGCCAGGAGGTCGAGGCTTCAGTGATTCGTGATAGCACCATGGCACTCCAGCCTGGGTGACAAAGCCAGACCCTGTCTCTAAAAAAAAAACAAACAAAAAGCAACTTTATGCCCCATCACTAGCACACTGGTAGCCACATCATATGTGTCCAAAATTCTGAGCGAAGAAAGGAATGAACTACCAAAGTATCAATTCCACCTTCTCTGTATTGCCCAAATGATCACTTAGCTCTACTTTGCAACCAGTAAGAGCCTAGATTGCCATCATTCATTTCCAGACCCCGCTAATAATGCCTTATCTTGTCTCTACTCAGCCATGCCCGTCCTTCCTACAGTCCATCCCCACCATCTAGCTAACTCTGCTAAATGCCGCTATTCTTTAAAGATATACAAATATTTATTGAAAAAAATATGTGTTTGAATTTGCTTAAAAATCACATGAAAGTGAGAGGCCAGGCGTGATGGCTCATGCCTGTAATCCCAGCACTTTGGGAAGCCAAGGCGGGTGGATCATGAGGTCAGGAGATCGAGACCATCCTGGCTAACCCAGTGAAACCCCGTCTCTACTAAAAATGCAAAAAATTAGCTCAGCATGGTGGCAGGTGCCTGTAGTCCCAGCTACTCGGGAGGCTGAGGCAGGAGAATGGTGTGAACCCGGGAGGTGGAGCTTGCAGTAAGCTGAGATCACGCCACTGCACTCCAGTCTGGGTGACAGAGCGAGATCCGTCAAAAAAAAAAAAAAAAAATCACATGACAGTGAGAGAGTGGATGGGGGCAAGACTGGCCATGAGTCGCTGGTTACTGATGTTGGACACAAGGAGTTCATTCTACTATTTTCTATATTTTATTGGTGTTCAATATTCTTTAACTAAAAAAACATTTTTTGGCTGGGCGTGGTGGCTCATGCCTGTAATGCCAGCACTTTGGGAGGCCAAGGTGGGCGGATCACCTGAGGTCAGGAGTTCGAGACCAGCCTGGCCAACATAGTGAAACCCCGTCTCCACTAAAAATACAAAAAAATCGGCTGGGCGTGGTGGTGCATGACTGTAGTCCCAGCTACTCAGGAGGCTGAGGCAGAAGCATCGCTTGAACCCGGGAGGCAGAGGTTGCAGTGAGCCGAGATCGCACCACTGCACTCCAGCTTGGGTGACAGAGTGAGATTCCATCTCAATAAATAAATAAACATTTTTTGTGGATGTTTAATTATCTCAGCCAGCCTGTGAAGGAGCTACTGTCACAAGAAAGGAATAGAACATAATTAAAAGCTAGGTTCTAAAGTCAGACTACCTGGGTTCTAATCCCCTCTCGACACTCACAAGCTATAAGATTTTTTGGGCTGGGTGCAGTGGCTCACAACTGTAATCCCAGCACTTTCAGAGGCAGAGGTGGAAGGATTGCTTGAGCTCAGGAGTTTGAGACCTGTCTGGCCAACATAGTTAGACCTTACCTCTACGAAAAAGTAGCCAGGGGTGGTGGTGCATGCTTGTGATCACAGTTACTTGGGAGGCTGGATCACTTAAGTGCACAAGGTCAAGGCTGCAATAAGCTGTGATCATGCCACTGCACTCCAGCCTGAGTGACACAGTGAGATCCTGTCTCAAAAAGATTTTTGAGGCCAGGTGCAGTGGCTCACCCTTGTAATCCCAGCACTTTGGGAGGCCGAGGCAGGAAGATCACCTGAGGTCGGGAGTTCGAGAACAGCCTGGCCAACATGGAGAAACCCTGTCTCTACTAAAAATACAAAATTAGCTGGGCATGGTGGTGGGAACCTGTAATCCCAGCTACTCGGGAGGCTGAGACAGGAGAATCGCTTGAACCCAGGAGGCGGAGGTTGCAGTGAGCCGAGATTGCACCATTGCACTCCAGCCTGGGCGACAAGAGCAAAACTCCGTCTCAAAAAGAAAAAAAAAGATTTTTGATTTCCCATGCCTCAGTTTCCTTATCAATAAAATAGAGAAAATAGAAAGAGTACACATGTCAAAGGGTGTTTGTGAGGTTTCGACAAGCTAATCTGAAACTCAGTGCTTGATGAATGAATAGTAAGTGCTTGATAACATACCCTAAGGTCAGTAATATTATTCCCAGTTAACAACTAGGGGCCGGGCAAGGTGGCTCACGCCTGTAATCCCAGCACTTTGGGAGGCCAAGGTGGGAGGATCATTTGAGGTCAGGAGTTTGAGACCAGCCTGGCCAACACGATGAAAGCCCACCTCTACTAAAATACAAAAAAAAAAAAAAAAATTGCCGGGCATGGTGGCATGTGCCTATAGTCCCAGCTACTCAGGAGGCTAAGGCAGGAGAATCACTTGAACCTGGGAGGCAGAGGTTGCTGTGAGACGAGACTGCACCACTGCACTCTAGCCTGGACGACAGAGTGAGACCCTGTCTCAAAAAACAAACAAAACAAACAAACAATAACAACAACAACAACAAAAACCCTGCTGGGTGCGGTAGCTCACGCCTGTAATCCCAGCACTTTGGGAGGCCGAGGCAGGTGGATCACCTGAGGTCAGGAGTTCAAGACCAGCAGGACCAACATGGAGAAACCCCGTCTCTACTAAAAATACAAAAAGTTAGCCAGGCATGGTGGCTCATGCCTGTAATCCCAGCTACTCGGGAGGCTGAGGCAGGAGAATCACTTGAACCCGGGAAGCGGAGGTTGCAGTGAGCTGAGATCACATCATTGCACTCCAGCCAGGGCAACAACAGCAAAACTCCATCTCAAAACAAACAAACAAACAAACAAACAAACACCCCCAAGGCACAGAGAAGTGAAGTAACATGTTCAAGGGCATGCAGCAAGGAAGAGGCAAAGTCAGCATTTGTCTGGAGCTCCCGGACATCAAAGTGGCCCCATTCCACACAATCTCCCAGGGACCAACTGCCCACATCCCAGCTCACCTGGCTGGTGTGATTAGCACCCATTTGCAGCAACATGTGGACACAATCCAGTCTGTCTCGGGCCTGTGTGCTCAGCACCCGGGGGCAGAGGTCAGAAGGGCGCATAGCAACGTTAAGGGCCAGGATGGCCGTGTGGAGCGGGGTGAGGCCTGCATAATGGAGATAGTGAGGGACCTGCATCTGCTGCGCCCACCTCGCCCAGTCATACCAACCACACCAGCCCCGCCTACACCCAACTTACCCTCGAAGTCTCTGGCTTCCAGGTCAACCTGGACCCCGGAGTTAAGCACAGCCTGGGAGGAAGAGAAGACAGAGTGCTGGGTAAGGTTATCCCCTGGCCTCCTGACCCTGGAAGCCAAAATCTGGGCAACCAGTCTACCCCCCAGACGAACCCCTGCCTGCCAGTTGGCCGTACCAAGAGAACTCCTGGGAGCCCGTAGGTAGCGGCCACGTGCAAGACCGAACGTCCCTGATGGTCAGTGGCATTGGGCTCTGCTCCCAGGTTCAGCAGATCCTCCACAATCAGGGGCTGGTTGGCAGCAGCCGCCACCAGGAGAGGGGTCTGCAAGTCACGGGAGAGGTCAGGCTGGGCTCCTGGTTCCCTCCTGTCGGAAAACCAGGTTCCCAGCCCCGTCTCCCCTCAGCCCCAGGAGCTAATCCCTGATTCCCCTCTCCTCTAGGATCCAGGGGTCCAGGCCCCAGGCTCCCTCCTCCCCTGAACCCAGGAGAGTTCAGGCCCCAGGCCTCACCTTGCCCTTATGCTCACGAATGTCAAGATGCCGGTACACCTGGAGCACCTCAGCCGCAGCATATGCTGCCCAGCGCAGCCCCCGAGCCGCAAACAGGTGAAGGAGCCTGAGGACAGGCGGGGGACAGGCGTGAGAACAGCCCCTGCCAAGCCAAGAGTCTGCAGACAACCCCATCCCCTATACTCACGTGTCCCCCTCCTCATCCTGGGCCAGCAGCTGTTGTGGCCCCAAAGCCAGTATGTGAGCGCGGGCCGCCTCCAGCGATGGTCCAGGGACCACAGCGGGGAACTGTGGGGGTCCCGAAGGGAGTGTAGAAACTCTCCAGGATCCTGCCTGTGGTAGGGAAGATTCTGCATAGAACCGGGTGTCCGGGGGGTCCTGAAGGGTGCAGGTGGTGGGAAGAGCCAGTCAGCTGAGAACTTTCCCATCCCAAGCCACCACACACAAACCTGCATGCAGAGCCCCTGGGTATCCCATCTATGCCAAGTGACCTTGGACCTTTAGGCCTCAGTTTTGCCCATCTGGAAAAGGGGATTTTTTTTTTTTTTTTTCCGGAGACAGAGTCTTGCTTTGTCACCCAGGCTGGAGTGCATCCGTGCAATCTCCACTCATTGCAAACTCTACCTCCTGGGTTCAAGCAATTCCCCTGCCTCAGCCTCCCGAGTAGCTAGGATTATAGGCGCGCGCCACCACACCCAGCTAATTTTTGTATTTTTGGTTTCACCATGTTGGCCAGGCTGGTCTCAAACGCCTGACCTCAAGTGATCTACCTGCCTTAGTTTCCCAAAGTGCTGGGATTACAGGCGTGAGCCACCACACCCGGCCTGGAAAAGGGGATTGTACCTGAGCTCCAGACATCTCAGAAAACTGCAGGAGTGCAAATGCAAAGTTTTAGGGGCCCTTCAGCATCTTGTACCCACTCTGTATCTCACCTCCATGCCCTGGGGAAATGGGCACGGCTGCCCTGGGTCCGAGGGTGGGTAGAAGTCAGGAGGCAGGAAACTTTCGGCAGCAGAAGCAGGGCAAGAGTAGGGGCTGTCTGTGTAGGCAGCATGCGTGTTGGGGTCCCAGTCTGGAAAGCCCATGGGGAGACTCAGGCTGCTAAGTCCAGAACCCACAGTCTCCGAGTGTGCTGGGAAGGGAGGGTGGCCTGCGTGTAAGAGGAGGGGCAGGGGCAGGTCTGGTTACCAGAGTTGGGGACTTCACATCCAGGGGTAGGGGGCCTGGTGTCTCCCAAGGCACTGAGAATTAGTACTTCTGGGACACCAGGCGCCTGGGATCTGGATTCCTAGGACACTGAGGAATCGAGGGCCTGGACTCCTGGGGCACAAAAAGGCTGGAGCCTGGGCCCTGGGGTTCCGTAGGACTATGTGCATAGACTACTGGACTCAGAGAACCTAGGAAATCAGACTGCTACTGAGTTCCAGCAAGAATGAGGGCCTACCAGCCTGGGCAACATAGCCAGACCTCGTTTCTACAAAAATTTAAAAAATTAGCTGAGCAAGGTGGCATTGCCTGTGGTCCCAGCTACTTGGGAGGCTGAGGCGGGAGGATCACTCGAGCCCAGAAGGTTGAGGCTGGTAGCGCCACTGCACTCCATCCAGTGCCAGGGCAACAGAGTGAGATCCTGTCTCAAAAAAAAAAAAAAGAAAAAAAAAAAGGGAAGAATGAGGGCCTGACTCCAAGGTGTCCTAAGTTCTGAGAGTTGGGATGTCTGAGTCCCTTAGGGAAGGGGGATGGGGAGGCTGGGAGCCCAGGGAACTTACCAGTCACAGCCTCATTCACAGATGGGGTCAGGGGCTGCTCTGGGGGAGGGAGAAATTGTCCCTGCAGAGACAAAAGCAAAAAGGAACCCAGGTGACTATCTAGCAGATTCCTCCAGGTCTGTTTCGGATCTATAGGACATTTCGGTCAGGACCACCCGTCTCATCAGCCCCGAGTGCCCCCGGCAAGCCGCTGAGTCCCTACGGGACAGCACGGGGCCTCCTGAGAGCTGTGGCTCTCTGGCCTCACCTGCACCCCGCCAGGGTCCGGCTGCTGCTGCTGGCGGCGCCTCTGCTCTTCCAGAAGCTTCTTCACGGTTTGCGTAGGGCAGTGACTGCGCTCACCCCTGCTCACTGTGCGGGAGAGGACGGGGGGAGAAGTTATCAAGGGTCTTAAGTCACCTAAATGCGGCGGGGGTGGCGCGCAGGCAGTGGGTTTGAGTACCCTCCTCGCCCTCCCGCGCGGAAAAACTGGCACATAGATGCCGCCTGACTCCTCCAAAGCCATTAGAAGATTTGGGGTGGGGCATCCGCCTCCGCCGTTTCCTTCCTTTTGCTCCGCACTTTCCCTCTGACCCAACTTTCCACCAGCGTCGCGGAAAGTGAGGAAGGGGGAGGAGGGCACCCCTCTGCAGCAACCACCCAACTTCCGTAAAAAAATTCCACCCCCAGATATCCCAGTTTTGAAGTCAGCGGGTTGGTGGGGGGCGGGCGCCAGGCATCACTCCCTAGACGCAAATCCCGGTTCCCATTTTTTTGCCCTAGAACCTGACTCGGAAATCAGGAGTCCCCAGCTCCCCTCCTTGAGAAGTCAAAGGCACCACCCCGGGCCGGGAGCGGTGGCTCACGCCTGTAATCCCAACACTTTGGGAGGCCAAGGCGGTTGGATCACCTGAGGTCAGAAGTTCGAGACCATCGTGACCAACATGGTGAAACCCCGTCTCTACTAAAAATATAAAAAGTAGCCGGGCGTGGTGGCGGGCGCCTGTAATTGCAGCTACTTGGGAGGCTGAGGCAGGGGAATCACTTGAACCCGGGAGGCGGAGGTTGAGGTTGCAGTGAGCAGAGATCGCCCCACTGCACTCCAGCCTGGGCGACAGAGAAAGACTCCATTAAAAAAAAAAAAAAAAAAGTCCCATCCATACAGTCTCGTTTTCAGGCCCCAGGAGTCTGGACCCTCAGTTCCTTCCTCTCGAGGACCTGGGAGCCCCGGTTGCCAAACTCCTCACGACCCAGAAAGACAACCCTCACCTTTCCGAGCCTGGGTTCCGGCGGAGGAAGGGTTAAGCGGGGATTGCTGGGGGCGGGGGCGGGAGGAGGCGGCTCGGAAATCGCCCGGACGCGGCGCAATGACGCCACGGCGCTCACGCAAGGGAATCTTCCATCCTCCCTTTCCCCCGAGGCTTGTGCCCCAGGTGTCCTGCTCCGAGGCGGGGTGCGCGGCCGAGCGTGGCGCTCGTGGAATCCCCGCGCAAGGGGAATTCCTGCTCAGCCCCGCAAGGGTGGCGATGCGGAAATCCCAGGGCGGGGCAGAGGCAGGGTCACCGCCAGCGTAGACCCCAGAGGCCAGGCTCCAGACCCTTCCCCACCGAGACCTGCGCCGATTTTAAGCAACCACGCCCCCCAGCACTCAGCCGAGTCCCTCCTTCTAGGGTTAGGAGTCTCCGCTGCCAGCAACCCCTAGCACCTCCAAGGACCCAGGGGTCCAGCCTCCCAGCCCTTTCACCCTCGGGGCACCGCGATCCTAGATCCCCAGACGCCTGCACCCCCAGGACCCAGAAGTCCGGGATCCCAGCCGCCCCTCCGTCACGATCCACGATCCCCTCCTCCTCCAAACACCTAGGACCCTCACTCTCGGGACATAGGACTGACGCTCCAGCTCCGTCCCTCAGGGCCTCGGGAGTCTTTCGATCCTCAGTCCCTCACTGTCTTAGGCGGCCGAGCGCGCCCTACCCGCACCCATTACCTCGGGGATTCCTTGGCGTGGATTGCGGGCCCCCAGGGCCGCGGCCTCGGCGCTGCGCCAGCCTCGCTGTTTCCCCCGCGGAGCCGCCGCCGGGTCCCCGATCTTAGGTCCGGTACCCGCGAGTTTTTAAACTAGGGGTTCTGGCACCGCCCAGTCCTGGGCAGGGCCCGCCCACAAGCCTGGGAGTCCCCGGGTCGCGCTCCGGCGAACGCAGTCCCTGAATGGGCAGGTTGGACTTGGGAGGCGGACTACTAGGTCCCTGGGGAAAGAGGGAGCTGGGGTCCAGATCTTTGGTCTGAAGGAGCCTAGGGTACTGGGCCCCAAGAGGAGGGGGATACTGGGGGGCCTGGATTTCTTTTCTTTCTTTTTTTCTTTTTTCTTTTTTTTTTTTTTTTTTTTTTTTTTTTGTTACTGGTTTTGAGAAGGAGTCTCTCTCTGTCGCCCAGGCTGGAGTGCAACCTCCGCCTCCCGAATTCTAGTGATTCTCTTGCCTCAGCCTCCCGAGTAGCTGACACTACAGGCGCCGGACACCACGCCTGGCTAATTTTTGTATTTTTAGGAGAGACGGGGTTTCACCATGTTGGCCAGGCTGGTCTCGAACTCCTGACCTCAGGTGACCTACCTGCCTTGACCTCCCAAAGTGCTGGGATTACAGGCTTGAGCCATGGTGCCTGGCTGGGGCCTGGATTTCTGAGTCTGTCCAAGGGGGTGCTGGAGGCTTTGTCTCCTGGGTCCTGCCCATGGAGGTAGGAGTAGGAGTAGGAATGGAGATGGGGTGGGGGCAGGGAGAGTATTACTGGGTCCAGAGGGAGGGGAGGACTGGGGGTCTAGACTCCTAGAGAAAGGGCCTGTGGGTAAGGGTATAGGTTGTGGCTCAATTTCTTCCTCTCCCCTACATCACCCTGTTCAGAGGTCTGGTTTCATTTACTCATCCATCATTTAAAATAATTCATTGCAGCAAAAGAGGCATTTTGCTGGGTACTGTGAACTAAGTAGACAGGAATTCCCAGCCCTGGAGCTGACATTCCAGTGGGAGGCCACTGTCAGTTTCACTTGGTGACCTTTCACAGCACTGACCACGTTGGCCCTATTTCTCCCCTGCTTGCTTGCTTGCTTTTCTTTTTCTTTGTCTTTTTCTTTCTTTTTTTGGAGACAGGGTCTCACTCTGTCGCCTAGGCTGGAGTGCAGTGGCAAAGTGGTGAGATCTCAGCTCAGTGCAACCTCCACCTGCTTCAGTCTCCCAAGTAGCTGGGATTACAGGAGCCCGACGCCATGCCCGGGTAATTTTTGTATTTTTGTAGAGATGAGGTTTCACCATGTTGGCTTGAACTCCTGACCTCAGGTGATCCTCCTGCCTTGGCCTGCCAAAGTGCTGGGATTACAGGCATGAGCCACCACAGTGGCCTCCCCCCTGCTTTCAAGATGCCAAGCTCTCCGGGGTCCCCTCCCTTACTCCCTCTTTCTCCATTTCCCTGGCAAAGTTCCTCCTCTTCCCCCATTCAATATGTGTTGGGATGGGGGCAGAATCCTGTCTGCACTCACTTCCTTGGTGATCTCACCCAGTCTTGTGGCTTTAAGTACCATCCATAAACCATCAACCCCCAAATTTACATCTCCAGACCAGCCTTATCCCCTGAACTCCTAAATGCAGTGAGGTCATTTCCACAGGGAGATTATCAGGCATTTCCAACTCCGTGTGCCCAAACCTCATCACTTTCCCCGCAAACCCGCTTCCCCACCTTTCATCTCTGCCAGCAGACACTCCCATCTTCTCAGCTTTTCACGCCAGAAGGCTTGGCTGTCTAGGATCCCTCTCAAACACACCCACATCCATTTCATCAGCAAATTTTGTTGGCCGTACCTCCAAAATATTTCCAGATCTCCCTAGCCTGCACCCCTGGCCACCTGTCATTCCCACTTGGCCAGGCCAACAGCCTCCCTGGTCTCTCTGACCCTCCCCCTGAGTTAGTTCACCAAAGGCAATAACGGAGACACCCCCTCAACAGACACAGGAAGCAGATGGCCTTGACACCAGCAGGGTGACATCCGCTATTGCTACTTCTCTGCTCCCCCACAGTTCCTCGGGACTTCTCTGGACCACAGTCCTCTACCAGACCCCTGCCAAACCCCAGCCCACCATGATCCATCCGGGTCACATCCTCTTCCTGCTTTTGCTCCCAGGTGAAGCCAGTGGTTACAGGGGATGGTAGGCAGAGTGTTTGTGAGATGGGTGCTTGGGTGACGTCTGTAGGGACGGGTGCTGAAATTGGGGTTCTTTTCCCTGCACCCCTTCCCTTCTGGGAGATCCATTTGGCTTCAGGGCCTGGGTCCTTGGGGGCGGGAGGAGGTGAGGCAGGGAGTTCTGGAGGGGCTGCCTGTTAGCATCCCCTTCTCATGGCTGGGTCTCTGCTGCCACTTCCACTTTCTTGTCACTCTCCATGTCTCTGGGAGTCCCCTTCCCATGTGGCCTATTCCATCTCCAACATGGAGATTACTTCTCAGGACATTACCTTTCCTTCCGTACACCGTATTTTTTGGTTTGTTTGTTTTGAGACGGGGTCTTGCTCTGTTGTCCAAGCTGGAGTGCAGTGGCGCAATCACAGCTCACTGCAGCCTTGACTTCCTGGGCTCAGGTGATCCTCCCACCTCAGCCTCCCGAGTAACTGAGATTACAGGCGCAAACCAACACCTTCAGCTAATTTTTGTATTTCTTATAGAGACGGGGTCTCACTATGTTGTCCAGGCTGGTCTCGAACTCCTGGGCTCAAGTGATCTTCCTGCCTCCGCCTTCCAAAGTGCTGGGATGACAGGCATAAGCCACCGCGACAGACTGAGCATTCTGTTTTGTGAACCTTCTCTCCATCCTCATCTACTTTCTTTCTCTTTCCACAGTGGCTGCAGCTCAGACGACCCCAGGTGAGAGATCACTCCCTGCCTTTTACCCAGGCACTTCAGGTATCACTTCCATCCCAGAAGCTTGGCCAGAGGCTCCCAGAACACCCCAGTGGCTCTCCAGGCCACCATCCCATCTCCCATCCCCAAATCTGACAATCCGTGTCCTTCTCCAAGTCCCAGAATCAGCGACCCCCAGCCTCTGTTCAGGAGTCCCCCGTGTGCCCGCCGCACAGCCCCGCCCGAGGGTCCTGGGACACCCAGCCTCTCCGCATCTCTATCTCCTGTTTCATTCCCCAAGCGCAACCCTAGGGAACCTGGGACCCACCCCTCACAGGGGACTTCCTGTCTCCCTGTGGCCAAAGCACAGCCCCAGGACGCAGAGCCTGATTGTCTCCCTGTTCCGGCCCCCGCTCTCCAGGCTCCTGTTCCGGATGTGGGTCCCTCTCTCTGCCGCTCCTGGCAGGCCTCGTGGCGGCGGATGCGGTGGCGTCGCTGCTCATCGTGGGGGCGGTGTTCCTGTGCGCACGCCCACGCCGCAGCCCCGCCCAAGGTGAGGGCAGGGATGGGCGCGGCCTGGAGGGTGCATGGTGTCCCTAGGGAGGGGGTCCCAGGGAGGGGACCCTTGGGGAAGCCCTGGAGGAGGTACTGGGGAAACCCTGGGGGAGGTGTCCGGGGGAACCCCTGAGGAAACCCCTGAAGCAGGGGGTCCCCAGGGAAGTGGAGATGTGGGTGGTCAGGCTTCATGCTTTCTTTCCCCTACCCCCAGAAGATGGCAAAGTCTACATCAACATGCCGGGCAGGGGCTGACCCTCCTGCAACTTGGACCTTTGACTTCTGACCCTCTCATTCCTGGATGATGTGTGGTGCCACAGGAACCCCCGCCCCAACTTTTGGATTGTAATAAAACAGTTGAAACACCTGTAGTGATATTCTTCCTCAAAGAACCCCAGCGTTCCCAAAGCCTCCCTCCCATGAACTGTTTCTGGATCCAAGGCGCCCTCGGAACCCCCACATATCCCCCGTCCCATCAGCCCAAGGATCTGGCATAATGTTTTTGTGCTTCATGTTTATTTGAGGGCAGTATTGGGGAGAGGTCTGGTCTCTCAGGGACGGTACTCTGTGGGTCTGTATCACGGTAGGAGTTGGAATGAGGTGCGGGTGGGCTTCAGGAATGGCTGGATCCAGGTATCAGGCTGCTGACTGTCATGATTCGGGCTCATTTGTAATATGGCCTCTGTGTGTTGAGGTCGCTGTAGACATCCGACCTCTGACCCTGGAGCTCCTAAAGGGATGGGGGCCATCAGTGGAAGGGACCCACCAAATAAAATCCAGCCTTCAGCCTTCTCCCAGTGGCCTACAAGGCCCCTGGCAGCTCCTTCAGCTTTATAGCCATGGAAGAGATCTGGGTTTTATTAAAGCGCGTTCAATGTTCCCCCCTTCTCCTCTGCCTCATCAGTGCGCCCTGGCCTCAGGGCCCCTGCATGTGCTGTTCCCTCCACCTGAAACTCTGTTCTCCTAGATCTCTCCCTTCAAGTCTCAGCTCACGTCACCTCCTCAGAGAGGCATTTCTCAATTTCCCCTCTGTAGTTTCTTCCCCCCACACTCCAGTCACTGTCACAAAAGCCTGTTTATTTCCTTTACTGTGCCTCCCAAAATTATTGTATTTGTTCATTTGCTTCAAGTTTGTCTTAACTATGATATAAACTCTGACACTGTGTCCCCAGCATCGAGCACTTACAGATGCTGGACACATCCACAGAGGGAATGAATACATGAATGCAAAGGGTAACGCTTTGCCCTAAAATTTCACTGCCACCAGTAACTGGAAAGGCCCCTCGGTCTTCTGGATATCACAGAGCCAAACCTGAGACTCTTAGACTTCACAAAGTAACTTTATCCACAAGTGAGGTGAAGAGGCAAAGCTGGTTGCAGACAATACATCAGACTCCACACAGCAGGGTTCACACTTGGGGTGGGGAAAGGATCTATGTGGCCCCCAGGGGCAAGCCTCAGACAGAAACCCTAAAATTATATATAATGACTAGTCTGGGCGTGCATTTTCAGGGGAGGGGTCTTAGAGGATCTCATGACCCCCCAAAGGGTTAAAAAGGAACATTGACAGAGAGGAGGATAGATGACTAGATTCTCTTGTATACACCATAGTTTTTAAAAAGAGCTTCAGCCAGGCATGGTGACTCATGCCTATAATCCCAGCATTTTGGGAGACCGAGGTAACAGGATCTCTTGAGCCCAGGAGTTTGAGACCAGCCTGGGCAACATAGTGAGAACCTATCTCTACTTTAAAAAAAAAAAAATTAAGGTCGGGTGTGGTGGCTCATGCCTGTAATCCCAGCACTTTGGGAGGCCAAGGTGGGCGGATCACAAGGTCAGGAGATTGAGACCAGCCTGGCCAACATAGTGAAACCCCATCTCTACTAAAAATACAAAAGTTAGCTGGGTGTGGTGGCATGTGCCTGTAGTTCCAGCTACTTGAGAGGCTGAGGCAGGAGAATTGCTTGAACCTGGGAGGTAGAGGTTGCAGCGAGCTGAGACAACGCCTTTGTACTCCAGCCTGGATTACAGAGTGACACTCCATCTCAAGAAAAAAAAAAAAAATTAAAGAAAAGAAAGAACGAAGAGCTTCAAGAATACTCAACCAGCACATTTGCTTGTGCCTGTAATCCCAAGATTTTTGGAGGCTGAGGTGGGAGGATCACTTGAGACTAGGAGTTTGAGACCAGCCTGAGCAACATAGTGAAACCTCTGTCTTTTTTTTTTTTTTTTTTTTCTTTTTGAGACGGAGTCTCACTGTCTCGTAGGCTGGAGTGCAGTGGCATAATCTCAGCCCACTGCAACCTCCAACCCCCGGGTTCAAGCGATTCTTTTGCCTCAGCCTCCCGAGAAGCTGGAATTACAGGTGCCTGACACCATGCCTGGCTAATTTTTGTATTTTTAGTAGAGATGGGGTTTCACCATCTTGGCCAGGTTGGTCTTGAACTCCTGACCTCGTGATCCACCTGCCTCAGCCTCCCAAAGTGCTGGGATTACAGGTGTGCACCACCATGCCTGGCCAAAAAAACTTTTTTTTTAATTATAAAAAACACTTACACTGCTCTCAGATTATATACACACTTCTGTATTTTTTGTGTGGATTTTTCTGAGGATTCTAGATTTTCTTAGTTTCTCAAAGGGATGCAGGGTCCTCAAACCCCAAAAAGAAATTGTAGGACTCCTCCCTTTAGAGTTACCAAGGTAGGGCTGAATGATATTCTCTGCCCTACTGAGAGCATTTCCCAGAAATCAGTCGTCCTGGGGCTGGGTTTCTTCCAGAAAATTCCTGGCCTGACTTCTGGCAAGGTCTGTGCTTGCATGTACAAAGGTAAAGACATCTTTTTTTTTTTTTCCAGACAGAGTTTCCCCCTCGTTGCCCAGGCTGGAGTGCAATTGCGTGATCTTGGCTCACTGCAACCTCCGCCTCCCGGGTCAAAGGATTCTCCTGCCTCAGACTCCCAAGTATCTGGGATTACAGGCATGTGTCAACATGCCCAGCGAATTTTGTATTTTTAGTAGAGACAGGGTTTCACTATGTTGGTCTCAAACTCCTGACCTCAAGTGATCCACCCGCCTCAGCCTCCCAAAGTGCTGGGATTACAGGCTTGAGTCACTGTGCCCAGCCCCTCTTCACACATTTTAAGTTGACCATAAGCTTGTCAGTTTTGGACTGATGTCCCATGTGCCCTCAAGGTTTGGGGGTGCTTCAGGGAGAGTGGCTTTGAAGTCCCTCTGATGGCATGAAGGAGTATTGGGCAGATATCCCCAGACAGGAGTGAAATATGAGGAGGACAGTCTGGTTTCCTCACCTGATAAGGCGACTCCGTCTCAGTGATACGCTGTTTCCGGGTCGCTGCTGGAGGTGAGGGGTGTTGTGAGGTGCAGAGACAGGCAGAGTGGTGAGTTGAGGGTGTTTTGTCATTTCCAAATCAGCACCTCATTACCATCCCTTTGGATGTTTGAGATCTGGGAGCTTACCCAGCTGCCCACCCCTATCTAGGCAAGTCCTCAGGATGTCCCCTGCTAGCCCCACTCACCCTCTGCAGCCCCTCGCCCCCGAGGGACCAGCCGGCCCAGGAAGTACACAGCCAGGGCAATGAGCACTGTCAGCACCAGGTCCCCCAGCACGATCCCTGCCAGCACACCCGGGCTCACCGTAGAGCAATTGCAATCTGCAGCACAGGGGTCAGGGGAGGTCAGTGTGCGCTGGGAACTGTGGGGAGGGGGTCAGAGCAGGGAGGTTTGGCAAGGGTGAGGGAGGGACAGAGACAGGGAGGTCTTTGGGAGGAAGGGAGAGGGACCGCTGGGTCTAGACCTACCACTCTGGGCCTGGGCCTGGACAGGACGGAGACCTAAGTAGGAAAAAGAAGGTAAACTGAGGCACAGAGTTATGATGGGGGTCGAGGAGGCAAGTTTAGAAGCTGGGGAGGGTGGATCCTGACAGCCAGGAGGTTAGCAAGGGGGAGAGTGTGTCTGGCGGGACTCAGGGGGCTGGCGTCTGGGCCACGGGACTATGTGTATTACTTCTGCACAATGTGTCCTGTGGCAACACCCTCAGATGTCTCTTCCCCGCTGCTTGTAGCGGATGACGAAACTTGGGAGCTCCGGCTCTGGGAGAAACCCCCAGGCTTTGGGAGGCTGGGGACCTGCTCCCATCCCAACACCCACTTTTTGTTCTCTCGTTTCACCCCGCTCCCTGCCCTGCCCCAAGCTGAGCCCAGGGACCCGGGAGGCAGGTGCGGAAGCCCCTAACTCACCACCTACAGCCAGCAGGAGAGGCAGGAGCAGGAGCCTGCTGCAGGGTTCAAGGCCCCCCATGAAGCCGGATGCTGCTGGACACCACAGTGTAAGGGCCAGTGGGATGTGGCGCAGCGTCCAAGTAAGTGAAGGAGGAAGTCTGAGGCGAGTGGTGGCAGGAGGGAGGAGGGGACAGGGGAGGAGAGACAGAAACAAAACCCAAGAAAGAATCAGGCCCAGACAGCCAGGGGCCATGCCACAGCCCCCCAACAACTGGACGTGAAGGGCAAGGGGTACATGAAGTACAAACTTCATTTCCATCCCCATCAGGGGTCAGACATCGTCTTAACAGGAGGGTCAGTGTCATGACCTTCCTCTGGCTGATTGAAACCAGCACTGCCTCTACCTGGCTGGGCAACCTCAAGCAAGTCACTCAATCTTTTTTTTTTTTTTTTTTTTTGAGATGTAGTTTTCCTCTCTTTGCCTAGGCTGGAATGCAATGGCACGGTCTCGGCTCACTGCAAGCTCTGCCTCCCGGGTTCAAGTGATTCTCCTGCCTCAGCCTCCCAAGTAGCTGTGATTATAGGCGTCTGCCACCACACCCAGCACATATATATATATATATATATATATATTAGTAGAGACAGGGTTTCACCATGTTGGCCAGCTGGTCTCAAACGCCTGACCTCAGGTGATCCACCCACCTCGGCATCCCAAAGTGCTAGGATTGCAAGTGTGAGCCACCGCACCCAGCCCCGACCTTCCTGAGCCTCAGTATCTTCATCTGTAAAATTGGGAGTAAAACGGGACCTACTTTTTAGAGTTGTGGGGATTAAATGAATTAAACTTCCTAGAACAGGGTCTGACACTTGTCAGTTTTTTTAAAGCATCAGCTATGATGACTATTATTTAATCATCAGAACCTTGTGCTGTTTAAAGGATACTAAAAGAGCCATCAGCATGTGGGCACTAATGACGTGCAGGCACTCTGTCCCAAGCATTAAATCATTCAGTCCCCGCAGTGCCCTTCTGGGGCACATGCTCTTATCATCCCCGTTGTTCAGAAAGGTAGAGACACTTGCCTAAGGCTGCACAGCAAATCAAGGTGAAAATGGAACCCAAGACCCAAAAGCAGGTTTTTGACTAGGGGAGAGGCCGGGGGGGGGGGGGCGGGGGGGGGGCGGGGAAGATGAAAGATGGGAAAGGAGAAAACAGCGGCAAAGCTGAGAAAGGAGGTGAGAGTAAGGCAGTGGCACAGACACAGAGGCGGCTGGCGGCTTGGGGAGAGGCTGTCCCCTCCTGCTGAATGAGGAAGTGGCTCGGAGCAAGGCCCGAGGGAGGCCACCCCAAGGAGAAGGGGACTTCTAGCCCCCAGCTGGAGCGTGGGGCTGGGGAAGGAGGAACCTGAGGTTAGGGTGCTGGGAGATGAGACAGCTGCAGGAAGCCTCCCTCCCCCATCCACACGTCACACCCACCGCTCCTTGGGCCTGGGCCCAGGAGAAAAAAGGGGAAACTGGATTCTAGTCACAGGGCAGATGCCCAGTGGCCCGTGGGGGAGGGGAGGGGAGGATATTTGGAGCCTGGATGAGGGTCAGGTCCCAGCTCAGGCCACAGTCACCACTGTTCAGGCCTGTCCGAATCCTGTCCCTGAAAATCCCAAGCCTCTCCCATTGTGTCCAGAGCGAGCATGGAGGGAACAGACCCTGTAGGTCCTCCCGGGCACACCAGGCCACCCAAGGTGTTGGAGCAGAGTGGGCGAGGGGGCAGTCGGAGACCAGAGCAGGGCTCTGAGCCAAGAGGACCCTGACCTGACTCAGGGGTTCCCAGGTTCCCTCTGGCTGCAGGTGAGGAGCAGACTGTGGAGGCAGGGACTGGAGCAGGGAGGCCAGGCTGTTGGGATATTTGTGAGGATATTGTGAGGACTATTAGAATAACGCCTGGTTGAGTTCAAGACCAGTCTGGCCAAAATGGTGAAACCCCGCCTCTACTAAAAATACAAAAATTAGGCTGGTCACGGCTCACGCCTGTAATCCCAGCACTTTGGGAGGCTAAGGCAGGCAGATCACGAGGTCAGGAGATCGAGACCATCCTGGCTAACACGGTGAAACCCCGTCTCTACTGAAAATACAAAAAATTAGCTGGGTGTAGTGGCGGGCACCTGTAGTCCCAGCTACTCAGGAGGCTGAGGCAAGACAATAGCTTACACCTGGGAGGCAGAGGTTACAGTGAGCTGAGATTTCGCCACTGCACTCCAGCCTGGGCGACAGAGCAAGACTCTGTCTCAAAATAATAATAATGATGATAATAATAATAATATTAATAATAAAGGGCCAGGCACGGTGAATCACAACTGTAATCCAATACTTTGGGAGACCGAGGTGGGTGGATCCCATGAGGTCGGCAGTTTAAGACCAGCCTGACCAATATGGAGAAACCCTGTCCCTACTAAAAAATACAAAATTAGCCTGGCGTGGTGGCGCATGTCTATAATTCCAGCTACTCAGGAGGCTGAGGCAGGAGAATCACTTGAACAATAGCTTGAACCTGGGAGGCAGAGGTTGCAGTGAGCAGAGATCGTGCCACTGCACTCCAGCCTGGGCAGCAAGAGGGAAACTCAATCTCAAAATAAATAAATAAATAAACAATAATAAACTTTCACTCCTGCTCTAAAACTTACCTTGGTTTCTCACTCTACCTTATGCCCCTTGGTCAAATTCATTTTTGAAGGCCAGGCACGGTGGCTCACGCCTGTAATTCCAGCACTTTGGGAGGCCGAGGTGGGTGGATCACGAGGTCAGGAGATGGAGACCATCCTGGCTAATACGGTGAAACCCCATCTCTACTAAAAATACAAAAAATTAGCCGGGTGTGGTGGTAGGCGCCTGTAATCCCAGCTACCTGGGAGGCTGAGGCAGGAAAATGGCATGAACCCAGGAGGCAGAGCTTGCAGTGAGCCGAGATCACGCCACTGCACTCCAGCCTGGGTGACAGAGTCAGACTCCGTCTCAAAAAAAGAGAGGCAAGGATTGAGGTTGCTACAGACCCCTATGGATTCACTGCTGCGAACATACTTCGGTAATGTGCGACTTGGATATGTTCCATTGTTAAAAGTCTCGAGTTCTGGGCTCACTTTGATAAAAATCCTCCCTCGGCCAGGTGCAGTGGCTCACGCCTGTAATCCTAGCACTTTGGGAGGCCGACGCAGGCAGATCACCTGAGGTCAGGAGTTTGAGACCAGCCTGGCCAACAATGGTGAAACCCTGTCTCTACTAAAAATACAAAAATTAGCTGGACGTGGTGGCGGGCGCCTGTAATCCCAGCTACTCGGGAGGCTGAGGCAGGAGAATCGCTTGAATCCGGGAGGCAGAGGTTGCAGTGAGCCAAGATCGCGCCATTGCACTCCAGTCTGGATGACAAGAGTGAGACTTTGTCTCAAAAAAAAAAAAAAAAAAAAAAAATCCTCCCTCAATCCTTCAGCATCAGCCTCCTAGTCTCATCCCCACCACTTCAGCCAGGCCTGGGCTTCCCCAGAAGATATTCCCCAAGCACCATCCAGTCACACAGATGTGGCCATAGGGGCTGGAATCAGGGTCCTAGAGCCCCACTTTTAGTTGCTGAGATGTCGGAAAGTCCAAGGGGTCCCCAAGGAGTGGACTCGGTGGTAGCAGACATCTGTGGGCTATGTGAGCTCTTTACTAACCAGAAGTGGAGTATTTCAACATTTTAGCAACCAATACAACTGTGCTGATGCAGACCACAGGTGGCAGGTCTGGGCTGGCCTCTGGGCTACAGGACGGATAAAAGTCTCTCTTTGGCCGAACATAGTAGTTCACACCTGTAATCTCAGCACTTTGGGAGACTGAGGCAAGTGGATCACTTGAGGTCAGGAGGTTGAGAGCAGCCTGGCCAACATGGTGAAACTCCGTCCTTACCAAAAAATACAAAAATCAGCCAGCCACGGTGGCACACGTCTGTAAGTCCAGCTACTCAGGAAGCTGAGGCAGGAGAATCGCTTGAACCTGGAGGCAGAGGTTGCAGTGAGCTGAGCTCGCACTACTGCGCTCAAGCCTGAGCAACAGAACAAGACTCCGTCTCAAAATAAAACAAAACGAAATAAAAAACCCTCCTTCTTTGGATGAAGAAAGAAGCTGAGATTCAGGGCACCAAGCGACGAGGCGCTGCCCCGAGACAGTGCCAGACTCCTAGAAGCTGAGCTGAGGGCCTCCACACAAGAGCAAGAGATGAGTGTCTCAGCCTCTCCGGGCAGCAGGCCAAGAGCTGGGGAAGCCGACGCTGACTTTCCCAGAAACCAGGCAGTGTGTCGGCCTGTGACCAGCTCAGTTCTGTGGAAGCTCCAGTCCCTCCTCACTCTCCAGCTTCCACACTTCCACCTCCACAGCCTGTCCTCCTCAAAGCAGCTGGACGCTTTGTAAAACATCAGATTAATAGAGACCAAGGCAGAAGGATCACTTGAGGCTAGGAGTTCAAAACCAGCCTGGCAACATAACCTAACAAGACCCTGTCTCTAATTCTACTTTTTTTTTTTTTTTTTTTTTTTTTTTGAGATGGAGTTTCACTCTCGTTGCCCAGGCTGGAGTGCAGTGGCACGATCTCTGCTCACCGCAACCTCCACCTCCCGGGTTCAAGCAATTCTCCTGCCTCAGCCTCTCAAGTAGCTGGGATTACAGGCGTGCACCTCCATGCCTGGCTAATTTTGTATTTTTAGTAGAGACAGGGTTTCTCCATGTTGGTCAGGCTGGTCTCGAACTCGCAACCTCAGATGATCCGCCTGCTTCGGCCTCCCAAAGTGCTGCGATTACAGGCATGAGCCACCGTTCACAGCTCTAATTCTGTTTTTAAAAATAGGCCAGGCATGGTGGCTCATGCCTGTCACGCCAACACTTTGGGACACCAAGGCAGGCATATTACTTGACCTCGGGATTTCAAGACCAGCCTGGGGGCCAGGCATGACGGCTCAAGCCTGTAAATCCCAGCACTTTGGGAAGCCAAGGCAGGTCAATTGCTTGAGCCCAGAAGTTCGAGACCAGCCTGAGCAACAGGGCAAAATCCCATCTCTACAAAAAATACAAAAATTAGCCCAGCATGGTGGCACCCACCTGTAGTCCTAGCTACTCAGGAGGCTGAGGTGGAAGGATCACCTGAGCCTGGGGAGGCAGAAGCTACAGTGAGCTTTGATTGCGCCACGGCAGTGCAACCCGGGCCACAGAGTGAGACCCTGTCTCAAAAGAGAAAAAAATTAATTAATTAATTAATTTAATTTAAAAAGCAAATAGCCTAATTTTTTAAATGGCCAAAAGATTTGAACAGACACTTCACTAAAGACAAGACGTGAAGGCCGGGCGCGATGGTTCACTCCTGTAATCCCAGCACTTTGGGAGGCCGAGGTGGGCAGATCACCTGAGGTAAGGAGTTCGAGACCAGCCTGGCAAATATGGTGAAAGCACATCTCTATTAAAAACACAAAAATTATCTGGGTGCGGTGGCAGGTTCCTACAATTCCATCTACTCTGGAGGCTGAAGCAGGAGAATCCCTTAAACCCAGGAGACAGAGGTTGCAGTGAGCCAAGATTGCACTGCTGTACTCCAGCCTGGGCGACAGAGCAAGACTCCATTAAAAAAAGGAAGAAGGGCCGGGCGCGGTGGCTCAAGCCTGTAATCCCAGCACTTTGGGAGGCCGAGACGGGCGGATCACGAGGTCAGGAGATCGAGACCATCCTGGCTAACCCGGTGAAACCCCGTCTCTACTAAAAATACAAAAACTAGCCGGGCGAGGTGGCGGGCGCCTGTAGTCCCAGCTACTCGGGAGGCTGAGGCAGGAGAAAGGCGTAAACCCGGGAGGTGGAGCTTGCAGTGAGCTGAGATCTGGCCACTGCACTCCAGTCCGGGCGACAGAGTGAGACTCCGCCTCAAAAAAAAAAAAAAAAAAAGAAGAAGAAGAAGAAGAAGAGGCCAGCGCAGTGGTTCATGCCTGTAATCCCAGCACTTTGGGAGGCCAAGGCAGGCGGATCAACTGAGATCAGGAGTTCAAGACCAGTCTGGCCAACATGATGGAACCCCATCTCTACTAAAAATACAGAAATTAGCCAGGCACGGTGGCAGGCATCTGTAATCCCAGCTACTTGGGAGGCTGAGGCAGGAGAATTGCTTGAAACCGGGAGGGAGAGGTTGTAGTGAACCGAGATTGCGCCATTGCACTCCAGCCTGGACGACAAAAGTGAGACTCCATCTCAAAAAAATAAAAAAATAAAATAAAAAAAAAGAAGAAGAAGAAGAGATGTGAATGGCCAGGAAGCCTGTGAAAAAGTGCTCAACACTATTAGTCATTAGGGAAATACAAACGAAACCTCAATGAAATGTCACTGCACACCCACTCAAATGACTAAAATTAAAAAGACTGACCCTATCGAGTGTCAGCAGAAATGTGGAGCAGTTGGAAATCTCAGACACTGCCGGTGGAAATGCAAAATAGAGCAACTGCTTTGGAAAATAGTCGGTTGTTTCCTTTAAACATTTGCAGTAGCTCACACCTGTCATCCCAGTGCCTTAGGGGACTAAGGTGAGAGCATCACCTGAGGCCAGAAGTTCAAGATCAACCTGAGCAACATAGCAAGATACCATATTTACAAAATTGTTCTTTTTTTTTTTTTTGAGACAAAGTCTCGTTCTGTCACCCAGGCTGGAGAGCAGTGGCACTATCTCAGCTCACTGCAACCTCCGCCTCCTGGGTTCAAGCAATTTTCATGTCTCAGCCTCCTGAGTAGCTGGAATTACAGGCGCCTACCACCACACCCAGCTAATTTTTTTGTATTTTTAGTAGAGGTGGGCTTTCACCATGTTGGTCAGGCTGGTCTCAAATTCCTGATCTCTGGTGATCCACCCTCGGCCCCCCAAAGTGCTGGATTATAGGCGTGAGCCACTGCACTGTCCTAATTTTTCTATTTTTCATACAGACAGGCTTTCACCATGTTGGTCAGGCTGGTTTCGAACTCCTGACCTCAAGTGATCCACCCACCTCAGCCTCACAAAGTGTTGAGATTACAGGCGTGAGCCACCATGCCCGGCCCAATTTTTTTTTTTTTTTTTTTTTTTTTTTTTTTTTTTTTTTTTTTTTTTTTTTTTTTGAGATGGAGTCTCGCTCTGTTACCCAGGCTGGAGTGCAGTGGCTCGATCTCGGTTCACTGTAGCCTCCACGTCCCAGATTCAAGTGATTCTCCTGCCTAAGCCTCTAGAGTAGCTGGGATTACGGGCATAAGCCACCATTTTTGTATTTTTTTGTATTTTTTTGTATTTTTGTATTTTATACAAATACAAAAAAGCTAATTTTTGTATTTTTTTTTAGTAGGGACAGGGTTTCACCATGTTGGCCAGGCTGGTCTCACACTCCTGGCCTCAAGCAATCCTCCCATCTTGGCCTCCTAAAGTTCTGAGATTACAGGCATGAGCCACCATGCCCGGCCCCCAAAATTGTTTTAAATTAGCTAGGCGTGGTGGAGCGCACTTGTGGTCCCAGCTACTCAGGAGGCTGAAGCAGGAAGATTGCCTGAACCCAGGGATTGGAGGTTGCAGTGAGCTATCATGGCACCACTGCCCTCCAGCTCAGGTGACAGAAGGAGACCCTGTCTCAAGAGAAGGAAAAAAGGAAGGAGGAAAGAAGGGAGGGAGAGAGAGAGAGAGAGAAAGACAGAAGGAAGAAAAGAAAAAAGAAAGAAAGAGAGACAGAAAGAAAGAGAGACAAAGAGAAAGAAAAGAAAAAAAAACAGAAAAAGAAAAGAAAAGAGGCTGGGCATGGTTGTTCACACCTGTGATCCCAGCACTTTGGGAGGCTGAGGCAGGTGAATCACGAGGTCAGGAGATCGAGATCATCCTGGCTAACACAGTGAAACCCTGTCTCTACTAAAAATACAAAAAAATTAGCCAGGCGTGGTGGTGGGCACTTGTAGTCCCAGCTACTTGGGAGGCTGAGGCAGGAGAATGGCGTGAACCCAGGAGGCGGAGCTTGCAAGTGAGCCAAGATTGCGCCACTGCACTCCAGCCTGGATGGCAGACTGAGATTCTGTCTCAAGAAAAAAAAAAGAAGGGGATGTGTGATGTGTTCAATGATATTAGGGAACCCACTGAATCTCTAGGACGGCCAAGAAATCAGTCCCAGAGCTACATAGATCAGATCCTACTCCTGCCATGGGGAGCAAACACCCAGCTCCACTGCTAAAGCGACCTGGGACCTTCTGTGAAGACCTCATTTGCATCACACACTGGGGGAAGTTCGGCAGTTTCTAAGAAATTTAAACATATACGCACCATACAACCCAACACTCCCACTCGTAGGCATTTACCAAAGAGAAGTGAAAACGTGAGTGTCTACAAAAACTAGTACAATGTATGAAAAGTGGCTTTGTTCATAATTGCCCCAAACTGGAAACAACCGAATGTTCTTCAGTGGATGAATGGATAAACAAGCTATGGTGATCCACATGGTGGGCTCCTACTCAGCAATAAAAAGGAATGAACTATTTTTACTTATCTTTTTATTGGAGACAGGGTCTTGCTCTGTTACCCAGGCTGGAGTGCGGTGGTGCAATCATGGCTCACTACAGCATCAACTTATTGGGCTCAAGTGATCCTCCCACTTCAGCCTCCCAAGTAGCTGGGACTATAGGTGCGCACCACCACGCCCAGCTAATTTTTATATTTTTCGTAGCGATGATGTTTCGCTATGTTGCCCAGGCTGGTCTTGAATTCCTGGCCTCAAGCGATCCTCCTGCCTCATTCTCCCAAAGTCCTGGAATTACAGATGTGAGTCACTGCACCTGGCCCCACCAATATTTTTTTCTTCCTTTCTGCTTCTATAGGTGTGAGCCACCATGTCTGAATTTTTTTTTTTTTTTTTTTTTTTTTTTTTTGAGATGGAGTTTTGCTCTCGTCGCCCAGGCTCAAGTGCAATGGTGCAATCTTGGCTCACTGTAACCTCTGCCTCCTGGGTTCAAGCGATTCTCCTTCTTCAGCCTCCTGGGTAGCTGGGATTACAGGCATGCGCCATCACGCCTAGCTAATTTTTGTATTTTTAGTAGAGACGGGGTTTCATCATATTGGTCAGGCTGGTCTCTAATTCCTGACCTCAGGTGATTTGCCGGCCTCGGCCTCCCAAAGTGCTGGGATTACAGGCATGAGCCACCATGCCCGGCATTTTAATTTTAATTTTAATTTTTTTAGAGATGTGGTCTCCCTCGGCCACTGAGGCTGTAGTGTAGTAGCAGGAACATAGTTCACTGCAGCCTCGACTTCCCAGGCTTAAACAATTCTCTCACCTCAGCCCTGCAAGTAGCAGAGACTACCGGCCGGCACCACCATGCTGGCTAATTTTTTAAATTTTTTGTAGAGATAGTGTTTCACCACCTTGCCCAGGCTGGTCTCAAACTCCTGAGCTTAGGCAATCCACCTGCCTTATCCTCCTAAAGTGCTGGGATTACAGGTGTGAGCCCCCTTGCCCGGCCACCCCTTCCTCTATTGAAACAGAATTTGTAATTGGGCATCAGATTCCCTAGCCAAGACTGTCTCTCATCCTCTTTGGAGCCTGGTGGGGCCATGTATCTGTTTTCCGGCCAATGGAACGTGGGAAGACATGATGCAGGCAACTTCCAGATTGTGTCCCTAAAGTCAAAGAGTATGCTCTCTCCTTTTCTGCTCTTCCTGTTGGCTGGAATATGGCCCTTATTCTGGCTGTGGGCACCCACTTTCACCACAACAGCTAACATTTTAAAGGTTTTTTCAGTAGAATCCAAGTAATGCTTGATGGTTTCATCAATTGTGGTTCATCCATAACATAAATGCAGTCATGGCCAGGCGTGGTGGCTCATGCCTATAATCCTAGCACTTTGGGGGTCTGAATCGGAAACCCCAATTGTGGCCAGGAGATCAAGATCAGTCTGCGCAACATAGCGAGACCCTGTCTACGAAACAAACAAACAAACAAACACATTAGCCAACTGTGGTGCTGCATGCTGGTAGTTCCAGCTACGTGGGAGGCTGAGATGGGACGATCACTTAAGCCCAGGGGGTTGAGGCTACAGTGAGTCATGATTTGATTGGGCCATTGCACTTCAGGCTGGGCAACAAGGACAGAACAAGACTCTGTCTCAAGGGGAAAAAAAAAAAGAACTTGCCACAGTGGCTTATGCCTGTAATCCCAGCACTTTGGGGGGCCGAGGCAGGAGGATTGCTTGAGGTTAGGAGTTATAGACCAGCCTGGGCAACACAGAGAGACACTCTCTCTACAAAAAAATAAAATAAAATTAGCCGAGTGTAATGGCACACACCTGTGGTCTGAGCTACTCAGGGGGCTGAGGTGGGAAGACCACTTGAGCCCTGGAGGTCGAGGCTACAGTGAGCCCAGATCACGCCACTACACTCCAGTCTGGGTGACAGAGCGAGACTCTGTCTCCCAAAAAAAAGAATTATCATTCACCAAAAGATATCTTAGAATGATAATGTGGCTGTATATTTAGATCCATATTTTAAAAGGTCATTATTACTTAGAGATATGTACTTCCTACAAATTTGGGAAGTAAAATAATAAGATGTCTGGAATGTGTTAAAAGCAATCCAATAAAGAAGAAATAGGTTCAGGTAGAGAGGGAATAAGATTAGCCATGAATTGACAATTATCAAAGCTGGCAATAAGTCTATGGGAATTCATTATATGGTTCTCTCTACTTCTGTGCATGTTTGAGATTTTTTATTGAAAAAAAAGATAACCATTAGAAAATGGTTACAGGGTAGGAGAAGAAATTTGTAACACATAATACAATGAATCTGAACATATCCTGCAAATATAAGTAACTCCTTAAAAACAAACAGCAACCCCCAGAAGAAAAATTGGCAAACTCTCAAGTAGACACTTAATTAATTAATTAATTAATTTTATTTTTTGGAGACAGTCTCACTCTGTCACCCAAGCTGGAATGAAGTGGCGTGATCTTGGCTCATTGCAACCTCTGCCTCCCAGGTTCAAGCGATTCTGCTGCCTCAGTGTCCTGAGTAGCTGGGATTACAGGCACGCGCTACCACACCTGGTAAATCTTTGTATTTTTAGTAGAGACAGGGTTTCGCCATGTTGACCAGGCTGTTCTCAAACTCCTGAGCTCAGGCAATTGGCCTGTCTTGGCCTCCCGAAGTGCTAGGATTACAAGCATGAGCCACTGCGTCTGGCCAATTAATTTATTTATTTGAAGCAGGGTCTCACTCTGTCACCCAAGCTGGAGTAGAGTGACATAATCCTAGCTCACTGCAGCCTCGACCTCCCTGGCCTAAACCATCCTCCCACCTCAGCCTCCCGAGTAACTAAGACCATTTAAGTATGAGCTACTGTGCCCTATTAATTTTTAATTTTTTTGGAAACAGGGTTTTTTTTTGTTTGTTTGTTTTTGAGACAGAGTCTCGCTGTCTCCCAGGCTGGAGGGCAGTGGCGCAATCTCGGCTCACTGCAAGCTCCGCCTCCCAGGTTCACGCCATTCTCCTGCCTCAGCCTCCTGAGTAGCTGGGACTACAGGCGCCCGCCACCAAGCCCAGCTAATTTTTTGTATTTTTCGTAGAGATGGGGTTTCACCGTGTTAGCCTGGATGGTCTCGATCTCCTGACCTCATGGTCTGCCCGCCTTGGCCTCCCAAAGTGCTGGGATTACAGACGTGAGCCACCACGCCCGGCCTAGGAACAGGGTCTTGCCCAGGCTGGTCTCAAATTCCTGGGCTCAAGGCATCCTCTGGCCTTGGCCTCCCAAATTTCAGGGATTGCAGGCATGAGCCACTTCCAGCAAGCATTTTAGAAAAGAGGAACTCTAAATGGCAATAAAGCTGGGAAAAGGTGCTCATCCTCAGAAGGAAAACGAACATTAAAACAATGCAGGGCCCAGTGCGATGACTCACATCTGTAATCCTAGCACTTTGGGAGGCTGAGGTGGAAGGATCACCTGAGGTCAGTAGTTCAAGACCAGCCTGACCAACATGGCAAAACCCCATCTCTACTAAAAATACAAAAATAGCCAGGCATGGTGGCGCATGCCTGTAATCCCATTTACCAGGCTGAAGCAGGAGAATCACCTGAACCTGGTAGGCAAAGGGTGCGGTGAGCCAAGATTGCACCACTGCACTCCAGCATGGGTAACAAAAGTGAGACTCCATCTCAAAAAAACAAAACTGGTAGCGCAAAATCACTCCACACCTTTACCTCTACCCCTAGAAATGTCAAAACTTTCAAAATCCAACACTATCAGATGTGGTGAAATGTGGAGCAACAGAAAATCTCATACACCTCTGAAGAAGGCAGAGGAGTTGAACCACTTTGAAAAACAGTTTGGCACTTTCTTTCCCAGGGACCCAGAACTTCCGCCCCTATCTGTAGCTGAGAGAGATGGGTGCAACAGATGCCAGGAGCCTTGTGTAAGGATTGTCACCCTATTTGTAAGGCCTTTCAAAGGAAACAACCCAAATGCCCATCGCAGGAGAAAGGATACATACCTTGGGGCATATGACACAATGGACTACCCTGTAACCGTGGGAATACATACCCCAGATCCATTTGCCACAGCATGGACTTATCTCTCACAGATAATGTTGAGTGGAAGAAGAAAGAAACCGTGGCCGGGCGCGGTGGCTCACGGCTGTAATCCCAGCACTTTGGGAGGCCGAGGCGGGCGAATCACGAGGTCAGGAGTTCAAGACCAGCCTGGCTAACACGGTGAAACCCCGTCTCTACTAAAAATACAAAAAATTAGCCGGGCGTGGGGGCGGGCGCCTGTAGTCCCAGCTACCTGGGAGGCTGAGGCAGGAGAATGGCGTGAACCCGGGAGGCAGAGCTTGCAGTGAGTTGAGTTTGCACCACTGCACTCCAGCCTGGGCGACAGAGCGAGACTCCATCTCAAAAAACAAACAAACAAACAAAAAAAGCCGCATACAAGAGTATATACAATATGGTTCTTCCTTACATAGAATTAAAAAATAGTCCAAATGGCCGGGCGCGGTGGCTCATGCCTGTAATCCCAGCACTTTGGGAGGCCGAGGTGGGCGGATCACGAGGGGAGATGGAGACCATCCTGGCTAACACAGTGAAACCCCATCTCTACTAAAAATGCAAAAAATTAGCTGGGCGTAGCAGTGAGCGCTTGTAGTCCCAGCTACTTGGGAGGCTGAGGCAGGAGAATGGCGTGAACCCGGGAGGCGGAGCTTGCAGTAAGCCGAGATCGCGCCACTGCACTCCAGCCTGGGCGACTGAGCGAGACTCTGTCTCAAAAAAAAAAAAAAAAAAAAAAAAAAAATAGTCCAAATTAGGCTACACTGTTTTAGGAAGCATATCTAGGTGGCAACATTATTATTATTAGTGTTATTATTATTATTGGAGACAGGGTCTGGCTCTGTCACCCAGGCTGGAGTGCCATGGCACAATCACTGACTGCAGCCTCAAACTCCCAGGTTCCAGCAATCCTCCCACCTCAGCCTCCCAAGTAGCTGGTACTACAGGTGCATGCCACCACTCCTGGGTAATTTTTGTTTTTTGTAGAGATGAGGTTCTCACTATATTGCCCAGGCTGATCTTGAATTTCTGTGCTCAAGGGATCCTCTTGAGCCTCCCCAAGTGCTGGAGTAACAGGCGTGAGTCACCTCGCCCCGCCAATAGGCAGCAAAATTATTAAGAAAATCAGAAGTGTTCCATCAGAACCAACATGGTGGTTGCCTTTCAGGGAACAGTACACTTTGTGAATAAAAAGGAACAAAAGATGAATGTTCTAGAATACATCAATGACATTTATTTATTTATTTATTTATTTATTTATTTATTTTTAAGACAGGGTCCCCCTCTGTCACCCAGGCTGGAGTGCAATGGCACAATCTCAGCTCACTGCAGCCTCGACCTCCCGGGCTCAAGTGATCCTCCCACCTCAGCTTTCCAAGTTGCTGGGACTATAGGCACACACTACCACACCCAGCTAATTTTTTGTATTTTTGGTAGAGACGGGGTTTTGTCACATTGCCCACGCTGGTCTCGAACTCCTGAGCTCAGCTGATCCGCCCACCTCTGACCTCTTTCTTCATGTGGAAGTAGATGCCTGAATAATTGTACTTAATGATTCACTGTGGTGTGCATTTGCCTTCATCCGTAGGCATTCTGTATGTCACAACAGATAAAGTTTAAAAGATCTAGCCAGGCATGGTGGCTCATGCCTGTGATCCTAGCACTTTGGGAGGCTGAGGCGGGAGGGTCACTTAAGCCCACAAGGTCAAGACCAGCCTGAGCAACATAGCGAGACCCTGTCTCTACAGAAAAATTTTAAAATTAGCTAGGCATAGGCATGGTGATGTGCACCTGAGATATCAGCTACACAGGAAGCTGAGGCAGGAGGATCCCTTGAGCCCAAGAGGTTGGGGCTGCAGTGAGCCATGTTTGTGCCACTGCACTCCAATCTGGGTGACAGAGTGAGACCCTGTCTAAAAAGAAAAAAGAAAAAAAAAAAACTATACAAAAATTAGCTGAGCATGGTGGTGCGCACCTGTAGTCCCAGCTACTTGGGAGGCTGAGGCAGGAGAACCCCTTGAATCTGGGAGGCGGAGGTTGCAATGAGTCAAGATCGTGCCATTGCACTCCAGCCTGGGCAACAGAGAGACTCCGTCTCAAAAAAAAAAAAAAAAAATAACTAATAACGCTTGCTCATTATAAAAAATTTGAAAAATGTAGCAAAATACCAAAAAAAAAAAAAAAAGACAGAAAAAGAAAATTCACCCATCTCTAAGAGACAGCTTCTATTAATGTTTCATTACATTTCCTGTCTTTTACTGGGCATATTTGTATGTATTCTGACCATCCTGTATATGCAAATTTGCATCCTGACCATACTTGATATGCAAATTTGCATCTGGCACATTTTTGCAAACAATTTTTATTAACTTGGAATGAACAGCTATGTTTCCTTCAACTGCTCAAATATGACCTGACCTCACTGTTGTACACCACCTTTTTGCTCTGGAAAGTAACCAAAGAGATGATCCTCACAGTCCTTAGGGCGGAATAAATTATGTTTTTGCTTTTTTTTTTTCCTTTTTTTTCACTCTGTTGCCCAGGCTGGAGTGCAGTGGTGCGATCTTGGCTCACTGCAACATCTTACTCGCGGTTCAAGTGATTCTTCTGCCTCAGTCTCCCCAGTAGCTGGGGTTATAGGCATGTGCCACCACACCCGTCTAATTTTTGTAGTTTTAGTGGAGACGGGGTTTCGCCATGTTGGCCTAAGGAAGGAGACCACTACTACTCCTGCTGCCCTCTGCCCCCCACCTTGCCTAGTTCACAAGACAGGAGGAAAGCGAGAAAGAAACAAAAGTAAGATAAATAGCCAGACAACCTTGGCACCACCACCCGGCCCTAGGAGTTAAACAAAGTAATAATAATAACATCAACCCCTGGCCTAAACTACTTGTGCTATCTGTAAATTCTAGACACTGTATGAAAAAAGCATTGTAAAACTTTTTGTTCTGTTAGCTGATACATGTAGCCCCCAGTCACGTTTCTCACGCTTGCTCGATGCATCACGACCCTTTCACATGGACCCCTTAAATTTGTAAGCCTTTAAAAAGGCCAAGTATTTCTTTCTCGGGGAGCTCAGCTCTTAAGACGCGAGTCTGCCGATGCTCCCGGCCGAATGAAAAACCTCCTCCTTCTTTAATCCGGTGTCTGAGGAGTTTTGTCTGCGGCTCGTCCTGCTACAGCCAGGCTGGTCTCAAAGCCCTTGATTCAAGTGATCCGCCTGCCTCAGC
The DNA here is from genome assembly GCF_007565055.1 of Rhinopithecus roxellana. Taxonomy (NCBI): domain Eukaryota; kingdom Metazoa; phylum Chordata; class Mammalia; order Primates; family Cercopithecidae; genus Rhinopithecus; species Rhinopithecus roxellana. The sequence continues at coordinate 111,298,953 of NC_044560.1, read as the reverse complement.
CTTCCAAAGTGCTGGAATTGCAGGTGTGAGTCACCACACCTGGCCAGGGCAGAATACATTTTTTGTTTTGTTTTGTTTTGTTTTTTGTTTTTTGAGACAGAATATCGCTCTGTTGCCCGGGCTGGAATGCAATGGTGTGATCTTGGCTCACTGCAACCTCCGCCTCCCAGGTTCAAACGATCGTCCTGCCTCAGCCCCGCTAGTAGCTGGGATTACAGGCACGCATCACTACGTCCAGCTTATTTTTGTATTTTTAGTGGAGACGGGGTTTTGCCAAGTTGGCGAGGCTGGTCTCAAACTCCTGACCTAAGGTGATCCACCCACCCACCTCAGCCTCCCAAAGTGCTGGGATTACAGGCGTGGGCCACCTCACCCTGCCTTTTTTTTTTCTTTTCTTTTTTTTTTTTTTTTTTGAGATGGAGTCTTGCTCCATCGCCAGGCTGGAGTGTAATGGCACGATCTCGGCTCACTGCAACCTCTGCCTCCCGGGTTGAAGCGATTCTTCTGCCTCAGCCTCCCGAGTAGCTGGGACTACAGGCATGCGCCACCACCCCCAGCTAATTTTTGTATTTTTAGTAGAGACTGGGTTTCACCATGTTGGCCAGGATGGTCTCGATCTCTTGACCTCATGATCTGCCCACCTTGGCCTCCCAAAGTCCTGGGATTACAGGCTTGAGCCACCACACCCGGCCCAGAATAAATTAAGCACTAAAGCTTAGATTTCATTTCTCAGTTCACTTGTATTTAGAAAGAGCTGTGGAGGCGAATCTGTTTCCCTTTTCCTCTTTCCCCCACCTGGGAGCCATCCTGGATCTTTGAGGCCAGTGCACTCCCAGGTATAGTAGCACAAAAGTAGAAGCCACCTGGATCTCTGACGCCATGAAGCCTTCACACCAATTCTACATTCTTTATGTTTGGTCTATTTGTGAGAGAGAAATAAAGTTCGACTTTGCTTAAGCCACTATTATATTGAGTTCTGTTTCAGGGTTCATATCCTACCATTCCTATATCTTGTCTAACAAACGGTGATCGTGAAACATGATCCATTTCTCATATTCCCAAATCTCTTTAGAAACACCAGTCTTAAGGCTGGGCTCAGTGGAAGAATCACATGAGGCCAGGAGTTCAAGACCAGCCGGGGCAATATAACAAGACCCCCATCTCTACATACATGAAATAAAAAAATTACGAGGTGGATGGATCATCTGAGGTCAGGAGATCAAAACCAGCCTGGTTAACATGGTGAAACCCAGTCTCTACCAAAAATAGAAAAATTAGATGGGCATGGTGGCGCACACCTGTAATCCCAGCTACTGAAGTGGGAGAATTCCTTGAACCTGAGAAGTGGAGGTTGCAGTAAGTGGAGATTGCACCACTGCACTCCAGCCTGGGTGACAGAGTGAGACCCTGTCTCAAAAAAATACTTAAATAATTTTTGGCATCATAAAAATCCTTGTAGTGAAATCTTTTCCCACTTGCTGGAGTACTTCCAGAAAGTAAATTCCTAGAAGTAGAAATAGTGGATCAACAGATGTGCACATTTTCAGGTTTTGGGTGCAGGCTGCCCAGTTCTTCTTCAAAAACGTCATCCTCATTTGCAGCCAGCAATGGGAGTGGTGTCTCCCATGCCCCTGTGTTCTCCTTGGCTATAGGGAACCAGATTTCTAATATCTTTGCTGATCTGACAGGCAAAGAGGAGGGTTTCAGTACTTCAAGTTCAGTTATTACTGGGGGTAAACTTGGTTTTGATCACTTTTGGTTATTTGTATTTATTTTGTGAATTGTCTTTTCCTGTCATTTGCCCATTTCTCTTTTGGCTGATTGGCTTCTCATATTAAATTTATTAATGTTTTCATTACCTTAAGGATGTTAACAATTTTTGTTTTCCTTTAAAAAAAATTTTTTTTAAAGAGACACAGTCTCACCCTGTCACCCAGGCTGGAGTGCTGTGACAGATCACAGCTCACTGTAATCTCCTGGGCACAAGAGATCTTCCTGCCCCAGCCCCCTGAGCAGCTGGGACTACAAGCATGCACCACCTCACCCCGCTAATTTTCATATTTTTTTTTAGAGACAGGGTTTCACCAGGTTGCCCAGGCTGGTCTTGAACTCCTGAGCTCAAGGGATCCTCTTGCCTTGGCTTCCCAAAGTGCTGGAATTACAGGTGTAAGCCACCACACCCAGCCTCTTCCCACATTTTACTCTAGTCCATCTGGAATTTTATTTTCATTTATCAGTCTCCAAATTAATATTTGTACCTCAAATGGCTAAGACAGAAATCCAACTGCTGTGACATTATGCTTCCATTCTATAATGCATTCTTGCTCTTCTGCTCTGTCTTCAGCCAGTCATTCTGGTACATTACCCAACAAGATTGTTCTTACACTGAAACACACTTTAAATTATGTGAGCTTCATGATGTTACTATCTTGTCACCAGGCTCTATCCACAGCACCTAGAGCCTGGCACATGGCAGGATCTCTAGAAATATCTGGCAAAAGAATGAATGAGTCCATGAATACATGGGAAAATAAATGAATAAATACAATATGCAGCTGGACGTGGTGGCTCACACCTGTAATCCCAGCACTTTGGGAGGCCAAGGCAAGAGGATTGCTCAGCCAGTTCTGGTTCCAGTCAACAGCCCAGCTGAGCTTGAAACCAGCAGCAGTGACATTGTCAACCATGTACATCAACCACCTTGGACATCAGCTACCTTGGACATCAGCCTGGTTGAACTTTCACATGACTCCAGCTCCCTCCAACATCTGACTTCACCACATGAGTAACAACAAGCAAGAACCACCCTGCTGAGCCCTTCCTAAATTCCTGACCCAAAAACTCAGAGGGAAACTAAAATAGTTGTTTTAAGCCACCTAACTTGGGAATAATTTGTTGCACAGCAATAGATAACTGAAACACTGGGTTTGCAAACTCAACCCTCACTCTAATCCTACAGCATCCAGATGTTTAATGTAAACAGTAAGTTGGGCCTGGTGCAGGTGAGCAGGTGAGCAGGTGCGGTGGGAGCCCTGAGGCACTGGGGAACCTGTGCTGCACTGCCCTGAGCCGTATGTGTCCCCGGATTTTTTCCTTGCCCTCCCCTTTCTTCCTGCATCCTAGGCTGCTATATCCAGTCTTCCCTCCAGCTGGGATTCGACCAATGGGAAGCTCAGGCAGGAGGCTGGAGGATCAGAACAAGCAGCCAGGGTCATTCCACTCCCCAAGGGTCATTCTCCTCCTTCTCCTGGTGGTTATGCCTCCTCCAGAGCCCCAGCTCCTGCCAGCCAGACAATCCCACTGTGTTCCCAGCTTCTTCTAGGAAACCTTATCTCTGGGCTCTGGTGACACCACCTCCTCCCTTTGTTCCTCCAGACTACAGTGGAGGCAGCTTCCCTCTGCTGCTAATTTCCAGTTTCTTCACTGACTCCTGCTGGGCCCCTCAGCTCCTCCTTCCCTACTTAACGATCTCCATCTCCAGGTGTTCATGTCCCTCTGTGTTTTTGTTGCTGTTGTTGTTTGTTTGTTTGTTTATTTATTATAGACGGTTTTGTTCAGTTACCCAGGTTGGAGTGCAGTGGTGCAATTATAGCTCACTACAGCCTCTAACTCCTAGGCTCAAGTGATCCTCCTGCCTCAGCCTCCTGAGTAGCTGGGACCACAGGCACAGGCCACCACACCCAGCTATTTCTATTTAATTTATTTATTTATTTATTTATTTATTTATTTATTTATTTATTGTAGAGACGGGATTTCACTATGTTGCCCAGGCTGGTCTCCAACTCCTGGCCTTGAGTGATCCTCCCACCTCGGCCTCCTGGGATTACAGGCATGAGCCACCGTGCCCAGGCAGCAAATTCCAATGAAGAGAAAGAATAGGATGCGGGATGTGCCATGCAGAGAATGAAAGGTGGGTGCTGTGTGAACGTGGGTACAGGGAAGTTGGGCTTTCATTGGGGTGGCACAATGGCAGCTCTCAGGAGAAGGCATCAGAGCAAAAGAGAAGGAAAAGAGGGAGCCTGCCCTGCAAAGATCTGGGAGAACCGTATTCTCAGAAGAGGAATGGCCATCACAAAGACCCAAGGCAGGAAAGAGCTGTGAGTGCCTGAGGAACAGGGAGAACGTTGACGTGGCTGAGGCAAAAAGAGCAGGGATGATGGGGAGATGATATGAAGATGGAGAAGTTGCTGTGGTCACAGGATGGAGGGCCACGGGAGCCATAGGCAGGAGTTTGTACAACCGGTTTGTCCATTACCCGATGCATACAGCAAATCAAGCCAGCCAGTTGCAGCCAAGAAAGAGGATTAGTTGTAGGGTCAACAAATAAAAACGTGGGAGAGAAGCTCAAATTCAGCTCCCTCAGGAATCTGGGGCAAGGATACATACATACATATATATATATGTGTGTATGTATATATATATTTTTTTCTTTTTCTTTTTTTTTTTTTTTTTTTGAGACGGAGTCTCGCTCTGTCACCCAGGCTGGAGTGCAGTGGCACAATCTCAGCTCACTGCAAGCTCCGCCTCCTGGGTTCACACCATTCTCCTGCCTCAGTCTCCTGAGCAGCTGGGACCACAGGTGCCCGCCACCATGCCTGGCTAATTTTTTTGTATTTTTAGTAGAGACGGGGTTTCACCATGTTAGTCAGGATGACCTCGTGATACGCCTGCCTCAGCCTCCCAAAGTGCTGGGATTACAAGCGTGAGCCACTGCGTGGGGCAAGGATTTTTAAGGATTTTGGAGTGAGAAAAAGTGTGGATATCGTTGGTGGAAGACTGCAGGGTGAAGTTTCGGGACATGGAGAGGAAGAAGCAGCATTCTCATGCCCCTCGCAATCCTCTGTGGGGGTCTTCACACTGGTTGCTGGAATTTGAGGGTCTGAAAAACAACTTAAGTGATCTTTTTAAAAAAAATCTTAAGATTCTAATGTCAGAGATCCTGTCTGTGGGAACAATGGAGATGCAAGTCAATTAAACGATCTTACGACCCTAACGTCAGAAATCCTATCTATAGGCTGGGCATAGTGGCTCACCCCTGTAATCCCAGCAGTTTGGGAGGCCGAGGCAGGTGGATCACCTGAGGTCAGGAGTTTAAGACCAGCCTGGACAACATGGTGGTACCAGATCTCTACTAAAAATACAAAAATTAGCTGGGCATGGTGGCAGATGCCTGTAATTTCAGCTACTCGGGAGGCTGAGGCAGGAGAACTGCTTGAACCCGGGAGTGGGAGGTTGTAGTGAGCTGACATCATGCCACTGCACTCCAGCCTAGGTGGCAAGAGCAAAATTCTGTCTAGAAAGAAAGAAAGAGAGAGAGAGAGAGAGAGAGAGAGAGAGAGAGAGAGAGAAAGGAAGGAAGGAAGGAAGGAAGGAAGGAAGGAAGGAAGGAAGGAAGGAAGGAAGGAAGGAAGGAAGGAAGGAGAGAGAGAGAGAGAGAGAGAAAGAGAGAAAGAAAGAAAGAAAGAAAGAAAGAAAGAAAGAAAGAAAGAAAGAAAGAAAGAAAGAAAGAAAAGAGAAATCCGATCTATAGGAACAATGGGGGTGCAAATGGTGAGTATCTAGTACCACCTGACTTTTAGCAACAAGGAAGTGGACCGAAGTGCAGCCTGATTATGCTTAATTATAACTACATTTCTGGGGCTTGATGGCTCACGCCTGTAATCCCAGCACTTTGGGAGGCTGAGGTGGGCGGATCATTTGAGGTCAGGAGTTTGAGACGAGCCTGGCCAACATGGTGAAACCCCGTCTCTACTAAAAAGACAAAAATTAACCAGGCGTGGTGGCAGGCACCTGTAATCCCAGCTACTCGGGAGGCTGAGAAAGGAGGATTACTTGAACCCAGAAGTGGAGGTTGCAGTAAGCGGAGATCGCACTACTGCACTCCAGCCTAGGTGACAGAGTGAGACTCAAAAAAAACAAAAAAAAGACAGGCATGGTTGGCTTGTTAACATGCAGGCTGCTGGGTCCCCCAGAGATTCTGGTTCAGTAGGCCTAGAACAACAGAGAATTTGCATTTCTGACAAATTGTCATGTGATGCTAATGCTGCTGGCAGGGGTCACACTTTGAAAACCACTAGTCTGGAAAAACACCTTTTTTTTTTTTTTCTGAGACAGGGTCTTGTCTCACCCACGCTGCAGTGCAGTGGTGCAATCACGGCTCAATGTAGCCTCAATCTCCTGGGCTCAAGTGATCATCCTACTTCACCCTTCTGAGTAGCTGGGACTACAGGGTGCACCATCACACCTGGCTAATTTTTCAAATTTTTTTTGTAGATATGGGATCTCACTATACTGCCCAGGCTGGTGTCAAATTCCTCGACTCAAGCGATCCTCCTGTCTGAGACTCCCAAAGTGCTAGGATTACAGTTGTGAGCCACTGTGCCCAACCACAAGTGAAAGTAATAAAATATTTCACTTGAATTTAATTATTTTGCTAATAATTAATAGATATGCCGGGCACGGTGGCTCACGCCTGTAATCAGCACTTTGGGAGGCCAAGCCAGGCGGATCACCTGAGGTTGGGAGTTTGAGACCAGCCTGATCAACATGGAGAAACCCTGTCTCTACTAAAAATACAAAAAATTAGCTCGGTGTGGTGGTACATGCCCAGTACTCAAGAGGCTGAGGCAGGAGAATCACCTGAACCCAGGTGGCGGAGGTTGCGGTGAACTGAGATCGTGCCATTGCACTCCAGCCTGGGCAACAAGAGTGAAACTCCATCTCAAAATAATAATAATAATAATAAATAGATAATATTTATATAAACATATCCAAAATACTATTTCAACATGTTATCAAATTTTTTTTTTCCGCTCCATCGCCCAGGCTGGAGTGCAGTGGCCGGATCTCAGTTCACTGCAAGCTCTGCCTCCCAGGTTTACACCATTCTCCTGCCTCAGCCTCCCGAGTAGCTGGGACTACAGGTGCCCGCCACCTTGCCTGGCTAGTTTTTTTGTATTTTTCAGTAGAGACGGGGTTTCACCGTGTTAGCCAAGATGATCTCGATCTCCTGACCTCGTGATCCGCCCATCTCGGCCTCCCAAAGTGCTGGGATTATAGGCTTGAGCCACCGCGCCCGGCCTATCAATATTTTATAAATGACTAATGAGCTACTTTACACTCTTTTTTTCTTTTTATTTGAGACCGAGTTTCTCTGTAGCCCAGGCTGGAGTACAGCGGCATGATCTCAGCTCATTGCAACCTCTGCCTCCCAGGTTCAAGTTATTCTCCTGCCTCAGCCTCCTGAGTAGCTGGAATTACAGGCACATGCCATCATGCCCAGCTAATTTTTGTATTTTCAGCAGAGACGGGGTTTCACCATTTTGGCCAGGCTAGTCTTGAACTCCTGACCTCAAATGATCCACTCGCCTTGGCCTCCCAAAGTGTTAGAATCACAGGCATGAACTGCCCTGCCTGGCCTACATTCTTTTTTTCATACTGTCTTTGAAATTCCTGTGTATATTTTATATTTGCAACACATCGCAATTAGGACTTGTCTTCACTAGCCACCTGTGTGGCTAGTGGCTACTATACTGGACAGCACAGGACAGGCCTTGAATGGTGGCTGCTGTTGCGGGGACAGTGAGTTGAAGGTGGAGACTTGCCTCTTGAATTTAGCAACGAGGATGAGCTTTGGCAATAGAAAGTTTCACTTTTGTGAAGTAGAGGGAGAGGAATGGAGAGAGAGTATATGAACACTTCCTTCCTGAAGTTTGGCTGTGGTTTTAACACCAATAGAGAGATCTGGCTAACAAAACTCAAAATCAACACCAGATACTAGCAGCATAAAAAAAGACAATCACATATTGTGTCCCTTGTGATAGATCTTAATATTATCCCTAAAGTATACTTAACCCTAAATTGAATGTGAATCTGACTCAGCCTTTAGATCTACCCAGTCTGCAAGACAAACAGGGGATGGCAGAACATATTAAAGGACCCCAAGAGGGGAAACCAGTCAAATCAGACTGAGAAGAGATTATTTACAGGTGGATAATGTCAAAAAGAAAGGAAAAAATTAAAATTTGTAAAAAAAAAAAAAAAAAAAATCACACTTTGGGAGGCCAAGGCAGGAGGATAGCTTGAGCTCGAGTGTGAGACCAGCTGGGGCAACACAGTCTCTATTAAAAAAAACCTGTCTCTATTAAAAAAAAAGAAAAAGTATAAAATTTTGGTCAGGTGCGGTGGCTCACGCCTGTAATCCTAGCACTTTGGGAGGTCAAGGCCAGAGAATCACCCGAGGTCAGGAGTTCGAGACCAGCCTGGCCAACATGGTGAAACCCTGGTGTGGTGTGCATGCCTGTAATCCCAGCTACTCAAGAGGCTGAGGCAGGAGAATCACCTGAACCCGGGAGGTGGAGGTTGCAGTGAGCCGAGATCATGCCATTGCACTCCAGCCTGGGTGACAAAAGTGAGACTCCATCTTAAAAAAAAAAAATATATATATATATATATATATATATATATATATATATATATAAAATTTTTAAAAATTTAAAAATTAGACTGAGATGAATGAGAGGGAGAGGGAACAGTTATAAAATAAAAGACTTGAAAAAGGTAACATTAACAAATACAATGCAGGCACCCTGTTCGGATTCTAATTTGAACAAGCCAACAGTTTAAAGACATTTCTATGACAGGGAAATTTGGAGACAGGAAGAATGTTAAGACACCACTAAGGATATGTTAGTTTTTTAGGTGTGATAAAAGTGTTATAGTAATTTCTTTTAAGAACCTGATATTTTAGAGATACATAATGGATGAAATCATATGATGTCTGGGATTTGCTTTAAACTAATTCTGGGGGAGGTGGAATAAATAAAACAAGATTGGCCATATGTTGATAATTGTTGAAGCTCGGTGATGGGTACATAGACGATCATTATTCTATTTCTGTGTACGACTGAACATTACCATAATAAGGCTTTAAAGGGGGGACTGCTGTGAAAAGAGAAAAAAGTAGGGGAATTGTGTGTGTTTTTTTCCCCCAAGATCGGAGCGCCTTGAACGGGCTCCAGAGCTGACAAGGACGTTGAGATGCAAGACAGTGAGAAGGCGCCGGGGTGGCTGCAGGGCAGTCAATAGTCGATCTCGCTCTTCCTCCCGCGGCTGCCTTCTCTGCAGCTCCGTGGGTTGCAGCTCCCTATCCTGGACCCGGGCTTGGTCCCCACCCACGCTCTGAGGCCGGGCTGGCTCAGCGCCTCCCGCGCCTGCGCAGCACCGCCCTTTCGGGAGCAGCGCCCAGTCCCTACACCCCACAATCCCCCGCGCCGTTCCGGAGGCGCGCTAGGAATGGGTGTGGCCTCTGCCTTCACATTGGAGCAAGGTGAGGCAGAGGGTGTCGCGTGGCCTTCTGGGAAATGTAGTCGTCTGCCAGGCTGGAACCACCGCTCAACCCCCTCGCCAGACTATGCACCCCACAATGCGCCGCGCGCGCAGCGGCTGAGCGATGCGTTGCTGCCCCCACGTGGTGGCTGAGCGATATGCTCCGGTTTGGGAATGGTACCCAGAAGGGTAGAGGCAGGGGCGGGGACGGTGCTGGGGATGCTGAGGGTCGCCCTGGGAATCTCTGGGAAGATTTTCCAGAGGGTAAGACCCTTGGAGCTGGCCCAAGAAAGGGTAATAGTAATGAAGAAATTGGAGGTGGGGCTCGCTATGAGGACTGAATGACAGAGCAGCACCTGTTGGCTGCATGTGATAATAAGGCTACTGTTACACCTAAGACTTACACGGTAGGCACTTCCTAGGCCACGTACCGCTCCCTGCGCTTCAGGTGTCTTAGCCCATTCAATCCTCGCAGCCACCATTCGAGGTGTCGTCAGCCCTCCTTTCTAGGAGTGAAGCCGAAGCCCAGAAAAGCAAATCACTTGCTCAAAGTCATTCAACATGTCAATGGCAGAGCTGGGATTTGAACCAGGCTGTCGGGCTTCCAAGTCTGTGCTCTTCTTCACAGGAATATCTGATCACCCTATTCAGTTATCCTAAAATTGTAATTAGCACATGAATCAAGTCAAGATGGTCATTAACATGTGAATCTCTTTGAGTCGCTGATTATCAGCACTTGTTCCTGCCCAAATTTGTGACTTAGACCTGCTTCAGGACAAAGTTGACAATCAACATAGATTTATAGTTAGCACATGAATCAGTGCAGGTTTCTGTTCACAGGGATCAGATTTCTGATTGGCACTTGAATCAGCAGTGGTTTGTGTCAAGAGCTGGAGTCTTTAAAGTTCCTGATTTGCACTGGGATCTCCACCCAGCGATTATTTTCTTGCCTAAATAGGCCTGTTCCTTTATGTCCCGGTGACCTTCTCCTCAAATGTAGGCCCAGCTGGGTGCAGCGGCTCATGCCTGTAATCCCAACACTTTGGGAGGCCGAGGCGGGGAGATTGCTTGGGTCCAGGAGTTTGAGACCAACCTGGGCAACATAGCGAGACCCCTGTCTCCATGAAAAATAAGACAATTAGCCTGGAATGGTGGCATGCTCCTGTGGTCCCAGCTACTTGAGAGGCTGAGGTGAGAGGATCCCTTGAGCCCAGGAGTTCGAGGCTGCAGGGAGCTATGATCGTGCTACTGCATGGCAGCCTCAGCGACAAAGCAAGACCCTTTCTTTTAAAGAAAAAAAAAAAAAAATGGCCAGGCGCAGTGGTTCACGCCTGTAATCCTAGCACTGTAATCCCAGGCTGAGGTGAGCGGATCAACTGAGGTCAGGAGTTTGAGACCAGTCTGGCCAACACAGTGAAACGCCATCTGTACTAAAAAAAATTTTTTTAATGGCCAGGCACAGTGGCTTACGCCTGTAATCCCAGCACTTTGGGAGGCCAAGGTGGGTGGATCACCTGAGGTCAGGAGTTCGAGACCAACCTGGCCAACATGGCGAAACCCCATCTCTACTAAAAATACAAAAATTAGTGGGGCCTGGTGGTAGGCGCCTGTTATCCCAGCTACTCAGGAGGCTGAGGCAGGAGAATCGCTTGAACCTAGGAGGCAGAGGTTGGAGTGAGCCAAGATTGTGCCACTGCACTCCAGCCTGGGCAACAAAGTAAGACTCTGTCTCAAAAAAATAAATAAATAGGCCGGGCACAGTGGCTTAAGCCTGTAATCCCAGCACTTTGGGAGGCCAAGGCAGGCGGATCATGAGGTCAGGAGATCAAGACCATCCTGGCTAACATGGTGAAACCCTGTCTCTAATAAAAATCAAAAAAAAAAAAAAAAATTAGCCAGGCATGGTGGTGGGGGCCTGTAGTCCCAGGTACTTGGGAGGCTGAGGCAGGAGAATGGCATGAACCCAGGAGGCGGAGCTTGCAGTAAGCCAAGATCGCGCCACTGCACTCCAGCCTGGGCAACAGAGTGAGACTCTGTCTCAAAAAATAAATAAATAGATAAATAACTAATAATAATAAAGTAGGGTTATTTGTTTTTTGCTTGTTGCATTGTTTAAGTCCCTTGTAGACTGAATTCCTCTTTATGTCTCTAAATACGTTTGTCTCTTCAGTATGCATGTGGGGTGCTATATCCCTTCAACCCACCAGGTTTTAGCATAGCTGTTGTGGTAGACAGTCCCATGTGCAGTGCAGATAGCCCTGGTTTAGCCCAGCTGTTCTCAGATTGTGGTCCCTGATTAGGTGTAGTAGCTCAAGCCTGTAATCACACTTTGGGAGGCCAGGGAGGGAGGATTGCCTGAGGCAAAGAGTTCAAACCAGCCTGGGCAGTATATTGAGACCCTGTCTCTATAAGAAATTTCAAAAATTAGCTGGATGTGGTGACGCATGCCTGTAGTCCCAGTTACTCTGGAGCCTGAGATGGGAGGATTGCTTGAGTCCAGGAATTTGAGGTTGCAGTCAGTTATGATTGCACCAATATACTCCAGCCTGGGTGACAAAGCAAGACCCTGTCTCAAAAAAAAAAAAGTGTTGTCTTTGAAATGCCACATTGGCATCACTTGTTAAAAATGCAAATGCTTGGGTCCCACCTCAGACCCACTGAACCAGAAACTCTGAGGTTGGGACCTGGAGATCTATGGTGCCCCCAGGTAATCCTGGTGGGCTGCACTGCAAGGACACCTGGCCTGGCTCCTGCAAGGCAAGGCATCCCTCTCTGCTTTTCTTTCTTTTCTTTTTTTTTGACAGAGTCTCACTCTGTCACCCAGGCTGGAGTGCAGTGGTTCAGTCTCAGCTCACTGTAACCTCTGTCTCCCAGGTTCAAGTGATTCTCCTGCCTCAGCCTCCTGAGTAGCTGGGATTACAGGTGCCCGCCACCAGGCCCAGCTAATTTTTGTATTTTTTTAGTAGAGACAGGGTTTCGCCATGTTGGCCAAGCTGGTCTTGAACTTCTGATGTCAAGTGATCCACCTGCCTCGGCCTCCCAAAGTGCTGGGATTACAGATGTGAGCCACCACGCTTGGCCCCTCTCTGCTTTTCTACCTCAGATCTCAGATGGCTCTCATGTGGGTGTGGGGGCTCACGCCTGGAATTCCAGCACTTTGGGAGGATCACTTGAGCCCAGGAGTTCGAGACCAGCGTGGGCAACATAGGGAGGCCTCATCTCTGCAGAAAATCAAAATATTGGCTGGGCATGGTGGCACACAGCTGTGGTCCTGGCGACTCAGGAGGCTGAGGCAGGAGGATTGCTTGAGTTGCAGTGAGCTGTGATCACACCACTGCATTCCAGCCTGGGCTACAGAGCCAGACCCCATCTCAAAAAACAAACAAAAAGCCCCCAGATAGCTCTCAGTGCCACTGCCTCCTCCCACAGGGATAACCATCCCCCAAGGGGGTTAAGAATTGAAGGATAAATGCCTCCGTCTCTCTGAACTTGCTGGGAGAGTAGGGGAACAATTCTAATGTGTTCTAGAAGATTCTTTCAAGTTCACCAGCACAACTGAGCCCCAGTTGCCCAGGGAAGTAACCCATTCCTCATCAGTGCATCCTCTGTTAGCTGTCTGTCTCCTCTGCTTCCCTCTTCCCTCTCCCTTGCCCCTGTTTCCCAGGATCACCCCTCAAATCAATCAGTTCTACTGAATTCTTTTTTTCTCTTTTTTTTTTTGAGATGGTGTTTCACTCTTGTTGCCCAAGCTGGAGTGCAATGGTGCAAGCTCAGCTCACTGCAACCTCCACCTCCCAGGTTCAAGTGATTCTCCTGCCTCAGCCTCCCAAGTAGCTGGGATTACAGGCGCCTGCCACCACGCCTGGCTAATTTTTTTTTTTTTTTTTTTTTTTTTTTTTTTGTATTTTTGTGTTTTTAGTAGAAACAAGGTTTCACCATGTTGGCCAGGCTGGTCTCGAACTCCTGACCTTGGGTGATCTGCCCACCTCGGCCTCCCAAAGTGCTGGGATTACAGGCGTGAGACACTGTGCTTGGCCAGTTCCACTGAATTCTAATCCCAGTCCTGCTCTTGGGTTTAACTCCATGTCTTTCCCTCTGTCTCCGCCACCTCTGTAGCAGCCCTGAAGCTTCTGCATCCTTTTTCTGAATATCTGAGTGACCAGTAGCCACTGTGCTTGGCCAGGAGCACTGATGAACTTTGCTAATGATCTGGAAATGCGGGCCCTGGGGCTGAGTTCATTTTAGCTCCAATTTTCCAATATATAAGTGAAAGGAGCCGAGAGCCTATTCTGAAACCTTCAGCAGAGCTAGAGATGCCAGGGTAGAAGGACCCATAAACTCCTCCCAAGGTCACTTTACTCCTCCATTCAGATGGGAGATCCTGGGGTGGCTTCCAGGACCACTCATGTTCCCCAGAGTAAGGCCATGTCCCCTTCAGACCACCCAGCCAAGGTCGTGTCCCCTTTGGATCAGGTTCCTCAAATATCATCTCCCCCATGTTGCTATAACCAAGTTCCCAGGCTAGGCTTGTAGATGGTCACTCACAGCCAGCTTTCTGTGACATATCTGCCAGGAGAGCCTGTGACCCGAACCCAGCCTCCCCTCCCCTGTTCTCTCCCAAGCATCAGGACAGGCAGACCCCATTCCTGCAGAGTCAGTTCCATCCAGGGTCTTCTGTGGGGCGGTGAACCTGAGTGGGAAGGGGAGAGGAAGACAGTAGACACATTTATCTGGGTCAATCTGGCCAGCCCTCATCTCTACCCCATTTCCTATCTTCTCCCCCATCTCGAGCATATTTGGTCAATGTGTCTTTCTTTTCTTTTCTTTTCTTTTTCAGACAGAGTCTCACTCTGTTGCCCACGCTGGAGTGCAGCGGTGTGATCCCGGCTTACTGCAAACTGTGCCTCTCAGGTTCCAGCAATTCTCTTGCCTCAGGCTCCTGAGTAGCTGAGATTACAGGCATGTGACACCACGCCCAGATAATTATTATTTTTATTTTTGTTTTATTTATTTAGCCTCGCTCTGTTCCCCAGGCTGGAGTGCAGTTGTGTGATCTTGGATCACTATAATCTCCACCTCCCGAGTTGGAGCGATTCTCCTGCCTCAGCCTCCCGAGTAGCTGGGATTACAGGTGCCGCCACCACACCCGGCTAATTTTTGTATTTTTAGTAGAGACGGGGTTTCTCCATGTTGGCCAGGCTGGTCTCCAACGTCTGACCTCAAGTGATCCGCCCGCCTCGGCCTCCCAAAGAGCCAGGATTACAGGCGTGAGCCACCGCGCCCGGCTGTCAGTGTGTCTTGAGGTCTTTCTCTAATCCCAGATCGCACAAGTTTTCCCTCTTGCAGCCAGAGAAAGGTGCCTTGGGAAGGAGCCCCTCTGGCCTGAAAGATCAAGCCTGTTGCTGGGCATGGCCAGGTAAGGAAACTCCACCCGTGGAAAGGACATTCCAGGGAGGTGGTGCTGAGATAGGGGGGCAGAAAGAAACAGGTTTGGGGGGCCAGTGGCTCTGGAATGAGGCGCTACACTCAAGGCTATGAATGGTTACTGAATGCACATACACACATACCATTCTCACAGCCCAGGTGCTGCGTCTTAGAGCGTGTGTGTGTGTGTGTGTGTCTGTGTGTGCGCGCGCACGCACGTCTCTATCTGTTGCTTTCTCTGACTTGTCCTTATCTCTTGTCACTCCATCTCTCTCTGTGTCTCGCTGTCTCTGTGCATTTCCATGTCTCGAATATGTGTGTTTCAATCTGTCCCTCTGCCTCTTTCCAGTTACTCCTCTCTGTCCATCAATCTAAGCCTGCCCATCTTTTTGTCTGCCTTTCTGTATCTCTGTTCTTCTCTGTCTCTCTGTCTCACAGTCTCTCCGTATCCAGGGATTCTCGTTCCCAGCAGCGCCAGGGCGACTCCATGGGAGGTGGGGCCGGGGTGCGTCTTTGAGAGAAGGGGCGGGTGCCTACGCCTTTAAGCGCGGGTGCGCGCGGAGCCTGCGCCTTTAAGCGCGGGTGCGCGCGCTTCCCTGGGTTCCCGGCGAGGAGGCCGCGGGAGCGCCCGGACCCGGCCCTCCAGCCCGGCCCCCGCCCGGCCCCCGCCCCGGCCCTGGCGGGGGAGGGGTCTCTGAGCGCGGCCCCTCCCCCCTGTGCCCCTGCCTGCGCTGCGGTGCCTCCATCCCGCGTGTCCCAGTCTGTCTGTCCGTCCCTCCGCTCCCAGGCCTCGCCCCACCCGGCCCTGGGGCTGCCCGGTCGACCCCCTCCCCACCGCAGCCGGTCCCCTCCCTCCGAGTCAGCCTCCGCCGCAGCCCAGGAAGCCAGCCGGGACGCTGCCGCCCCGGACCCCGCGCCCTAACCTCCACCTCGGGGGCCTGCACCCCGAGATTGAACCGGGAGTTCCGGAAACCCGAGCCTGGAACCCTGATCTGGGACCAGCACCCCCAGATCCGGCCGTGGAACCCCAAGATCTGGAGCCTGAACCCCAATATATGGGGCTGGAATCTCAACATCGGTCACTGGGACCTCAACATTTGGAGCCGGAACCCCACAATTTGGAACACAGACCCCAATATTTGGAGCAGAACCCCAATATTTGACATATAAAACCTCAAGCCTGGAGCTGAACTCTGAATTCTGCGCCTGGGACCTTGAAATCTGGGACTGGATTTCCAATACTGTACGCTGGAACCCACTCTTGGGGACCTGAACCCTGGGATTCAGGCCTCAAATTCCAAGATCTGGACTGTGGGATTCCAAGGGGCCTGAACCCGAGTTTGGGCCTGAAGTCCTTGCTGCAGACCTGAATGCTGAAATCTGGGACTTGAGACCTCCCAATCTTGACTCAGCACCCCAGTATCTGAATGCACCACCCTGGTATCGGATCTCAGACTCTAAACCCCACCGTTTGGCTGCTTAGCATCCCAAGACTGGACCTGGGAGACCCTGACCCTGAACAACCCAAACTGGACCCCTAAAACTGGACCCTAGAGGCCCAATATTTTGGGGTCTGGGACCCCAAGTATTAAAGTCTGGAGACTCCGTTGCCACAGATTTGAGCCTAGTCAGGACACAGTCCCTCTACAGAAGCCTTGGGGACAGGAAAGGCATGACCAGATGCTCCCTCCAGAGTCCTGACCTCTGACTCCCCTGGAGCTAGAACTCTGCTCCCTGGGGCAGCTTCTAGCTCAGGTAAGGCTGCTGAAACCTCCAGGTGGGGAGGGGCTGGGAGGAGCGTTGTGGCTGCGGGTTACAGTACCAGGCACCCTTTGGCACTATTGGGGTTTCTCCAGAAAAAAAGACATTTCCCTGTGGGTCTACCTTCAGCTCCTGCTCTGCTCCAAACACTCTCTGGACACTGGCCAGCCCTGCCCCTCTCTGACCTCCCCTGCCCTAGTTGATGGTACCTCCAGGTCTCTGACCCCTGCAACCCTTACAGCCTCTCGCTGTCTGTCCTACCATCTCCACCACCTCTCTTGTCCACCACTCCTCTCTCTGGTCTTCTTTCTCCACCTGTCCTCTCAATGGCCATCTCTGTTCCCCTTTTCTCTCTCTGATCATCTTTGTGACACCCCTGTCCACAGGTCCTCTCTCCAGTTGCCTCTTCCTGCTGCTTCTCAGTGACCATCGCTGACATCTGTGTCCACTGTGCCTCTCTAATCATCATTCACCAGCTGTCTTGCTCTTTCTCCACCCCTGAATCTAAGCCTGGGTCTGTGACCGTCCCCATCCATCTTTGACATTGCTGTCCACCACTCTTCTCTCCAGCCGCCTCTGTCCATCTCTCCTCTCCAGCTTCCTCTGGCCACCTTTCCCTTTCTCTAGCCATCTCTCCCACTGCTCTTGCCCTCTTCCCACCCCTGACCCTAACTCCCAGTCTGCAACCCTCTTACCATCTCTGGCCACCTCTCCTCTCTCGCTCGCTGATACCCTCTGATCATCTCTGGCCACCTCTCCTCTCTCTCACTCGCTGATGCTCTCTGACCATCTCTGGCTGCCTCTCCTCTCTTTCTCATTCACTGATGCCCTCTGACCATCTCTGGCCACCTCTCCTCTCTCTCTCGCTGGCTGATTCCCTCTGATCATCTCAAACATCTCTGCTGCCTTTCCTGTCTCCTATGACCTCTTCCCGCACCATCCTCCTGAGCAGCTGTCCTGGACTCCCACTGACTCTGCCATGTCTATCCTTTTCCTCCTCTCTGACCGCCTTGCTGGCTTTGGGCCGTTTCTGACCACGTGTCTCTGACATGGTCATCTCCCCCAGATCTGAGCCCAATCCATGCTCTCCCTTCTCTTTGTCCACCACTCATCTTCCTGACCATCTCTAACCCCTTCTCTTCTTTGGTCATATCTGATCACTTCTGATCATTCCTGCCACCCTGGCTGCCCCGTCTCCCCATGGCCAGCTTTGACCATCTCTGACCATGTCTAAAGCCCTGTGGTTTTCCTA
Organism: Rhinopithecus roxellana; assembly: GCF_007565055.1. Taxonomy (NCBI): domain Eukaryota; kingdom Metazoa; phylum Chordata; class Mammalia; order Primates; family Cercopithecidae; genus Rhinopithecus; species Rhinopithecus roxellana. The sequence goes on along the minus strand of NC_044560.1, from coordinate 111,281,189 downwards.
CCACTCACCCAAACCAGCTGTCATTTCTCTGACCATTTCTTTTCTTTTTTCTTTTGGAGAGACAGAGGCTCGCTCTGTTGCCCGGGCTGTAGTGTGGTGGCACAGTCATAGCTCGCTGCAGCCTCAAACTCTTGGGCTCAAACTGATCCTCCCACCTCAGCGTCCCACGTAGCTAGGACCACAGGTGGGCGCCACTATGCCCAGCTAATTTTTTTTTTTTTTTTTTGAACAGTCTCATTCTGTCGCCCAGGCTGGAGTGCAGTGGCGCAATCTCGGCTCACTGCAAGCTCCACCTCCCAGGTTCACATCATTCTCCTGCCTCAGCCTCCCGAGTAGCTGGGACTACAGGTGCCTGCCACCATGCCCGGCTACTTTTTTGTATTTTTAGTACAGATGGGGTTTCACCGTGTTAGCCAGGATAGTCTCAATCTCCTGACCTCGTGATCTGCCCACTTCGGTCTCCCAAAGTGCTGGGATTACAGGCGTGAGCCACCGCACCCAGGCAACCCCAGCTAATTTTTTGTATAATTGAGAATTTTTGAGAATTTTTGTATAATAGATACACGGTCTCACTTTGTTGCCCAGGCTGGTCTTGAACTCCTGGCCTCAAGCCATCCTCCTGCCTCAGCCTCCCCAAATGCTGGGATTACAGGTGTGAGGTACCGCACCTGGCCTTCCTCTGGCTTTTGGTCACATCTGACGGTCTTTGACCAGCCCTTCTGCCCTCAGCCCACTGTGACCTTCTCTCCTGGTCTCAGACCACCCCCATCCCCTGTAGAACCCCTCTTCTGCCCTCACGCCTCACCTCTTCCCCGCAGGACACTCCTGCCCGCGATGGCCATCCTCCCGTTGCTCCTGTGCCTGCTGCCACTGGCCCCCGCCTCATCTCCACCCCAGTCAGCCACACCAAGCCCGTGTCCCCGCCGCTGCCGCTGCCAGACACAGTCGCTGCCCCTAAGCGTGCTGTGCCCAGGGGCGGGCCTCCTGTTCGTGCCTCCCTCGCTGGACCGCCGGGCAGCTGAGCTGCGGCTGGCAGACAACTTCATCGCCTCTGTGCGCCGCCGCGACCTGGCCAACATGACGGGCCTGCTGCATCTGAGCCTGTCTCGGAATACCATCCGCCACGTGGCCGCTGGTGCCTTCGCTGACCTACGGGCCCTGCGTGCGCTGCACCTGGATGGCAACCGGCTGACCTCACTGGGCGAGGGCCAGCTGCGTGGCCTGGTCAACTTGCGCCACCTCATCCTTAGCAACAACCAACTGGCAGCGCTGGCGGCCGGCGCCCTGGATGACTGTGCCGAGACGCTGGAGGACCTCGATCTCTCCTACAACAACCTCGAACAGCTGCCCTGGGAGGCCCTGGGCCGCCTGGGCAATGTCAACACGTTGGGCCTTGACCACAACCTGCTGGCTTCCGTGCCCGCCGGCGCCTTTTCCCGCCTGCACAAGCTGGCCCGGCTGGACATGACCTCCAACCGCCTGACCACAATCCCACCCGACCCGCTCTTCTCCCGCCTGCCCCTGCTTGCCAGGCCCCGGGGCTCGCCCGCCTCTGCCCTGGTGCTGGCCTTTGGCGGGAACCCACTGCACTGCAACTGCGAGCTGGTGTGGCTGCGTCGCCTGGCACGGGAGGATGACCTCGAAGCCTGTGCGTCCCCACCCGCTCTGGGTGGCCGCTACTTCTGGGCGGTGGGCGAGGAGGAGTTTGTCTGCGAGCCACCCGTGGTGACTCACCGCTCACCACCCCTGGCAGTGCCCGTAGGTCGGCCAGCTGCCCTGCGCTGCCGGGCAGTGGGGGACCCAGAGCCCCGTGTGCGTTGGGTGTCACCCCAGGGCCGGCTACTGGGCAACTCGAGCCGTGCCCGCGCCTTCCCCAATGGGACGCTGGAGCTGCTGGTCACCGAGCCGGGTGATGGTGGCATCTTCACTTGCATCGCGGCCAATGCAGCTGGTGAGGCCACAGCTGCCGTGGAGCTGACTGTGGGCCCCCCACCGCCTCCTCAGCTAGCCAACAGCACCAGCTGTGACCCCCCGCGGGACGGGGATCCTGATGCTCTCACCCCACCCTCAGCTGCCTCTGCCTCTGCCAAGGCGGTCGACACTGGGCCCCCTACCGACCGTGGCGTCCAGGTGACTGAGCACGGGGCCACAGCTGCTCTCGTCCAGTGGCCGGATCAGCAGCCTATCCCGGGCATCCGCATGTACCAGATCCAGTACAACAGCTCAGCTGATGACATCCTCGTTTACAGGTGCAGGGTCCAGGCACTGGGGTAGCTTGGATGGGGGAGTGAGGCAAGGGGAGGGTTGAGGGTACACCTACTAAAACCCTACACCGAAGCACAACTGATAAATGGTGCTGGAAGGTTCCAAAAGAAATCAGGCAGCAAAAGTAAAAGAAATCAGGCAGCAAAAGTAAAAGAAATCAGGCAGCAAGGATAACAAGAATCTGGCAGAAAGAGTCAATGAAATCTGACAGCAGTGATAAAAAGAAGTCAGACAAGAAGGACGAAGCAAATGAGACAGCAAGTGTTAAAATAAATCAGGCTACAGGGCTAAAAAAGATCAAGCAATAAGGATAAAAGAAATCAGGCTGCATGGGTAAAAAGAAATTAGGCAGCAAGAATAAATAGTAGTAGCAAACATGAAAAGGAAACCAGGCAGCGGGAGGAGAAAGTAATCAGGGCAGAAGAATAAAATGTTAATGGGCAAGGGTGGGTGGGGGAGATAAGGGGATAAAAATAAATTTAAGTTGTAAAGATAAAGAGAGAAACACCAGGTTTTCCAGATGACAGGACTAGATACTAGCTGGGCAGCAGGAAGAAAAGGAGATCAAACAGGAAAGCACAGGGAGCCCAGAAAAAATGAAATAAGCAGCTCTGTTAGAAAAAGAAATTGGACCAGAGGTTAGAATGAAAATTGCAGGGAGGAGGTTCGATAGAGACTAGGCTTCGGGTGTGTGTGGTGTGAACTATTCCATGTTTCAAGTTCTAATATAGTGACATCCAGATTTTTTTTTTTTTTTTTTTTTTTTTGAGACGGAGTCTTGTTTGGTCGCCCAGGCTGGAGTGCAGTGGCGTGATCTCGGCTCACTGCAAGCTCCGCCTCCTGGGTTCACGCCATTCTCCTTCCTCAGCCTCCCGAGTAGCTGGGACTACAGATGCCCGCCACCATGCCCGGCTAATTTTTTTGTATTTTTAGTAGAGACGGGGTTTCACCATGTTAGCCAGGATGGTCTCGATCTCCTGACCTTGTGATCCGCCCACCTCGGCCTCCCAAAGTGCTGGGATTACAGGTGTGAGCCACCACGCCCGGCCCAGATTTTTTTTTTTTGAGACAGGGTCTCACTTTGTCACCCAGGCTGGAGTGCAGTGGTGCAATCTCTCACTACAACCTCCACTTCCCAGGTTCAAGCGATTCTCGTGCCTCAGCCTCCCGAGTAGCTGGGATTAGAGGCATGCACCACCACATCCAGCTAATATTTGCATTTTATTTTTAGTAGAGATGGGGTTTCACCATGTTGGCCAAGCTGGTCTCGAAGTCCTGACCTCAGGTGATCCACCTGCCTCAGCCTCCCAAAATGCTGGGATTACAGGCGTGAACCACCACACGCGGCATAGGTTTTTTATTTTCTAAATCAAATCAAACCTAGTTCAAGTTCCTTTTGCCAGGTAAACAGAAATACCCAATTTGCCACACTTGGGGGGGATTTTCTTCTCTCTTCTGTTGTTGCAAACACAGAACCTGGGGTTTACATACTCCAAGAGGTGGCTCAGTCCAGCTTGTCCCTCCAAGCTGGAGAGCACTCAGCACATCTGTGGTGACCACACGTGGTCAGCAGTGGTGGCTGTGGACCCAGGTGCCATTGACACCTCTTACCAAAGTTCAACCTTGCATGGATGGACTGCGGCTGTGGGTGAGTCCCTGTCCTCACGACCAGGCTGGGCCAAGGGTGCAGTCCCAAGGCCTGGCTGTAAAGACTGGACCTCCCCAGGGCTGAGGTCTGTGCCTTGGGGACCCAGTACCTGGATGTCCTTTCCCTCCCTTGGGGCCAACACCTCAAGAAAAGACCACATGATTTCCATTTCAGTTCTGGCAACCCACTGAGCTCATTCTACTCCGTTTCTCAGACATGACTCGGAAGATTCCACGAAAGCCCTGCCCCTGAAAATCACACAAGTCGGCCGGGCTTGGTGGCTCACGCCTGTAATCCCAGCACTTTGGGAGGCTGAGGCGGTGGATCACTGGGTCAGGAGTTTGAAACCATCTTGGCTAACACAGTGAAACCCCATCTCTACTAAATTAGCTGAGCGTGGTGGCATAAGCCTGTAGTCCCAGCTACTCAGGAGGCTGAGGCAGGAGAATCGCTTGAACCTGGGAGGCGGAGGTTGCAGTGAGCCAAGGCTGCGCCACTGCACTCCAGGCTGGGTGACAGAGTGAGACTCCATCTCAAAAAAAAAAAAGTCACACAAGTCCTGGCCATCTTGCCAGGTGGGGAATGGAATGAATGCTCTCCTAGACAGTCACCCTGCCCCAGGCAACCACGGAGTTCCCTGTACCTCTCTCATTAGAATAGCCTAGGAATAAAACAGGTGACAAGACAAGTCAACTCTCCAACAGGGTGCCCAGCTACAAAAGAAACTATAGTGAAATTGGGTGGTAAGGATTAAATGGAAACAAGAAAGAAAAAGATAAATAGAAACCTGCCAACAGAGATAAAAGAGAAGCAGGTGACAGAGCTGGGAGAAATAAGGCAACAGGGAGAAAAAGAAAGCAGCAGTGATTTAGGCACGTTAGTTTAATGAAAAGGGAATCAGACGACAGCACTCATTGGAAAACAGGCTATTGATACAGTCATAATCATAAGGCAATAGGGCTGGGGGACATTTATTGGCAGGTTACAAGGAAATCGGTCAGTAGCGGTACAGGGAGATCAGGTGGTTCGATTGGAGAGAATCCTAGCTGTGCACTAGAGGTAAATCAGGCAGCTGGAAAAGGGAAATTTGGCATAGGCTACAGGAAGTAAGGGAACCAGAGGGAAATTGGCAAGGGTCTGGAGGAGACTGGGAGGTACAATGTGAGGGAAATTGGATGGGGGGTGGCTAGAAGACAAAAGGATTAAATTAGAGGGAAATTGGACAGGGTTAAAGCAGAATTAGGTGGTGAACTGGAGAGATGACTGGCAGTGGGGCCAGAGTGAAATCAGGCAGAGGATTGGGGCAAAATTGGGCAGGGAGGCTAGAGCAGAGCTGGGCTGCAGACTGGAGGGAAATTGCATGGGCAGTGCAAAAAGAAAATTGGGCAGTTGGGTATAAAATGAAACTGGCAAGGTGTGGTGGCTCACGCCTGTAATCCCAATACTTAAGGAGGCCAAGGCAGGAGGCTGGACTGCCTTGAAGCCAGGAATTTGAGGCCAGGAGTTTGAGACCAGCCTGGGCAATATAGCAAGAGCCCATCTCTACAAAAAAAATTTTTTTAATTAGCTGGGCATGGTAGTGCATGCCTGTAGTTCCAGCTACTCAGGACGCTGAGGCAGGAGGATGACTTGAGTCCAGGAGTTAGAGGCTGCAGTGAGCCGTGATCATGCCACTGCACTCCAGCTTGGGCAACAGAGCAAGACCCTGTTTCTGAGAAAACAGAAAAAAAGAAAAGAAACAGGATGGATTGGAAGAACTCATGTGGTGAGCTGTTAAAGAAATCGGGCGGTGGGACTAGAGTGAAATTGGGCAGCAGGCTATGAGGATATGTGAGAGGATGGGCTAGAGTGAAATTGGCCAACACTGGAGGGATATCAGTCAGGTGGCTGAATGGGATGTCAGACCAAAGGGAATTGGGGTGGTGGTGAGAGGAAGCTCACTGGGTAAAATGAAATGAGGCAGTAGACTGGTGGGAAGCCTAGCCCCGCAGGGAGTTTGGTGGGGGAAGCACAGGATGGGGGCTGGGCAGCCTGAGACCTGACCCCAACTTGCCTGCCCTGCAGGATGATCCCGGCGGACAGCCGCTCGTTCCTGCTGACGGACCTGGCGTCGGGCCGGGCCTACGACCTGTGCGTGCTCGCCGTGTACGAGGACAGCGCCACGGGGCTCACAGCCACACGGCCTGTGGGCTGCGCCCACTTCTCCACCGAACCCGCGCTGCGGCCATGCGGGGCGCCGCACGCTCCCTTCCTGGGTGGCACGATGATCATCGCGCTGGGCGGCGTCATCGTGGCCTCGGTACTGGTCTTCATCTTCGTGCTGCTGATGCGCTACAAGGTGCACGGCGGCCAGCCCCCCGGCAAGGCCAAGACTCCTGCGCCTGTCAGCAGCGTTTGCTCCCAGACCAATGGCGCCCTGGGCCCCACGCCCACGCCCGCCCCGCCCGCCCCTGAGCCGGCGGCGCTCAGGGCCCACACCGTGGTCCAGCTGGACTGCGAGCCCTGGGGGCCCGGCCACGAACCTGTGGGACCCTAGCCAGGCGCCCCCCCCCAAGGCTTCTCTGGCCCCACGGACAGCAGGACCCGGACACCCTGTGGGACCTGGCCTCAGACTCACCAAATTGCTCATGGTTTTTAAAACTCTGATGGGGAGGGTGTCGGGGACACAGGGCACAACAAGAAAGTCCTATTTTTCTAAGCTTGGGCCTAGACCCTTGCCCTCGTCTCTGTCTATGGGGGTTGGGGGATGGAGCGGGGTCTGGAGCTGGGGAATGCCTCCTTTGGGGAGAGACATCCCCCACCCCACCCTGCCCAGTTCAGTCTGAGGACGCTGGAGGAGGCTGAGGATGGTGATCCATTCAGACAATAGATGTTCCCTGTGTGTTTGCTCTGGGCATGCCCTGGGTTGGGGGATGCTGTGGTGATCCAGAGAGCCCTGAGCCCTGCCCGCAGGGGCCTAAAGTCAAATGGGAGACAGACACATCACCAGACAGTGATAGCCCAGAGTGACCAGGGATGTGGGGATGAGGGAAGCCTGGGGGATTGTGACAGTCCAGAAGAGGTACCCTGCTCAGCCCCAGGTGTGGTCAGGGAGGGCTTCCTGGAGGAGGACATGTGATCTGAGAATGACATTTGAAAGAGATAACTGGGCAAAGAGCAGAAGGAAAGGTCTTTCAGGCAGAGGGCACAGCACAAGCAAGGTGGTGGTGTGCCCTGGGCACTGGGGGTGCTATGGTAGAGGTGAGGCAGGAGGGTTGAGCAGGGTCTAGGACCTCCAGGCTGAGGAGCTCAGACTGTGGCCTGATGGTACTGGGGAGCCATGGAGGGTTGTATGCAAGGGAGGGATGGGGTCAGATTGGGGCTTTAGGAAGATCCTTCTAGTGCTCTGAGGAGGGTGGACCCAAGGGGAAGACTGAAGCTGGGAGCTCCAGGGGAGGCTGGGGCAGGGACCTGGGTGCATGAGGACAACGTTGGATCAGCTGAGCTGGGGGACAAGAAAAGGGAGTGGGTTGATAGAGACACTCGGGAAGCTGTGGGAAGCTGAGGCAGTGGGTTATGGAGCTGCGGGGCCGTGGGGTGGGGCAGGGAGATGGTGGGGACTACCCTGATACAGGACCAGGGAGGAGGAGCAGGTTTGGGAAAGATGATATGCCCGGTGGGGAACTTGGTAGATGTAGGGGCCCTGAGGATGTCCAGGGTGTGGCATTCAGGAGGCTGCAGGAACCCTGGTCTGAGGCTGAAGCTGGGAACAGAAATGAGGGCTTTGTCAGCAGAGACGGGAACTGATGCTGCTAGGGTTAAGACGGCCTCTTGTGGGGGGTGGTTCCAAGTCCCCACTATGGGACTTTTTTTTTTTTAAAGAGATGGGGTCTCGCTATATTGCCCAGGCTGATCCCAAACTGGCCTCAAGTGATCCTCCCTCCTCAGCCTCCTGGATTGCTGGGATTACAGGTGTGAGCCACTGCCCCTGGCTAGGGACTTTCCATATTTAAGGGTGATGCAAAGAAAAACCTAACAAAGACTAAACAGGAACAGCAGGCAGAGGGGCAGGGGGAAGAAGACCAAGCAATTCAGACCCGAGAGACTCTTGTGTGCAATGATATAAATAAAGGCTGTGGTGACGCCCCGGAGAGCAGTGTTAGGGGGTCAGTTGGGGCAGATGGCAGATTCAGCTGATTTGAGAGGAGGGGGTAAGAAAGTGTAGCTAGAGGGTGCAACCCCTGTCAACCTGTGGGCCTGGAGTCTGGGTTGATCTGGACCTTTCAGCCCCATGTCTCTGCAGGGCAGGTCCTTCCTCTGTCTTGGGCTGCCCTAGGCCCCATGGCACAACAAGCCTGGAGATTTGTAGAACCAAACCCTGGCCTAGGAGATGTTGAGCCTCCTTGGAGATCCAGGAATGGGGTTGGCAGTAAGAGGAATAGCACCCCCTGAACTCAGGGCTTCACTAGTGATGTCCCCAGAGGCAGAAGTGTGGAAGGAACCTGGGGTCTGTTACCTGGAGGGACACTGGCGTGAGGGCATGGTAAAGAGAGCCCAAGTTGAACTGGCCCTACTCATGACCTGGGGCACATGACCGTGACCTCATGGGATCACACATCCTAGATTCTGCCACAGCTTTTCTGGGGGATCTAGGCCTTGAACATACTATGCCATGAGTCATGGGGCCAGCCTGAGTCCTGGGGTACCCGGTCTGACCACCCCTCACTCCCCAAGGCCCCAGCAGCATCATGAGGTCCTTCTTCTTGTTGGTTAGCCTTGGGCAGCTGAAGTCAGGTGAGGTCATCAAGAAGAGTGAGGGCATGAGTCTTGGGGAAAGGGGCCTAGGAGCGGGGAATGGTGGCTCGAACCTATGGTCCCAGCTACTCAGGAGGCTAAGGCGGGAGGATCACTTGAGCCCAGGAGTTCGAGGCTGCAGTGAGCTAGGATTGCGCCACTGCACTCGCCTGGGCCATAGAGCGACACCCTGTCTCCAAAAAAATAGAAAAGGAGGCTGGGCGCGGTGGCCCAAGCCTGTAATCCCAGCACTTTGGGAGGCCGAGACGGGCGGATCACGAGGTCAGGAGATCGAGACCCTCCTGACTAACACGGTGAAACCCCGTCTCTACTAAAAAATACAAAAAACTAGCCGGGCGAGGTGGCGGGCACCTGTAGTCCCAGCTACTCGGGAGGCTGAGGCAGGAGAATGGCGTAAATCTGGGAGGTGAAGCTTGCAGTGAGCCGAGATCTGGCCACTGCACTCCAGCCTGGGCGACAGAGCGAGACTCCATCTCAAAATAAATAAATAAATAAATCAAATAAAATGAAAAGAAAGAAAGAAAAGGAGCCTAGGGAGGGAGGATAGTCGGGGGTGCGGGGGGCGGGGGGTAGGGGGTGGTGCCTAGGGCTGGCTACAATTACCAGTTGCTCCCATCAGGGGGAGCCAGAGGGCACTGTTCCTAAATCCTCTTTTTTTTTTTTTTTGAGATGAAGGCTCGCTCTTGTCGCAGCCGGAGTGGAGTGCAATGGCACGATCTGGGCTCACTGCAACCCCCGTCTCCTGGGTTCAAGCGATTCTTCTGCCTCAGCCTCTCGAGTAGCTGGGATTACAGGCGCCTGTCACCATGCCCGACTAATTTCTTTATTTCTCCGTGTTGGCCAGGATGGTCTTGATCTCTTAACCTCGTGATCCACCCACCTCAGCCTCCCAAAGTGCTGGGATTACAGGTGTGAGCCACTGCGCCCGGCCCTAAACCCTCATTTTTAAATGTGAGCAATCCTTTCTGTGTGCAGTGTGCTGGGGATTCATTGCTGAACAAATACAGCACAGGTGCTGCCTTCGCAGGGCTCACCATTTGATGGTGACACAAATGGTTTCTGAGGTGTTTTTTTTTTGTTTGTTTTTTTAAGACAGAGTCTCGATGTCGCCCAGGCTGTAGTGCAGTGGCACGATCATGGCTCACTGCAGCCTCCACCTCCCAGGCTCAAGTGATCCTCCTACCTCAGCCTCCCCAGTAGCTGGGATTATAGGCATGTGCCACCACACCCAGCTAATTTTTGTATTTTTGTAGAGATGGGGGTCTCACTATGTTTGCAGACTGGTCTTGAACTCCTGACCTCAAGTGGTTCTCCTGCCTTGGCCTCCCACAGTGCTGGGATTACAGATCTGACCATAGATGTTAAATAATCACACCAGCAAGTGTAAGCATCTGCGGTGACCAAGGGGCGCCATGCAGGAGACACATACAGAAGTGCACGACCCTGTAACCAGGGGCCCTGACCCAGCAAGAGAGATTGAGGAGGCTTCCTGGAGGAGGGGAGGCCTGGCTGAGACCTGAAGGATGTGCAGGTTGGAGTTAACCACGAAAGGGGTGGGAAGGGTATTCCATGCAAATGGAACAGCCTGTGCTGAGGGAAGTAGAGGAGGGAAGGGAAGAGAGTGACCTTGGGTTGAGGCTGGAGAGCAGGAAGGGAGCTGATGACGCAGGACCCCACAGGCTGCTGGGAGGAGTCTGGATTGTCCTCTTAAGTGGTATGAGAAGCTGTTGAAGGGTTTTTTGGGGTTTGTTGTTTTTTTACACAGAGTCTCATTGTCGTCTAGGCTGGAGTGCAGTGGCACAATCTTGGCTCACTGCAACCTCCGCTACCTGGGTTCAAGTGATTCTGCCTCAGCCTCCTGAGTAGCGGGGATTACAGGTGCGCGCCACCACACCCAGCTAATTTTTGTATTTTTAGTAGAGACTGCTTCACCATGTTGGCCAGGCTGGTCTCGAACTCCTGACCTCGTGATCTACCTGCCTTGCCCTCTCAAAGTGTTGGGATTACAGGTGGCATGAGCCACCCCGCCTGGCCCATTGAAGGGTTTTGAGGTCTAATGAGAGTAGCAGTCTCTGATCTCAAGGAAGCTCTGGGGGTAGGAGGATACTGCAATAGTCCAAGCAGAAGGGTGATCGGGACCAAGTTGGCACCTGAAGTGGTTGAAGAGAGATTTGAGACGACCTTACCAGAGGCCCCCACCCCCCACGCAGCAGAAAGTGTGCCCTACTGTACGCCACCCAGTTCTCCAGAAAGATTGCAGAGAGACAAGAAGAGTTGTGAGACACTGGGCTCTGATATCCACGGCCCCACCCCTTAGATGGGGGAGCTGACTTCTGTGTAGCATGGGAATGACGGACCTTTTCCAGGCTCAAGTAGCAGGCAGACAGTGGATGGAGGCTGAGAGGCAGTGGCCGTGGGTGGTCAGGGGGAATGTGGACACAGGAAATGCAGGGCTGGAAGGGGGACACACACTTGGTAGTAGCTGATTACAAATTTGGAAGCAGGAAGGATGGGAGGAGGGCAGGCTGGTCCCTCTAGCATGGGTCCCCCATGTTCCCCCACAGCATGCCTGGACCACCCCCACCCCCCTGCAGAAACACAGACACACAATCACGTGTATCTAGGATTTAAAGTTAAAATGTTGCTTGTCACCGGGCCTGGTGGCTCACGCCTGTAATCCCAGCACTTAGGGAGGCCGAGGTGGGTGGATCACAAGGTCAGGAGATTGAGACCATCCTGGTTAACATGGTGAAACCTCGTCTCTACTAAAAATACAAAAATATTAGCTGGGCGTTGTGGCAGGCGCCTGTAGTCCCAGCTACTGGGGAGGCTGAGGCAGGAGAATGGCGTGAACCCGGGAGGCAGAGTTTGCAGTAAGCCGAGATCACGCCACTGCACTCCAGCCTGGGCGACAGAGCGAGACTCCTGTCTCAAAAAAAAAAAAAAAAGTTACCTGTCAGCCAGGCACAGTGGCTCATGACTGTAATCCCAGTGCTTTGAGAGGCCACCCTCAGGGAAGATTGCTTGAGCCCAGGAGTTCAAGACCAGCCTCTCAATTCTGTGGACCCCCTGAGGCGCACTTCACTCTCCCCAGCCCTGTGGATAAAACAGCAATTCCTTAGGGACTTTAACTTCCCCCAAAATGCTGTGGTCTCCCAGGCAACATAGCCATACCCCATCTCTACAAATAATAATAATTAGCTTGTCCAACTGCCCAGCTAAGTCCATCAATTTCCTGAGCTCAGGGAGTACGACTACTTCTACTGTCAATTCCTCATCTGCCTTTGACCCTGCAGTTTTTAGACCAAAGCTCCGGCTGCTGGAGCATTTTCTTGAAGTGACTGTAGTCCCAATACCAGGGTTCTCCCCTGTCTGTGTACTGCCAGATCCAACCCGTGTGTCTTGGGGTGGCTAAATCTGACAAAGGCCCTGAGTATCTGGGGACACCTGTGATCTCCTGCAAGGCTGAGGCTAATGCCACGCTTTTGCAGCTCTTTGCATGGGCACATATGTGAGAGAATCAGATAAAAGGTGCTCCCAAAAAGCATGTTTCTGTTCAGGGTGGAACCTGGGCCTGCCTCCTGCCTTTGGGTCCTCCCTGATGGTTGTGCCCTCTCATACCTCGCAAAAGCAAGGAGAGGTATCAGTGCTTCCTGTTGTCCTCACCTGTGCGGAGTGACACTGGGAACATTGTGGTGACCAACACAGCCCTCGCCCTTGCCCTCAGAGTTCTAGTTCAAGGCTGGGAGCAGTGGCTCATGCCTGTAATCCCAACACTTTGGGAAGCTGAGGCAGGTGGGTCACTTGAGGTCAGGAGTTCGTGACCAGTCTGGCCAACATGGTGAAACCCCATCTCTACTAAAAATACAAAAATTAGCCGGGTGTGATGGCGGGCACCTATAATCCCAGCTACCTGGGAGGCTTGATCTTAGCCAAAAGGCCAAGAAGCCTTCTGAGGTTTCTGACTGGGCCTGGGATGGGAGGTGGGGAAACAGTCCAAGATTTCCTGAGGCAGGGCTAACTTTACGGCAGTGTGACTGTGGGGTTGCACCATGCCCCAAACTTAGAAGGACCCTATGCTTGTTTTAATGCCCTGCTGTCACTATCTTGAAATTATTACAAAAGCTAAGAGAGGGCCAGGTGCAGTGGCTCACGCCTGTAATCCCAACACTTTGGGAGGATGAAGCGGGCGAATCATCTGAGGTCAAGAGTTCAAAACCAGCCTGGCAAACATGGCGAAAACCCGTCTCTACTAAAACTACAAAAAATTACCCAGACGTGGTGGCAGCGATCCCAGCTACTTGGGAGGCTGAGGCAGGAGAATCGCTTGAACCCGGAAGGCGGAGGTTGCAGTGAGCCCAGATCCCGCCACCACACTCTCGCCTAGGTGACAGAGCAAGATTCCGTCTTAAAAAAAAAAAAAAAAAAAAAAAAAGCCAACAGAGAAAGAGGAAGGGAAAGGACTGCAAGCTCGAAGAATGAGCCAGAATTTAGTGTGGCTGCAGCACCATGGGAGAAGGGCACTGTGGGGCCATGGAGGGTGGAGGGTGATAAGGTGGAGGGACAGGGTCAGGCTTGCACTTTAGAAAAATCCATCTGGCAACCGGGTGCAGTGGCTCACACCTGTAATCCCAGCACTTTGGGAGGCCAAGATGGGCGGACCACCTGAGGTCTGGAGTTGGAGACCAGCCTGACCAACGTGGAGAAACCCTGTCTGTACTAAAAATACAAAATTAGCTGGGCATGGTGGCACATACACGTAATCCCAGCTACTTGGGAGGCTGAGGCAGGAGAATCGCTTCCGGGAGGCGGAGGTTGCAGTGAGCCGAGATTGCACCATTGCACTCCAGCTTAGGCAACAAGAGCGAAACTCCGTCTCAGAAAAAAAAAAGAAAGAAAGATCCGTCTAGCTGCCATGGAGAGGATGGATGGGGGCACGTGGCCAGGGAGAAGATGGGGGACTCGGCTTCCTGTGGAAGGGGCTAGGAGTGTCGGTGATACTGAGGAGGAGAGGCCAGCGTGGCCAGGGTTATCAGAACCTTAAATGCTTGGGTAACAGACATCTCAATGCAGGAGATGGGCTGGGAGATCCCAAAACCACAGAATGAACCCAGAGCCTCATTTTCACTTGCAAGTTTGTACCATGGGTGGCGGGGGATGCAGAAGGGTAGGTTACAGAATGTCACTCACTGGTAAGTACTTGAAAATCTTTTTATATGAAAACTCGCATGGATAGACTGATGGAGGTGAATACAAAATTGGCAAGAATTTTGAGTATAAAATGTGAGATTTCAAAGGACTTTCTTCTGGGTATGTTCTGGCTTCAACTCCGTGGACTCCGTGGACCCCCTGAGGCTCACTTCACTCTCCCCAGCCCTCTGGGTAAAACAGCAGTTCCTTGGGAACTTCCTCTTCAGCTTCCCCCTAAATGCTTTGGCCCCAGGGAGCTGGGAACGAGCCCCTTCCTGCTTCTCCACTCACATTAGGGGACATCGACCCCTAATACCTGTTTTTCTTCTCTGTTGACAACCTTCATATTTCTTTTCCTTTTTTTATTTTTTGAGACGGAGTCTCGCTCTGTTATCCAGGCTGGATTGCAATGGTGAGATCTCTGCTCACCACAACCTCCACCTCCCTGGTTCAAGCGATTCTCCTGCCTCGGCATCCCGAGTAGGTGCGACTACAGATGTGTGCCATCATGCCTGGCTAATTTTTGTATTTTTAGTAGCGACAGAGTTTCACCATGTTGGCCAAGCTGATCTCAAACTCCTGACCTCGTGATCCACCTGCCTCAGCCTCCCAAAGTGTTGAGTTTATAGGCCTGAGTCAACTCACCATGTTACAACCTCCATATTTCCATCCTCAACCCCAGTATCTCTCCTAAGCCCAGACCTGGCTTACCTCAGCTTCCCAGATCCCTCTTCTTGGACATCCCCTGGGGCCCCACACACCCACTGGATCCCACACCTACCTCAGCTTCTTCCCGGACCCATGCCTCCTCCTAGGTCCTGTCTGGGAGAGCAACCCCCATTCAGCCTCCTGAATGTCCCCCACCTCCCCTTACTCCCTGCCCTGGCCCCATCCTGGGCTAGCCCCATCTGGATCCTTGCACTGGGCTCCTGGCCTCAGTCTCTTCTCTGGTCCAGGATCTTCCTAAAGCCAAACCCTCCTCTGCATAGACACCCCCATGGCTCCCCAGGGTTCCTGGGACAGTCTGAGCTCCTCAGCCTCTAGCATCCCAGCCCTTCCCACGCCATCCCTCTTCCCCAGTTCTGTTTCTAGCACATATGTTTGTTCCCCACCTCAGACTGGAAGGAAACACTAACCACATCCTCTGCTTATGATGAAGGAGGATCTTAAGCAAGTGACATATGAAGCTATTGAAGGAAAGCGGGTTCCGGCTGGGCATGATGGCTCACGCCTGTAATCCCTGCACTTTGGGAGGCCATGCTGGAGAGATCACTTGAGACCAGGAGTTCGAGACCAGACTGGCCAACATGGCGAAACCCCGTCTCTACTAAAAATACAAAAATTAGCTGGGCGTGGTGGCAGGTGCCTATAATCCCAGATACTCAGGAGGCTGAGGCAGGAGCATCGCTTGAATCCAGGAGGCGGAGGTTGTAGTGAGCTGAGATCACCCCATTGCACTCCAGCCTGGGTGACAGAGTGAGACTCTGTCTCAAGAGAAAAAAAAAGAAAGAACATGGGTTCCTTCTTGAATGCTCCCCTTATTCCCCCCACCAAAGGTAATGTTCTGGGGGAGAAGGAAGCCTGAGTGCACCTCCTAGCATCTGGGGGAGAGGCAGTTGGAAACTGTACCCAGGGTCCCTTGCTTCTCAATTTCTAGAGATCCAGCCTTGCCCTCCTCTCTGAGATCCTCCCTGAAGGCTGTAGCTCCATTGTTCTCAGCTTCTGGGAAGCTAAAAGGAGGTTCTGGGAAGAAGAAAGTGATGTATACAGCCCGTTGTTTTCCGACGGGAACCTCTGTCCTCAAATCCTCTAGACTTCCACATCCAGGCATCTGGTGCCATCTCCTGCCTCTGCCTCTGGTTGCTTCCACAATCCAGGAGCCCAGGCCTCTAGCTTCCTCCTTCCCCAAACTCAGGAGTTCAGGTCTGCAGTCCCCCCTTCCTCAGGCACAGAAGCCCCATCTCCACTCCCCTCCATCCTCAGAACACAGGTTCCCAGCCCCCTTCCTAGGATCCTCAAGTTCAAAAGAGGCTGAAAACTTCTCTCTCAGCAGGCTCAGGAGTCCTGCCCCTCTCCCCACCGGGCCCGCTGCCTCTTTTCTAATTTTTAAATTTATTTTTATTTTTATTTTTTGAGACAGAGTCTCGCTCTGTCACCCAGGCTGGAGTGCAGTGGCACAATCTCAGCTCACTGCAACCTCTGCCAGGTTCAAGCAATTGTCCTGCCTCATCCTCCCAAGTAGCTGGGACTACAGGCAGCCGCTGCCAAGCCCAGCTAATTTTTTTGTATTTTAGTAGAGATGGCGTTTCACTGTCTTAGCCAGGATGGTTTCGATCTCCTGACCTCATGATCCACCCCCCTTGGCCTCCCAAAGTGCTAGGATTACAGGCATGAACCACCGTACCTGACCTTTTTTATTTTTGGAGACTGAGCTTCACTCTGTGACCCAGGCCAGAGTCCAGTGGCACTATCTCAGCTCACTGCAGCCTTGATCTCCCTGGGTCAAGCAATCCTTCCACCTCAGCCTCCCGAGTAGCTGGGACCACAGGTGTGTGCCACCACACCCAGCTGTGCCCCTCTTGTCTTAAGATGGTCTTCAGGTCTCAGCTTCTTCAGCTTGTGCCTTCAGTCCCTTATTCTGTCTGAGAAACTTAAATCCCTCACTCTCTCCAAATACAACCACTTCCTCAATATTCAAAGGGCTTCCTCCGATGCTGGGTGCACTGGCTCACACCTGTAATCGCAGCACTTTGGGAGACTGAGGAGGAGGGTGGATCACCTGAAGTCAGGAGTTCGAGACCAGCCTGGCCAACATGTGAAACCCTGTCTCTACTCAAAATACAAAAATTAGATGGGCATAGTGGCACCCACCTGTAGTCTCAGCTACTCGGAAAACCGAGGCAGGAGAATTGCTTGAACCCGGGAGGCAGAGGTTGCAGTGAGCCAAGATCACGCCACTGCATTCCAACCTGGGCAACAGAGCAAGATTCTATTAAAAAAAAAAAAAAAAAAAGGGCCAGGCGCGGTGGCTCACACCCATAATCCCAGAACTTTGGGAGGCCGAGGTGGGCGGATCACCTGAGGTCAGGAGTTCGAGACCAGCCTGACCAACATGGAGAAACCCAATCTCTACTAAAACTGCAAAATTAGCGAGGCATGGTGGTGCATGCTTGTAATTCCAGCTACTCAAGAGGCTGAGGCAGGAGAATCGTCGAATCGTCTGAATCCGGGAGGCAGAGGTTGGGGTGAGCTGAGATTTCACCATTGCATTCCAGCCTGGTCAACAAGAGCGATACTCCGTCTTAAAAAAAAAAAAAAGGCCGGGCGCGGTGGCTCAAGCCTGTAATCCCAGCACTTTGGGAGGCCGAGACGGGCGGATCACGAGGTCAGGAGATCGAGACCATCCTGGCTAACCCGGTGAAACCCTGTCTCTACTAAAAAATACAAAAAACTAGCTGGGCGAGGTGGTGGGCGCCTGTAGTCCCAGCTACTCGGGAGGCTGAGGCAGGAGAATGGCATGAACCCGGGAGGCGGACCTTGCAGTGAGCTGAGATCCGGCCACTGCACTCCAGCCTGGGGGACAGAGCAAGACTCAGTCTCAAAAAAAAAAAAAAAAAAAAAAAAAAAAAAAAAAAAAAAGGCTTTCTCGGAATAAATTGCTTTCTTGTCTCTCTTTGGTCTTTTTTTTTTTTTTTTTTTTTTTTCAGCTTTATTGAGATACAACTCAATGGATTTGGGTATATTCAGAGTTGTGCAACCTAACACCACAGGCTAACTGTAGGATATTTTCATTACCCTGAAAAGAAACCCTACACCCCGCCGGGCACGATCGTTCATGCCTGTAATCCCAGCACTTTGGGAGGCCGAGGCGGGTGGATCACAAGGTCAGGAGATCGAGACCATCCTGGCTAACATGGTGAAACCCCACCTCTACTAAAAATACAAAAAATTAGCCCGGCATGGTGGCGGGCATCTGTCGTCCCAGCTACTCGGGAGGCTGAGGCAGGAGAATGGCGTGAACCCAGGAGGAGGAGCTTGCAGTGAACCTAGACTGTGCCACTGCACTCCAGCCTGGGTGACAGAGTGAGACTCCATCTCAAAAAAAAAAAAAAAAAAGAAACCCTGCACTCATTAACAGTTAATCCATTCCACCTACAGCCAGCCTAGGCAACCACTAATCTTTCTGCCTATTCTGGACACTTAATATGAATGGAATCATCATGTGTTCTTTTGTGACTGGCTTCTTTCACTTAACGTTTTCAAGGTTTATCCATGTTTAGCATATATCAGTATATCAGTCCTTCGTTTCTTTTTAGTGCCAAATAATGGTTATGGGCCTGGGGTAGAATTGCTAAATCATGCAGCAGCTGTGTTTCATCTTTTGAGGAACTGACAGTCTGTTTCCTGAAGTGGCTGCACCATTTTACATTCCCACCAACAATGTATGAGGGTTCCAATTTCTGCACATCTTCACCAACACTTGTTATTATTTCTCTTTTTAATTACAGCCATTCTAGTGAATGTGAAGTGATAGCTCATAGTTTTTTGTTTGTTTGTTTGTTTGTTTGTTTGAGACAGAGTCTCACTCTGTCATCCAGGCTAGAGTGCAGTAGGCACAATCACAGCTCACTGCAACCTCCACTTCCTGGGTTCAAGTGATTCTCCTGCCTCAGCCTCCCGAGTAGCTGGGACTACAGGCATGCACCACCACACCTGGTTAATTTTTGCATTTTTAGGAGAGATGAGATTTCACCATGTTGGCCAGGCTGGTCTCTAACTCCTGACCTCAAGTGATCCACCTACCTTGGCCTCTTAAAGTATTGGGATTACAAGCATGAGCCATTGCACCTGGCCTCATGGTAGTTTAGATTTACACCTCCCGGCCGGACGCGGTGGCTCACCCCTGTAATCCCAGCACTCTGGGAGGCCAAGGCAGGTGGATCACGAGGTCTGGAGATCGAGACCATCCTGGCTAACACAGTGAAACCCCATCTCTACTAAAAATACAAAAAATTAACCGGGCATGGTGGCGGGCACCTGTAGCCCCAGCTACTTGGGGGGCTGAGGCAGGAGAATGGGTGGACCCGGGAGGCGGAGCTTGCAGTAAGCCGCGATTGAGCCACTGCACATCAGCCTGGGTGAAAGAGGGAGACTCCATTTCAAAAAAAGAAAAAGATTTACACTTCCCTAATGATTGTGTCCGGCATCTTTCATGTGCAAACTGACCATTTGTTAGTGGTTTTTGCTTCTTTTAAAAACTGCTGAGCCATCCATAAACATTTTCAAAATGCAGGGTATGTTTTTCAGTGTTAAGGCAACTGTTTTGATGTGTTTTCCTTTACTCTCTATCACCAAATATTGTACATACAAATAGTAAGACTGGGCTTTGTGTTGTCCATTGTTAATCCTAAATGCAACAAACCACATGGAGACTTTGAAAATCCTTCAGAATAATGCTATACTTAAGATTTTGCTAAAGCAAGTGTTTTTTCTAACTCCTTGAGCTGCATATTGCCTTGAGTAATCATCATCCGAATTGTATCCTCTTGAATTCTTTTGAATTCTTCCCTTGCCCAATCCTCCAGGTATTTGCGATCAGAATCATTTGGAACTTACTGAATTGTTTGGAAAATCCTTCTGTAAAGGAGAACTTGCTGCCTTCTGATGAACTGCTTTAACGTTAGTGTTGCTGGGGGTAAGTGGGAAGTGGCCATGTCTACCAGCGGTCCGCTGGAGCCTTAGCTGGTCTTTTTCCTTCTCTTTTTCCTTCTCTCCCTCTCCATTCCTTACACTATCTCCCTCTCCCCTCGTCCATCTCTTCATCTCACCATAACCTTTTTTTCTAAATTTTTAAAATTTTTTTTAAACGGAGTTTCGTTCAGGCTGGAGTGCAATGGCGTGATCTCAGCTCACTGAAACCTCTACCTCCCCAGTTCAAGCAATTCTTCTGCCTCACCCTCCAGAGTAGTTGGAGTAACTGGGATTACAGGCACATGCCACTACGCCCGGCTAATTTTTGGGTCCTTAGTAGAGACGGGGCTTTACCGTGTTGGCCAGGCTGGTCTCAAACTTCTGACCTCAGATGATCCACTTACCTCTGCCTTCCTAAGTGCTGGGATTACAGGCGTGAGCCACTGTGCCTGGCCTTCACTGTAACTTTTGTGTATCTTTCCCTCTCCCACTTTTACTCTCTATGCCAATCTCCGTCCCCACCTCCCCATATCTGTCTTTCCTTTCTCTGTCCCTCCATCTGCCCTCTTTTCCCCACCCAGCACCCTCATACTTAGGCCTCTGTATGATCAGTGGCACCAGGCCAGGCTGGAGCCAGTACTAATGGGCACATCTGTGTGCAGACCCAGGGTGGGTGCTGAGGGCCAGGGCCAGGCACCTAGGACTATAAATGCCCCTGCAATGTGGCTGGCCTCAGCCCTGCTCTGGCAGGTGACCCCCATGCCCCGGGCTCTGAGGCCGAGCCCTTCTCTGAGGTCTCCCTTGTGCCCGCTACTGCCACTGCAGTGGGAGGCCTGGAGGGAAGGCTGGCAGGAGGAACCACACTAACCAGTCTATCTCCCTCTACCCCCAGCTGTGCCTCGGTGTCCTGGGTTTCCTACAGGGTGAGTGCCCCAGAGGGAATGCAGAAAGCTGGTGAGTTGGTCTGGATTTGCAGCAGAGTGTGGGGTGGGGAGCGGCTGGTTGTGCTGGCTCAGGTTGGGAGGCTGTTTGGCTTGGCTCTGTGACAGGGGATTGGCCACAGTGGAACTTCTTGGGACAGGGCCCTGGCCAGCTGGGACAAGGGGCTATTTGAGCAGACTGTGTGTCAGGGGATTGGCAAAACTGGTTCTGAGGAGGCTGCGCAGGGCTTTGGGGACAGATGGTGCAAAAGTATTCAAGCTAATACTGATATAGATGACTTCATGCCATGGCCTTGACATCAAGCTCCCCATTGTTCTGTGAAGTATGCACCAATACCCCCTTTACAGATGTAGCAGCTGAGGCCCCAAGAAATGAGGTGACTTGCCCAAATTCACTTGGCTAGAAAGCGGCAGAGTCGGCTGGGCAAGGTGGCTCACGACTGTAAGTAATCCCAGCACTTTGGGAGGCCAAGGTGGGAGGATCGCATGAGCCTGGGAGACCAGCTTGGGCAACAGAGTGAGTCTCCTCTCTAAAATAGAAAAAGAAAAGGAAGGAAGGGAGGGAGAGAGGGAGGGAGAGAAGGAGGGAGGGAGAGAGGGAGAGAAAGTGGCAGAGTCAGAATTAGAATCTGACGCATTTAGCTTCCGAATCCACCGGATTATTCTTGACTGCCTCCTCTGGGCTCCTGGTTCCTTCAAGCCCGACGGACGTCTGCGTTTTATGTTTCCAGGGCTGCCGCTTCATCACGGCTTTCTTGGAAAACGGGGGCGCTGAGAAGCCCGACTTCCAGCTATATATGTCGCCACCGCCCACGGGGCCCCCGACGGCGGTGCTGGTGACAGCTCTCCCTGCGTGGGCGCCATTCTCCCAGAGCGCCCCGCGCCTGCAGCCAGGCACGACGGTGTGGGTGCGCCCGCCCGGCGCAGAGGAGCTGCGGGGCTCGCAGCAGGCGGCGCTGTGCAAGCAGCGACGTTGCGGCCCGAGGGAGTGGAGGCGGTGAACGCGCGTGGGCGCGCCTCCCTGGACACAGCGCTGGCTCTGCGGCGCCACCTGCTGGACACTCCCTACTCGATGGTGGCTCCGTCGCTGCCGCCCGGCGACCTGCACAAGGAGTTTGCGGTGGTGGCGGGCGCTGGGTCCACGCTCTTGAGGCGCCTCACGCCCCCTGTGCCTGTTCTGCTGGACCGCGTAGACCACCCTGCCCACTGGCCCCATCTCTTGAGCCTTGAAGGCTTCCAGACACGCTGCAGTTGCAGAGAGCAGGAGACCTATCCAGCACCCGTGTCGTGGCTGCCCATCCCGTCGCGCTGCTGGCTGGCCTCAGTTGTCTGCAAGCGAAAAGCAAGGCCTGTGGCCAGGCGTTCGGAAAACCGCAGCCCCATGATCCCTGGAGTGGTCTCCACACGGTGCCCCACTTAGCACCTGCGCGTCCCGGGCGCCGAGACCGCGTGTTCCCGGAGGGTAGTGGTCCGAGTAGCTCGAGCTTCTCTGGTGCTGCGACGCCAACGGGGCGTGGGCTCTGCGCCCTGGCACGATGCTGCGCTCGGCGGTGGACCAGTGCACCCTCTGGTGTTGCGTTCTTCAGCCGACATGCAGGTGTTTTTCCTGGAGGCCGCCGTGGCCCGCGGGAGTTGACACCTACAGTCCCTCCTTCGGGTTTATGCCCTGGTGGGCGTGTTCAGCCGCAGCCTCGCAAGTATGGCGCAGCCAAACTTCTCCAACGTGGAATTTGCACCTGCCCCGGTGCTCCTGGACTGCCGGCCACTACCCGGCCTGCACTGGCGCCCAGTCCCTGCTGGCCCCGAACCGCATCATGAGCAGCATTCTGACTAAAGGCTGGTCCCGGCTCAGGGCTTCGCCTGGACTGAGGTGGCTTAGGGGCGTAGGAGCAGCGCAGTGTACCACCTGGAGAGGAGCGGGGCGCCCATGGGCATGTTTAGCTTCAGCATCGCCCAAGAAGCAAGCTTCGGGAACCCAGGCCGTGGGGCAGCCGGCTGCAGATGAGCAGCCCTGGGGGCCCAAGGGTTTCGGGAGGTGAACCAGCAATGGGATTCGTGGATATTAGGGTGGGAGCAAATCATAACACTACATTCCATTGCTTACATAACAACCAGAGAGGTAGTTTTTTGTTTTGTTTTGTTGTTGTTGTTATTGTTTGGTGGTTTTTGTTGTTGTTGTTGTTTTGTTTTGCTTTGCACCCCACCCAACCCCCAATTTTTGTATTTTTACTAGAGACAGGGTATCACCATGTTGGCCAGGCTGGTCTTGAGCTCCTGACCTTAGGTGATCCACCTGCCACAGCTTCCCAAAGTGCTGGGATTACAAGTGTTAGCCACTGCGCCCAGACCAGAGAGGTAGTTTTAAAATGTAAGTCTGTCCCTCCTCCACTCAAAATCTCCTAGGCAATTATCCCATCTCCCAGGAAAAGTAGTCCTTACAGTGGTTTAAGAGTTCCTACATGATGTGTTCCCAGCACCCTGCTCATCTCATTTCTCTCCCCTGCCTCACTGTCTGTACGCCAGCCACACTGGCGGCCTTACTTTCTTCTTCCTACCCCAGGCCCTTTGCACTGGCTGTCCCCATGACATCCTGGGGGATCACTCTCTCCCCTCCTTCAAGCCTTTGCTCAAATGTCACCTCCTCAATGAGGCCAACCTGACTGCACAATTTAAAATTGCAATCCCCAGGCCAGACATGGTGATTCACGCCTGTAATCCCACCACTTTGGGATGACGAGGTGGGTGAATCACTTGACAAGGTCAGGAGTTCAAGACCAGCCTGGTCAACATGGAGAAATCTCATCTCTACCAAAAAATATAAAAATTAGCTGGCCAGGTGCTGTGGCTCACGCCTGTAATCCCAGCACTTTGGGAGGCCGAGGCAGGCAGATCATGAGGTCAGGAGATTGAGACCATCCTGGCTAACATGGTGAAACCCCATCTCTACTAAAAATACAAAAAATTAGCCGGGCGTGGTGGCGGGCACCTGTAGTCCCAGCTACTTGGGAGGCTGAAGCAGAAGAATGGTGTGAACCCGGGCGGCAGAGCTTGCAGTGAGCCGAGATTGTGCCACTGCACTCCAGCCTGGGTAACAGAGCAAGACTCTATCTCAACAACAACAAAAAATTAACCAGGCATGGTGGTGCATGCCTGTAATCCCAGCTACTTGGGAGGCGGAGGCAGGAGAATCACCTGAACCTGGGAGGTGGAGGCTGCAGTGAGCAGAGATGTTGCTACTGCATTTGAGCCTAGGCGACAGAGTGACTCCATCTCAAAAATAAAATAAAATTGTAATCCCCTACTCCCAACATTACCTAGCCCTTTCCCAGAATTTGTTGTTGTTGTTGTTGTTGTTGTTGTTGTTGTTGTTGTTGTTGAGGCGGAGTCTCGCTCTGCCGCCCAGGCTGGAGTGCAGTGGCCGGATCTCAGCTCACTGCGAGCTCCGCCTCCCGGGTTTACGCCATTCTCCTGCCTCAGCCTCCCGAGTAGCTGGGACTACAGGCGCCCGCCATCTCGCCCGACTAGTTTTTTTTTTTTTTGTATTTTTTAGTAGAGACGGGGTTTCACCAGGTTAGCCAGGATGGTCTTGATCTCCTGACCTCGTGATCCGCCCGTCTCGGCCTCCCAAAGTGCTAGGATTACAGGCTTGAGCCACCGCGCCCGGCCCTCCCAGAATTTTTTTTACAGAATATATCACTTTCTGTATAATTATGTTTTCTATGACCTCTCTACAACACATACATTCCTTTTTTTTTTTTTTTTTTTTGAGGCGGAGTCTCGCTCTGTCGCCCAGACTGGAGTGCAGTGGCGCAATCTCGGCTCACTGCAAGCTCCGCCTCCCGGGTTCACGCCATTCTCCTGCCTCAGCCTCCTGAGTAGCTGGGACTACAGGCGCCCGCCACCTCGCCCGGCTAGTTTTTTGTATTTTTAGTAGAGACGGGGTTTCACCATGTTAGCCAGGATGGTCTCGATCTCCTGACCTCGTGATCCGCCCGTCTCGGCCTCCCAAAGTGCTGGGATTACAGGCTTGAGCCACCGCGCCCGGCCAACACATACATTCCTTAAGGGCAATGATTTTTTTTAACTGTGTAACAACCTCAAAAAAACAAAACAAAACAAAACAAAAACTGAGGCAGTCTCCCTATGTTGCCCAGGCTGATTTTGAACTTCTGGGCTCAAGGGATCCTCCCACCTCAGCCTCCCAAAGTGCTGGAATTTCAGGTGTGAGCCTGTTGTCAAGTTTTTGTTTGTCTGTTGTTTTGTGATGGAGTTTCGCTCTTGTTGCCCAGGCTGGAGTGCAATGGCATAATCTTGGCTCACTGCAACCTCCGCCTCCTGGGTTCAAGCGATTCTTCTGCCTCAGCCTCCCAAGTAGCTGGGGTTACAGGCATGTGTCACCATGCCCAGCTAATTTTCTGTATTTAGTAGAGATGGGGCTTCACCATGTTAGTCAGGCTAGTCTCGAACTCCTGACCTCACGTGATTCACCTGCCTCGGCCTCACAAAGTGCTGGGATATACAGGGTGAGCCACTGTGCCTGGCCTGGCCTGTTGTAAGTTTTAAGATACACAATTAACTGCACAATTTAAAGTTTCCAACCTGAATGAATTTTCACATATGTTCACCTGTGTAACCCTCACTTAAATGAAGCTATTAGAACACTTCTATCACCCCACATAGCTTCACGAAGTCAGATTCTTTTTTTTTTTGGAGACAGAATCTCGCTCTGTCACCCAGGCTGGAGTGCAGTGGCACGATCTCGGCCCACTGCAAGCTCTGCCTCCCGGGTTCACGCCGTTCTCCTGCCTCAGCCTCCCAAGTAGCTGGGATTACAAGCACCCGCCACCATGCCTGGCTAATTTTTTGTATTTTTAGTAAAGACGGGGTTTCACTGCGTTAGCCAGGATGGTCTCGATCTCCTGACCTCGTGATCCGTCCACCTCAGCCTTCCAAAATGCTGGGATTACAGGCATGAGCCACTGTGCCCACCCAAGGTCAGATTATTATAAAAAAGGTTTTGTGCACTATTGAATCTCCAGCACCTGTGACAGTGCCCAGCCCTTAGCAAACATTTGTGGAAGGAATAATAATGGTTGTAATTTGTTAAATGTGCACCACATCATATGCCAGGCACTGGGCTCAGAGAGGAAATTATTGCCCAAGGTCACACCTTTTTATTACAGTGTAAAATGTGAACAGTGGGGTGGGAGAAGGGATAAAATAATAATAGCTAGTACTGAGTGCGTAACTCTGTGCATTTTTTTTTCTTCCCGCTTGTCTTTGAGGCTGACTGTCTAATAATATTGTGGGGTTTTTTTGTTTTGTTTTGTTTTGTTTTTTCTGAGAAGGAGTCTCCCTCTGTCACCCAGGCTAGAGTGCAGTGGCGCTATCTCAGCTCACTGCAATCTCCGCCTCCCAAGTTCAAGCAATTCTCCCACTTCAGTCTCCTCAGTAGCTTGGATTACGGGCGCCTACCACCACGCCAGGTTAATTTTTGTATTTTTAGTAGGGATGGGGTTTCACTATGTTGTCCAGGCTGATCTCGAACTCCTGATCTCAGGTGATCCTCCCACCTTGGTCTCCCAAAGTGCTGGAATTAGAGGCATGAGCCACTGCACCCAGCCTGTTTTTTATTTTGTTTTGTTTTGTTTTTGTTTTTGTTTTAAAGACAGAGTCTCGCTCTGTTGCCTAGGCTGGACTGTAGTGGTGTGATCTAGGCTCACTGCAACCTCTGTCTCCCAGGTTCAAGCAATTCCCATGCCTCAGCCTCCTAAGTAGCTGAGATTACAGACACGCATCACCACCATGCCTGGCTAATATTTTTGCATTTTTTTTTTAGTAGAGACAGGGTTTCACCATATTGGCCAGGCTGGTCTCGAACTCCTGACCTCAGATGATCTGCCCACCTCAGCCTCCCAAAGTGCTGAGATTATAGGTGTGAGCCACTGTCCCTGGCCATTTTATTTTGTTTTGTTTGAGACAGGGTCCTTCTCTATCACCCAGGCTGCTGTGCAGTGGCGCAACCATGGTTCACTACAGACTTGACCTCTGGGCTCAAATGATCCTCTAGCCTCAGTCTCCCAAGTACCTGGGACTACAGGCGTGCACCACCATGCCTGGCTAATTTTTATTTTTTGTACAGACAGGGTCTTGCTATGTTGCCCGGGCTGGCCTCAAATTCCTGGGATCAAGCAATTCACCCACCTCGGCCTCTCAGAGTGTTGGGATTATAGGCGAGAACTACCACCCCCCGCCTATAATAATATTGTAATGATTGCTTTTCCCTGGGGAGACGGGCCAAGGCCAGAGCTCAAGTCTCTTGCCAAGCTCACACAGCTAGAAAGTGGCAGTCTGGATTTGAACCCAGTTCTGTCTGCATCCACAGTGCAAGCTTTTAACCACCGTTTTAGTTGTGGGGGGTTTTGTTTTGCTTTGTGTTTTGTGCCACCTTACAAAGACTTATAAAGTAGTCTAGACTTATGTGCTAAGTGGCAAATGCTTTTATAAATAATGTACATACATTATATAATGTTCTCCTTACAGTCATCCTGGAGATGGGTCTTTTTGTTACCCTCCTTTCATAGAGAAGTCAGTTGAAGCTTTAAGGCATGAAATCACTGCCCAAGGCCACACTCTGAACAGGTGTCAGCTTTGAACCCCAAATCTGCTTGGGCTGCTGGGAAACAGGCGTGTTGTCTCAGAGGGCGACGCGCTCCGCGCAGACGCAGCGAGACTGGACGCTGACCACGGTTCTGAACACACTGTGCCGCGGGACCTGGACTTTTCCTGTAACCCTGAAATCCCATTCAGCCTCTTCTAGTCCTCAGAAACAGCAGGAGACCAGGGAGATGAGAGAAAAGTGAGGGAGTTTTCAGCGAGAAAAGCTGGGTTTCTTTCTTTCTTTCTTTCTTTTTTTTTTTTTTTTTTGAGACGGAGTCTCGCTCTGTCACCCAGGTTGGAGTGCAGTGGCACAATCTCGGCTCACTGCAAGCTCCACCTCCCGGGTTCATGCCATTCTCCTGCCTCAGCCTCCCGAGTAGCTGGGACTACAGGTGCCCGTCACCACGCCCGGCTAATTTTTTGTATTTTTCGTAGAGACGGGGTTTCACCGTGTTAGCCAGGATGGTCTTGATCTCCTGACCTCGTGATCCGCCCACCTCGGCCTCCCAGAGTGCTGGGATTACAGGCATGAGCCACCATACCCAGCCTTTTTTATTTTTTTTAACTAAAAAAAAAAAAAAAGGAGAGATGGGGCCTCACCATCTTTCCCAGGCTGGTGTGAGACTCCTGGGCTTGAGTGATCCTCCTGTCTTGACCTCAGAAAGTGCTGGGAGTACAGGCGTGAGCCATTGTACCCTGCCAGGATTTTAAAAAATGACTTAATAGCACAATGTCTGGCATGCAGTAAATATTTGCCAGTATTATTTTGCAACAATTTTTTTTTCATTTTCTTCAGGCTAGGCCTGTTCTAGGCACTGCAGATGCAACAGTGAACAATGCAGACAACATCCCTGCCCTCAGGGAGCTAACACTCAAGTTCAGTCCATACACAAACTATATTCCATCTTTTTTTTTTCTATATTCCATTGTGGTAGAAAATATGCAACACTCTACAGAACACAAGATTATTCTTAAAAGTTCACTTTGGGGTCAGGCGCGGTGGCTCATGCCTGTAATCTGAGCCCTTTGGAAGGCCGAGTTGGGCAGATCACTGGAGGTCAGAGTTCAAGACCAACCTGGGCAACATGGCAAAACCTCATTCCTACTAAAAATACAAAAATTAGCCAGGTGTGGTGGTGCATGTCTGTAATCCCACCTACTTAGGAGGCTGAGGCATGAGAATCTCTTGAACCCAGGAGGTGGAGTTTGCAGTGAGCTGAGATCACACCACTGCACTCCACCCAGGTGACAGAGCGAGACACTGTCTCAAAAAAACAAAAATAAAAACAAATAAAAGTTCACTTTGTAGGTGGCTAGCTTCATGCACCAATAGCAATGAACAAATAACATCCCTTCCTGGGAAGTAGGAAGGAATATATGTCTCCAGTTCCCCACAGCACACACACACACACACGCACACACATTCTACTCTCAAGTCTGGTTAATGTGGCAGGTTGAAGTACTTGATGGCCAGAATCAATGCATGGTACATTTGCACTGGCATAGAGATGCTCTCATAATTGAATCTGGCTGTCTTCAGATGCAGCCTGTGCTCTCGAGCTCCCTGCAGACCTATTCTACACCCAGACTGTGCTGATCATTTTGTCCCTCAGTCCCACTCTTCTTTCTGCTGACACATACAGACCCAGTTTATTTTAAATTGGGAACACTGATAGCTTCTGAATGTTGAGTCTCCAGGGCCAGGGACCCTGGAGGCCTGGGGTATCAAGGCAGGTTGGGAATGAGGCTAAATTCCAGGATCCAATTCTATTGCATCCTTCCCTCATCTCATCTCCAGATATTCTGACTGAGGAGAAAGTGAGCCCTTCCATAGAGTCCCATCCCCTCCTAGAGTCTTCCCTGGTGATGCCACTCCAGTTCCAGGTCTCCTGTGAGGGTGATACATGCTCTGATGGGACCACATGTCAGCTTGTGAAGCACAGACCTAAATGTGTGGCCAGGCACAGTGGCTCACACTTGTAATCTCAGCACTTTGGAAGGCAGAGATGGGCAGATTGCTTGAGCTCAAGAGTTGGAGACCATCATGGGCAAAATGGCAAAACCCTGACTTTACAAGAAATACAAAAAGTAGCCAGGTGGCATGCACCTGTAGTCCCAGCTATTTAGGAGGCTGAGGTAGGAAGATGGCTTGAGTTCAGGAGGTGGAGGTTGCAGTGAGCTGAGATCACACCACTTCACCCCAGCCTGGGCAACAGAGCCAGACACTGTCTCAAAATAAAAAAGTAGAAGAAAAAGAAAAAAACAAAAAAGTAATTTAAAATATAAAAAAATAAATAAATGAAAAATGTCTAAATGTGTGCCCACCCCTCAGGTCACATGTGGGTCTGAGACCTCATCCAGTTCCAAGATGGCAGGACTCCAAAACAGTGTCCATCTTCATGTCTAAGACCTTGGCAGTGGCTGCATCAGGACCAAACAACACACCTGAAGCTGAACCAGGGCTTGTGCCTGTGGTCCTGGTGGGACCTGAGCCTGAACCTGTGGCCGTGGCTCATCTGGAGCTTGCACAAGTGACTGTAAATGAACCCTGCCCTGAATGTGTAGCTGCAGGCGCACCAGTGCCTGGACTTGTGACTATAAAAGAACCATTTCCTGCAGCTCTGGCTGTGGCTGAACCAGCACCTGTACCACTTACCAAACCCACAGCTGAACCATTGTCTACAACCATGTCCAAAACCAAGACAGTATCTGTGTTCGGGTCAAAACTGTCTCGTGGTCAAGCTGGGGTTCAAGGTGGTAACAGTGACTAAACCAAGCTTAAAGACCCTGGCTGTGGCAAAATTAGAACTTGTCTGTAGCAAAGGGCAGGGTCCATCACAGGGGGCACCAGCTGAGCCTCTGGGCTACCATATGTCTAGACTTTTTTTCTTCCTTTCTTTTCTGTCCTTTCTTTCCTTCCCTTCCTTCCCTTTCTCTTTCTTTTCTTTCTTCTTTCTCTTTTCTTTCTTTTCTTTCCCCTTCCTTCCCTCCCTCCCTCCCTCCCTCTCTCTCTCTCTCTTTTCCTTCTTTCGAGACGGAGTTTTGCTCTTGTTGCCTAGGCTGGAGTGCAATGGCGCAATCTCGGCTCATTGCAACCTCTGCCTCCTGGGTTCAAGCGATTCTCCTGCCTCAGCCTCCTGAGTAGCTAGGATTACAGGCATGTGCCATTATACCCGGCTAATTTTGAATTTTTAGTAGAGATGGGGTTTCTCCACGTTGGTCAGGCTGGTCTTGAACTCCTGACCTCAGGTGATCCACCCACCTCGGCCTCCCAAAGTGCTAGAATTACAGGTATGAGCCACGGCGCCCAGCCTGACTTTTTTTTTTTTTTTAAAGACAGGGTCGGGCCTGAAGCGGTGGCTCACATCTGTAATTCCAGCACGTTAGGAGGCCGAGGCGGCCGGATCACAAGGTTAGGAGTTTGAGACCAGCCTGGCCAACAATGGTAAAACCCCATCTCTACTAAAAATACAAAAAAAAAAAAATTGCCAGGCATGGTGGTGGGTGCCTGTAATCCCAGCTACTCGGGAGGCTGAGGCAGGAGAATTGCTTGAACCTGGGAGGCGGAAGTTGCAGTGAGCCAAGATGGCACCACTACACTCCAGTATGGGCAACAGAGCAAGACTCTGTCTATAAAAAACAAAAAAAGACAGGGTCTTGCTGTCACTCACACTGGAATACAATGTCACAGTCTCAGCTCCCTGAAGCCTCTGCCTCCCAGGCTCGAGCAATTCTCTTGCCTCAACCTCCCGAGTACCTGGTATTACAGGTGTGCACCACCACGCTTGGCTAATTTCTGTATTTTTATAGACAGGGTGTCACCATGTTGGCCAGGCTGGTCTCAAACTCCTGGCCTCAAGCAATCCACTCACCTCAGCCTCCCAAAGTGCTGGGATCACAGACGTGAGCCATCGTGCCTGGTCAGTGTACATCTAGATTTTCAACGGCCACTTGTTCCCCATGCCTGGGGTCTGCACCTACATGCTGAGCTGATGCCCCCAGTCCTTCCTCAGCAGCCTCCCTGACTCCCAGCAGCCCATGCGCTTTGTCATAGGGTGCATCTTTGGTATTAACTGTCACTGCTGTCAAGCATGACTGTGGCTCTATCCAGATAAGAATCACAATGTATGGGATCTTAGGAGACCCCATCCTTCTCTGTCCCTCAATTTTGGGGGCTTTTTTCTTTTTTGAGAAAGGGTCTTGTTTAGTCACCCAGGCTGGAGTGCAGTGGTGCCATCATAGCTCACTGCAGCCTCAGCCTCCTGGGCTCAAGTGATCCTCCCACCTCAGCCTCCCAAGTAGCTGGGACCACAGGCACACACTACCACACCTGTCTCTTTAAAGTTTTTTGTAGAGACAGGGTCTTGCTATGTTGCCCAGGCTGGTCTCAAACTCCTGGCCTCAAGCAGTCTTCCCTCCTCGGCCTCCCAAAGCACTAGAATCACAGGCATGTGAGCCACCATGCCTGGCAGGTCATTTTTGTCACCTCTAAAATAGAAGCAATAATATAGGCTGGGTGCGGTGGCTCACGCCTATAATCCTAGCACTTTGGGAGGCCGAGGCAGGAGGACCACCTGAGGTCTGGAGTTCGAGATCAGCCTGGCCAACATGGTGAAACCCTGTCTCTACTAAAAATACAAAAATTAGCTGGGTCTGGTGGCACTTACCTGTAGTTTTAGCTACTAGGGAGGCTGAGGTGGGAGGATCACTTGAACCCAAGAGGTGGAGGTTGCAGTGAGTGGAGAGTATGCCACTGCACTCCAGCCTGAATGACAGAGCAAGACTCTGTCTCAAAGAAAAAAAAAAAAAAATTTTTTTACCAGACAGAGTGGCTCATGCCTATAATCCCAGCACTTTGGGAGGCCAAGGTGGGCAGATCCCTTGAGGTCAGGAGTTCGAGATCAGCCTAGACAACATGGTGAAACCCCATCCCTACTAAAAATACAAAAATTAACGGGGCGTGGTGGTGGGCGCCTGTAATCCCAGCTACTGGGGAGGCTGAGGCAGGAGAATCACTTGAACCCAGGAGGCAGAAGTTGCAGTGAGCTGAGATCGCGCCACTGAACTCCAGCCTAGGTGATACAGTGAGACTCTGTCTAAAAAAAAAAAAAGAAGCAATTATACAGGTCCAAAGTCTCTTATCTAAAATGTCTGGGGCCAGGTGCATTTCAGATTTTGGAATTTAGAATGGTCATACCAGGCAAATGCCACATATTATATAACACTCCCGGTGTGTGTTACATAATCACAAACATTAATATCTCTGCAGCGAAATGTCTGAATAGTCATACAAAGCCAGATAAATTAAGACTATAGCAGCCACACATGAGTTCAGGTTAGCTTTTGCTGATAATTGAGTTTTAACGTCAAACACAGAAAACGTCTTCAATCTTCAGGTCTTTTTGTTGTTGTTGTTGTTGTTGTTTGCATTTGTGGATGGCAGATAAGGAATTGTGGCTCTCTAGCTCTTCTCTCAGCAGGTTCCTGTGAGGTGAGAATGAGTTAACACAGGAAAAGCACTTGGAACAGAGTCCAAATCGTGGTAAGTGTCATATGAGGGGGTGTTTGCTGTGTTTCTCATTTCCTGACACAGGCATCTGAAGCTTCCAAATTCCCCGAGCTGTGAACATATCCTAGGACCACACGCAGCCACTAGCATGTCCCAAATCTCTCCTCCAGGAAGGTTTAGGAACACGCTCTGCTTAGAAGGTTGTGGGGGCTAGAGTATGTTTAATCCGGGTTGCTGGTTGGGGGGACCTGATGAAGGTTATGGTGTACTAGTGTTCCCGGACCAAAACCAGGGTTGGGCTGCTTATTCTCACAGCCTAATAATGAGATGCAGATTAACTGGGAAAGAAGAGAGAGTTTTTATTTCTGTAACTGATTACAGGGAGAAGGCCTGGAAATTATCCCCAGATCAACTCAAAATTATAAAGTTTTCTGGCCGGGCGCGGTGGCTCAAGCCTGTAATCCCAGCACTTTGGGAGGTCGAGACGGGCGGATCACGAGGTCAGGAGATCGAGACCATCCTGGCTAACACAGTGACACCCCGTTTCTACTAAAAAAATACAAAAAAAAAAAAAACTAGCCGGGCGAGGTGGCGGGCGCCTGTAGTCCCAGCTACTCGGAGGCTGAGGCAGGAGAATGGCATAAACCCGGGAGGCGGAGCTTGCAGTGAGCTGAGAACCGGCCACTGCACTCCAGCCCGGGCGACAGAGCGAGACTCCGTCTCAAAAAAATAAAAATAAAAAATAAAATAAAATAAAATAAAGTTTTCCAGAGCTTATATACCTTCTAGGCTATATTAGAAGAAATTAATCACTTATGTCTTTAGATGAATGCACACTTAGATGAGAAGATTTACTTCATCTAAATGGGTCCAGGTGCTGGGGTGATTACCCTTATCTTGTCTCCTGCTAAATCATGGAGGCTTGGGGAGTTCCTTTAGTCTCCAATAAAGCTTGTTTGTGAAGGTCTGGGGAGTTCCTTCAGATCTCCAGTAAAACTTGCTTAATCTTAAACAGGTCCTGTTAAGAATTCGTTCATGAGGCTGGGCATGGTGGCTCACGCCTGCAATCCCAGCACTTTGGGAGGCCGAGGCAGGCAGATCACCTGAGGTCGGGAGTTCGAGACCAGCCTGACCAACATGGAGAAACCCCATCTCTATTAAAAATACAAAATTAGCTGGGCATGGTGGTGCATACCTGTAATCCCAGCTACTCAGGAGGCTGAGGCAAGAGAATCAGTTGAACCTGGGAGGTGGAGGTTGTGGTAAGCTGAAATCGTGCCATTGCACTCCAGCCTGGGCAACTAGAGTGAAACTCCATCTCCAAAAAAAAAAAAAAAAGAAGGAATTCCTTCATGATCTTGTCATGCCTCAAGGCCCAGGAAAGGCCTGGCCAAAACTCTTGGTGAGCTTTTGTTACATTCCAGCCTTTGTATGAGGGCCCTGGCTCTACCAGCACTTTTTTTTTTTTTTTGAGACGGAGTCTCACTCTGTTGCACAGTGGTGCCATCTCAACTCACTGCAACCTCCTCCTCCCAGGTTCAGTCTCCCAAGTAGCTGGGATCACAGGTGTGCACCACCATGCCTGGCCAATTTTTTTTTTTTTTTTGTATTTTTAGTAGAGACGGGGCTTCACCATATTGGCCAGGCTGGTCTCAAACTCCCGACATCAGATAATCCTCCTGCCTCAACCTCCGAAAGTGCTGGGCTTACAGGTGTGAGCCACCGCTCTCAGCCTCTATCAGCTTTTAGTATTTAACCCAACCACACAGTCAGTGCTAAAACAGCTGTTATGGAGGCCTGTGTTCATGAGACGTGGCTTGCCACACTAGGCCACCCCTCAGCACCGCTATAGAAAAACAATAGACTCTAGAGCCAGGTGGCCTGGGTTCAAATTCCAGTTTGGCACTTGATATCTATGTGACCTTGGATAAATTATTTAACCTCTCTGGGCCTCAGTTTCTTCATATGTGAAATGAGAATGATGAAAAGATCTGATTCATAGGGCAGTAGTGAGGATTACATGAGCTAATATATGGAAAGCACAGAAAATATGCGAAGCTAGGACCCGATACATGAAGCCATGATGCTGCATACCTGCCTCCACACTGCCTGGGAGCTCACCCTGCCACTCAGGGGTCAGGACATTCCCCAGTCCTCTTAAGGCTCCCCAGCATCCAGCAGCCCCCACCCCAGGTATCCAGAACTTTCAGATTCTCAGGGCTCCAGACTTGTACTCTCACCAACATGATCCCTCTTTTCCACGGATTGACACTTCTGTATTCCTTCCTCAATTAATTGGAATTTTAGATTTTTTGTTTTTGTTTTTGAGACTGATTCTTGCTGTGTTGCTCAGGCTGGAGTGCAGTGGTGAGATCTTGGCTCACTGCAACCTCTGCCTCCCAGATTCAAGCAATTGTCCTGCCTCAGCCTCCCAAGTAGCTGGGATTACAGGCATGTGCCATCACACTCGGGTAATTTTTATGTTTTTAGTAGACACGGGGTTTCACTATGTTGGCCAGGCTGGTCTTGAACTCCTGACCTCAGGTGATCCACCTGCCTCAGCCTCCCAAAGTGCTGGGATTACAGGAGTGAGCCATCACACCCGGCCAAGATTTGGGCAGAGACAAATAGCCAAACTTTATCAGACACTAACAAGATCCCTGTGGCTGCCAGTTGAGAACAGATTACAGGGTTTGTGAATGAATGAGGCCTGAAGGAACAGTGAGGAGGCTGCTGCAGTAGTCCCGGCAGGAGATGATGGGGATTGGACCAGGGTTGGGGCGGTGAACGCAGGAGAAATGTGGGCTGGGAACCACCAAGTGAGGCAAAAGAAGGAAATCATGGACTGGGAGAAAGGAGGTACCCCTTGATCTGGAAGCACAGGTGGAGGCTCTTGGTAATGGGGGAAGCCTTTGGGTCCTGTCTGAAGGCTCTCCTGTTTACTGGATGAGGTGGGCACACCTGGCCCCTTGGTAGGAGTACTCATCTAGATTCCTGAGAAGAGGACTTGCACGTATTGTGTTAGGACAAATCTGGATATTGGAATCAAGATTCCCAGTTAAAAAAAAAAAGAAGGCCAGGCACAGTGGCTCATGCCTGTATCCCAGCACTTTGGGAGGCCCAGGAGGGTGGATCACAAGGTCACGAGTTCGAAACCAGCCTGACCAACATGGTGAAACCCCATCTCTACTAAAAATACAAAAATTAGCTTGGCGTGGTGGTGCATGCCTGTAATCTCAGCTACTCAGGAGACTGAGGCAGGAGAATAGCTTGAACCTGGGAGGCGGAGGTCGCAGGGAGCCAAGATCTCGCCACTGCACTCCAGCCTGGGAGACAGAGCGAGACTCTGTCTCCAAAAAAGAAAAAAAAAAGGATTCCCGGTTAGAGGCCAGGTATGGTGGCTCATGCTTACAATCCCAGCACTTTAGGAGGCCAAGGTGGGCAGATTGCTTGAGCTCAGAAGTTCCAGACCAGCCTGGGCAACATGGCAAAACCCCTTCTCTACTTACACACACACACACACAGAGAGAGAGAGAGAGAGAGAGAGAGAGAGAGAGAGAGAGAGAGAGAGAGAGAGAGAGAGAAAGATTCTTGGTTAGCTGGGCGCAGTGGCTCACGCCTGTAATCCCAGCACTTTGGGAGGCCGAGGTGGGCAGATCACGAGGTCAGGAGATTGAGATCATCCTGGCTAACACGGTGAATCCCCGTCTCTACTAAAAATACAAAAAATTAGCCAGGCATGGTGGCAGGCGCCTGTAGTCCCAGCTACTCCACAGGCTGAGGCAGGAGAATGGCATGAACCCTGGAGGTAGAGCTTGCAGTGAGCCGCGATGGCGCCACTGCACTCCAGCTGGGCGGCGGAGTGAGACTCTGTCTCAAAAAAAAAAAAGAAGAAGAAGAAGAAGAAAGATTCTTGGTTAGTAAACGAGGGTGGGGCATCCTAGATCTGCGAAGGCCCTACTGTCAAAAACCCAGGATCCAACCCCCTCAACCTCCTTAGCCTCCACCCCTCCCCAAATGCTCAGGAATTCAGCCCCTCTGGAGACCCCAGCTCTTGGTCACCCCTGCAAGTGAACCCACAGCAGCTGGGGCTGTCAGTTATCCTGGGCGACAGATGGCTGTGGTTGTACTTCCGCACCTCAGAACCATGGGCAGAGGCAGGTCTGGAGCAAGAACCACCCACACTGAATCTCTTTTACAACAGCAGCACACACGTCACTGCACGTGGCTGAAGGTTGCCACTCACACAAGGCAGACTGTGCAGTGACTTCAGTCAGACGGGACCATGACATAGGCAGTTCAGACCCACTGGTCTTTGTGCATTTGGGCCCCGCAGCCACCTGATGCCCTGAGCCAAGCCTTAGTCCCCACAGGAGACTGTGGGGCCCTGTGCTGTCCCTGTAGCCCCAAAAGGGCCCCTTAGCCACTGCCACCAAGTGTGACACCTACACCCTTCGTGGCCAGCGCCATGCCTGGATATGCCCTTTCCCCAGCTCCCTGCCTGCGCTTTGGGTGTGCTCCCATGTCTGTGTGCACCCTGTCAGGCCTCAGTTTCAGCACTGAGCCCTCGAGCTTCTGGGCTGGCTGCCCTGAGTGACCCTTCAAGGGAAAGGGTTATAGGCTGCTGGGAAAAGGGGATTCTGGGACTTAGGAGTGACACTCCTTAGTTCTGGAGACTGATTCCTGGGGCAAGGGTGTAGGGTCCCTGGGACAGCCTCTGGGTCCTGGGGGCAGGACTGCTGAGTTGAGGGGTGCGGGGAAAACAATTCTAGGGCCCGGAGACAGGGGTCTTTGGGTCTGGGGCCAGGGCTTCTGGGTCCTGGGCATGGGGACGACTTGGCTATGGGGCTGGGGCTGCTGGGTTCTCAGGTTCTAGAGACTAGAACACCCAGGTCCATTCTAGGTGGTGACAACTCCAGTATCTGGGGTGAGCGCTCTGAGTCCCAGAGCCAGACTTATTTATTTATGTATTTATGTATTTATTTAGACAGGGCGTCACTTTGTTGCCAAGGCTGGAGTGCAGTGGTACTATCATAGCTCACTGCAGCCTCAACCTCCCGGACTCAAGCCATCCTCCCTCCTCAGCTTCCCAAGTATCTGGGACCACAGGCAGGTGCCACTATGCCCAGATAATTTTTTATTTTTATTTTTTGTACAGATGAGGTCTCCCTATGTTGCCCAGGCTGGTCTCTAATTCCTGAGCTCAAGTGATCCTCCCACCTTGGCCTCCCAAAATGCTGAGATTACAGATGTGAGCCACTACGCCTGAGTCAAACTTTTACGTTCCGGTGAGTGGACTTCCGGTTTCTGAGCACAGAGACTTCTTTACTCTGTGAGATGGGGATTGCTGCGTCTGTTGCCTGGAGAGCTCCATTCTAGAGGGTGAGGATATTGCTAGGGATTCCTGCAAGTTGAGATCAGGGACATCTGCATTATAGGGGTGGCCAAATTCTTGGGTCTTGGAAACCAGACCTGGGAGTCCTGATGTAAATACCCTCTCCTTCCTCTCTGTCTCCATCCCCACTCCTGCCCCGGCAGCTATTGAGTGCCCTCAAAACAGCCACTATGAGCCATGTGGCTTATCCTGTCCAGAGACCCCCACAGCCAGGCCCACTGGGGGTCACCACTACCCTGCAGACATAGTTGTGCCTGTGAAGCAGGCCGCTTCTTTCTTTTTTTTTTTTTTTTTTGAGACGGAGTCTCGCTCTGTCACCTAGGCTGGAGTACAGTGGCACGATCTCGGCTCGGGTTCATGCCATTCTCCTACCTAAGCCTCCCGAGTAGCTGGGACTACAGGTGCCCACCACCACGCCCGGCTAATTTTTTGTATTTTTAGTAGAGACGGGGTTTCACCGAGTTAGCCAGGATGGTCTCGATCTCCTGACCTTGTGATCCACCCACCTCAGCCTCTCAAAGTGCTGGGATTACAGGCGTGAGCCACCGTGCCTGGCCCTGCTTCTTCCTTTTTTAAGACACAGGATCCTGCGGGGCACGGTGGCGTATGCCTGTAATCTCAGCACTTTGGAAGGCTGAGGCAGGCGGATCACCTGAGGTCAGGAGTTCGAGACCAGCCTGATCAACATGATGAAACCCTGTCTCTACTAAAAATACAAAAATTAGTTGGGTGTGGTGGCAGATGCCTGTAATCCTAGATACTAGGGAGGCTGAGGCAGGAGAATCGCTTGAACCCGAGAGATGGAGATTGCAGTGAGCCGAGATTGTGCCACTGCACTCCAGCCTGGGCAACAGAGCAAGACTCCGTCAAAAAAAAAAAAAAACCTAGAATCTCGAGGGCAAGCCCCCGTATACCAGAGATGTCAGACTCTGGGATCCTGGCACCCAGTTCTGACTGAAGAATTTCATTTCCTCATTCAACAACCATATATTGAGTATCTACTATGTTCCAGGCACTATTTGAAGTGCTTCTTTAAGTATGTTAACTGAATTTCAGACCACACTCTCGGTCCAGGTCCTGGGTACCCCCATATAGGATCCAGGATTTCTAAAGTCCCAAACCCCAATGCTGACAAACCCTCACACACCCCCAAATCCTAGATGCCAACCACAACTGCTGTGGACAACAACAATCAGAACCACAGACAGCAGTTCAGGCATTTGCAGCTGCTGTGGGCCCACCCCCTGCCCAGTACCAGTCATCACAACACCCTGGATCCCCTGCCATTACTTAGAAAGTCCAGCATCCTTGGAATGCTTATAGCCCAGCATCACCTATGAACCTCATTCATTTATTCATTCATGTATTAGATCGACAAATATTTATTGAGCACCAACTATGTGCCGAGCACTGTTCTATTTTATGTGTGTGTGTGTGTGTGTGTGTGTGTGTGTGTGTGTGACAGAGTCTCACTCTGTTGCCCAGGCTGGAATGCAGTGGTGGGATCACGGCTCACTGCAGCCTCAACCACTGGGACTTAAACAATCCTTTCGCCTCTTGCCCCTGTAGCCTCTCTAGTAGCTGGGACTACAAGTGCAAGTCAATACATATGTTCGTTTTTTGTAGAAGCAGGGTCTTACTGTGTTGCCCAAGCTGGTCTCGAACTTCAGGATTCAAGCAACTGGCCCACCTTGGCCTCCCAAATTGCTGAGATTAAAGCATCACCCACTGCACCCAGCCTATTTTGCACATATACTATATTAATTCCAATTGAGGAATACTATGGCCCCAACCTCCAGAATCCATAATTCTCATCTCTCAAGATTTGTTGAAAAAAGTGGTCAGGATCATGAACAGCAGTCCAAGCATTTCTTTTTCTTTTTTTTTTTTTTTTTTGAGATGGAGTCTTGCTCTGTTGCCCAAGCTGGAGTGCAGTGGCGCCATCTCGGCTCACTGCAAGCTCCACCTCCCGAGTTCATGCCATTCTCCTGCCTCAGCCTCCCGAGTAGTTGGGACTACAGGTGCCCGCCACCACGCCTGGCTAATTTTTTGTATTTTTCGTAGAGACGTGGTTTTACCCTGTTAGCCAGGATGGTCTCGATCTCCTGACCTTGTGATCCGCCCGCTTCGGCCTCCCAAAGTGCTGGGATTACAGGTGTGAGCCACCGCACCCGGCTAGTCCAAGCATTTCTAGGTGTTGTAGACAGACCCCTAACCCCTCAACAGCACCTCTCCCCCGGAACCCCTGCTAAGAGCAAGAATCCAGGCATCCTTGGTACTGACACTGGGCCCCCAAGCTCTAGCTTGACCTGCCCTCTCCCCACAGGTGAATGGTGACTGCAAGAATCTGCACTTCCAGGCTCCAGGCAACAGTGCACTCATCTTCTGCCAGGGCTGGGACACTATGGCCAGCTGCCCCTTTGGCCCGTGTGGGACCTACACCCCGGGATCCATGCGACACTGATGCTACCAGCAGCAATAGGGGCGGGGCTAGGTCCCGCTGACTATTGTAGTCAGGTGCTGACTACACTGGGGGGTCCCTGGGTGCCCAGAGTTGAGGCAAGCACCAAGCTGCCTGAGGACACATTAGCTTGGGTCTGTGGCTGCTTGGTGGGCTGTCTGGGTGTCTAAATGCTTCTGGCAAGATGCCATCATGACCACCACCCTGTACCACCCTGCCAACCACTAGCACTCTGGCCCACTTTGTTCACATCTGTGGCATCCTCCTGGATGCCCTGGGGCCCTTCCAGCTGTGTCATGAGTTGCTGGCACCAAGTCCCTGTTTCCAAGACTGAGTGGTGGAGGTGTGTCTGGGTGCTGGACCCTGCCCCATGCTCATCCAGGTGTGTTCATCTGGGGAGCCTGGCTCCACTCCCGACTGGAGTTCAGCTCCTCAGCTGTTGCCTATCCCAGGATGGCAGACCCTGACTGCACCATTTAATCCCTGAGACCTTGTACTTCCCATGATGCCAGCCTCACCCCCTCCCGAGTCATGGTCCAGATTTGACCTGGACCATTCCCCATCCTAAAGTGTCAGCCCTACTCTGATTAAAGCCAGCCCCCAGCTCATATGCTTCCCCAATCTCAGCCCTGATTATGGCCCAGGCCTTCAGCCCTTATCTCTTCAGGGACTCAGAACCTGATCATGGCCCAGCCCCCAAGCTCTCATCCATCCCAGAGACCCATCAGTGCCTCTGAAACATGGTTAGCCACCTGGGCTTTACTGATCTGAGGTTCCAGCTTCAGTTCTGTCTAAGCTGAACTCTCCAGCCCCACCCCTGGCAGGCACCAGATGACAGATCCTAGCGCCCCCGGCATGGAGAGTGGGCCCATGGCAGCCACTTGCCCACCATCTGGTGCTGCTGCCTGCCGATATTGGTGGCTTGTAAACCCTGTCACATCCCCTAGGAGGCTCCAGGCCTCTGCACAGCCTCAGGCAGCTCCATGACTGTGACTTCGTGAGCACCACGTTTGGGCTCCTGGGTGCCTGCACAGTTTTGGGCTGCCTGTAGTGTGTGTGGCCCTTCGAGGTGGTGCTGGAGAGAGACCTGGGATTGCCCAGCCTCCGCCCTGTGCTGCTGCTGTGTCTGCATGGCCACTACTTTGGTGTGGACTTCATTAACCAGGGACAGTCAAGAGACCCCTTGTCCTGCCATTTACCTCATTTTAGCACCTTCGTGGCTCTGTTCTGGTGGACAGGATCTCTGTGTGTGGCTCTCTGATGCCCTCCTTCCCTTCCCCTCGCCAACACCCTAATTTCCACTCTTCTCCCTTCTCCCGTCTGCACTTCTGTATCTCTCTCCTTCCCTTTCCCTCTTTCCCTTTCCTTATTTCTTTTTTTTTTTCCTGGACAGAGTCTCACTCTGTCACCCAGACTGGAGTGCAACGGCACGATCTCGGCTCACTGCAACCTCCGCCTACTGGGTTCAAGCAATTCTCCTGCTTCAGCCTCCTGAGTAGCTGAGATTACAGGTGTGCACCACCACACCCAGTTAAGTTTTATATTTTTAGTAGAGATGGTGTTTCACCATATTGGCCAGGCTGTTCTCAAACTCCTGACCACAGCCTCCCAAAGTGCTGGGATTATAGGCATGAGCTGCCGTGCCCAGTCCTCAAGGTCCACATTGGACCTTTACCTATTCTAAAGTGCCAGCCCTGCTCTGATTAAAGCCAGTCCCCTGCTGGCCGCATCTCCTGCTCCATGCAGCCCAGTCTCGCTGTGTCTCCCTGACTCCCTTCCTCCCTCGCTTCACCACGCCAGCATGCCCCACCACTCTCTCCTGCCCCAAGTCTTCATCTCCCCGTTGTTTCTCCCTCCTCTTAGACCTGGAAGTGACCCCTCTCCCCAGTAGCTGCCATTGGCTCCTCCCCAAACTCCTTCCCTGCCTGCTCCTCCCTCACCACCAGCCCTTCCTCTCAGAATAGCCCCTCCTCCTCTTTGTCTCTCCAGACTCCTCCCTGGCTCTAGATCCCTCCCCTGTCCCTAATGCTAATCTCTGTCTCTCCCCCACACCACCCTGCCCACTCTACTATTCTCTCTCCTCCTCCGTTGGTCTCCACGCCCCTCCCCTGACTTCCTGCCCTGGTCCTGGTGGTACTCCACAATGCCCATCCTGAGTGTTGCCTACAACCCCCTTGCCCCGGCTCTCCCCTCCCCTACAGTTCCGTGTCTCTTCATACCTCACCCCCATGTTCCTTCTCACATGCATCTTATCCCCCTCCACTCTTCCCGCCCCAGTCCTGGCACACTGCCTCTGACCTCTGGTTCTCCGTAGCCTCCATGGCAACTGCAAAGGTAAGACAGCAGGTGGATGACTTGGCAGCTGGCGAGGCCCGAGCCCTGCGCCCCGCCGCATCCTTGCCCATGGTCAGGCTGTCCAGTGACCACCGAGGACCCTGGCACAGACACGATGTGGTCCAGTGTCTGCAGCCTCTTGCCTAGCCAGGGACCCACTGGCACCCTGTCACACACACCTGTCACCAGAGAGCCCTTCTTCCAGGCCTGCGTGGCTGAAGTGGGCCGCACCCCTGGGGACCACAAAGTGCCCCATGCCTGCCTGTGAGCTGATGGCTGGTACCAGTGTGCTGTCCCGGAGGACCTGGACCTCTGCCGTGAGTCTCCATTCAAG
Organism: Rhinopithecus roxellana; assembly: GCF_007565055.1. NCBI lineage: Eukaryota > Metazoa > Chordata > Mammalia > Primates > Cercopithecidae > Rhinopithecus > Rhinopithecus roxellana. The sequence continues at coordinate 111,237,967 of NC_044560.1, read as the reverse complement.
AGCGGATAGAGCCAGCTGAGGCGGGGCCCGCAGGAGGCCTGGGTCTGGTCTGTAGTGACTCCACAGGTATGGATTGAGGACCTACAAAGTTCTGGGCATAGGCTGGAGATAGAGCATCCAACAGGATGGAGTCCTGAACATATCTTTTTTATTTTTTTTATTTTTGTTTTTTGAGACAGAGTCTTGCTCTGTCACCCAGGCTGGAGTGCAATGGCGCAATCTCGGCTCACTGCAACTTTCACCTCCTGGATTCAAGCGATTCTCCAGCCTCAGCCTCCCGAGTAGCTGGGACTACAGGTGCTCACCACCACGTCTGGCTATTTCTTGTATTTTTAGTAGAGATGGGGTTTCACCATGGTGGACAGGCTGGTCTCAAACTCCTGACCTCAGGTGATCTGCTTGCCTCAGCCTCCCAAAGTGCTGGGATTACAGGCGTGAGCCACTGTGCCTAGCCAAGTCCTGCACATATTCCTGTGGGGAAGACAGATTTGATTTTCTTTCTTAGCTAACACTGACAGGGCACACAACCTACATCAGGTGCTATTTGAAGACAGCAGTTCTTAAAGCCCCCAGCAGCATTAGCAACACCCAGAGCTTATTGAAAATGCAAAATCTGGCCCGGTGCAGTGGCTCATGCCTGTAATCCCAACACTTTGGGAATTGCTTGAACCCAGGAGTTCAAGACCAGCCTGGGCAATATGGCAAGACACTGTCTCCACAAAAAAGTTAAACAATTAGCCAGGTGTGGTGGCATGTGCCTGTGGTCCCAACTACAGCTCTGGAGGCTGAGTAGGGAGGATCACTGGAGCCCAGGATTTGGAGGCTGCAGTGAGTTATTATGGCACTACTGCACTCCAGCCTGGGTGACAAAGTGAGACCCTGTTTCAAAAAAAAGGCCAGGCACAGTGGCTCATGATGTGATCCCAGCACTTTGGGAGGCCAAGGCGGGTGGATTACAGCAGGCCAGGAGTTTGAGACCAGCCTGGACAACATGGCAAAACCCTGTGCCTACTAGAAAGACAAAATTAGCCGGGCATGGTGGTGGTGGGTGCCTGTAATCCCAGCTACTCAGGAGGCTGAGGCACAAGAATTGCTTGAAACCAAGAGGCAGAGGTTGCAATGAGTTGAGATTGCGCCACCGCACTCCAGCCTGGGTGACAGAATGAGAGAGAGAGAAGGAAGGAAGGAAGGGAGGGAGGGAGGGAGGGAAGGAAGGAAAGAAGGAAGGAAGGAAGGAAGGAAGGAAAGAAGGAAGGAAAGAAGGAAGGAAGGAAGGAAGGAAGGAAGGAAGGAAGGAAGGAAGGAAGGAAGGAAGGAAGGAAGGAAGGAAGGAAGGAAGGAAGGAAGGAAGGAAAATGCAAACTCTTGCCCTGCCCTTCAGGGAACCTCTGTTTTACCTGCCTTAATTTAGCTCCCTCTATCCTCAAACTGCCCATGAAATAGGACAATTTGTCCTGCCCTCTACAGTTGAGGAAACTGAGGCACAGAGAAGCTAAGTAATTCCCCAGATCCCATAGACAGTAAGCAGCAGAACTGGCCTTTCCACCTGGTTTCAGAATCCTACTTCTACCCTCTTATGCTACGGCACCACTACAATCATGGAAAAATAGTTCCAAAAATAATATAAAAAGAACGGCTGAACTTTACTGAGTACTCTCTTGGTTCTAAGCCCTGTTCTGCCTCAATCAATCCTCCTATTTACATTTTATGGATGAAGGAAACCAAGGCATGGATGGTTAAGGAATGTGCCCGTGTCATGTACCTAAAACATGGCATAGCTGACATCTGAACACTTGTTCATGGATTTAACAGATTCTCACCAACTTGGAGTCTCTATATCTATGTCTCCTCCATGTGCCTCATGGATTCCTGGCCCCACCCTGACTTACCCTTTTTGGGTCTCCATCCTCCACTCTCCCCATCTCTTTTTGCCTCTAGGTTGAAATGCTCGTGGAGAGAATCTGTCTTGCCTTTTGCTATAGATTGGTGACCACTCACACCCCCCAACACACACACTTTTTGTCCAGCTCTGACCTAACCATCTATGGCAAGAGGTAGGGTCATGTGAACACAATGTGGCCACTCTATCAGGAAGGATCCTCCCCTCCCCTCCCCTCCCCTCCCCTTCCCTAGAGAGAGTCTTGCTCTGTTGCCTAGGCTGGAGTGCAATGGTGTGATCTCAGCTCACTACAGCCTCAACCTCTTGGGCTCAAGTGATCCTCCCATCCTTGCCTCCCAAGTAGCTGGGACTACAGGCACATGCCACCATGTCCAGATAATTTTTGTATTTTTTGTAATGATGGGCTTTTGCCATGTTGCCCAGGCTTGTCTTGAACTCCTGGGCTCAAGCTATCCGCCTACTTCAGTCTCCCAAAGTGCTGGGATTACATGTATGAGCCACTATGTGCAGCCCCTGGAGAAAATTTCACACCCTTTGCCATTGGTTCCTGCAAAGTTCCCAGGGTTGCCTCTGATAAGCTTTGCCTGGCCAATGATTGGGGCCCAAAGGAGTGAGAAATAAGCTGATTAGGCAGCCCCAGGTCCTGTACACATCACTGGATCCTGGATGTGGAATCCCTTCAGTGCACATGCTGAAAGTATGGGCAGCTGCCAAAAAGGAGGTGTAAGTATTATTATTATTAGAAGGGTGAGGGACAGGCATGGTGGCTCACTCCTGTAATCCCAGCACTTTGGGAGGCTGAGGCAGGTGGATCACCTAAGGCCAGGAGTTCGAGACCAGCCTGGCAAACATGGTGAGACCCCCATCTCTAGTAAAAATGCAAAAACAACAACAACAACAACAGCTGGGCGTGGTGGTGTGCACCTGCAATCCCAGTTACTCGGGAGGCTGAAACAGAAGAATTGCATGAACCCAGGAGGAGGAGGTTGCAGTGAGCTGAGATCGAGCCACTGCACTCCAGCCTGGGCGACAGAGCAAGACTCCATCTCAAAAAAAAAAAAAAAAAAAAAGAGGGTGGGGAGGGCAAAAAAGGCATTCATTACTAGAGGTCCCTGACAGGTTTCCCCACAGACCCATGATGCTGGGTGGGACCACATGGCTCTCTGTCAGCAGAGGCTGGGAATAGTAGGCAAGACCCCTCCAAGAAAAGAGCAAGGAAGCTATGTTTGTCATATCCAGGGCACATGAAAGTAGCTAGCACACTGCATGGTATGCAGGCACTGCCCAATCAGTGCTGGTTGTTATTATTGCTGCTCTAATTAATCCAAGGGGGAGGGCTCCTGGGAGGATGCCGTCTGGGGGTGCTGGTTGAATACAGGGTGGGCCCCTGACTTGCCTGAGCCTCTCAAGCCACGTCTCCAAAGCCAGGCTTTGTTCCTGGCACAGCCACCACAGCCTGTGTGTGAACCCAGGTGTGCAAGAGGTGGTAGGGCCCCCCACTCCCCATGCTAAGGGCTACAAGTGCAAGGATGGAGTCCTCCCAGCCGGGGGTGACTGTGTCCCTGTTCCTGCTTCTACAATGGCCAGTACTTCCCTGCAAGCATTCTCTCCGGTCTCTGTTAAGAGTCTCGTGTGGGTCGTCCCACTGATCCCCTGTACTTGTCCTTATACGGGTCTTATCTCAGAACCCCTAACTGCACCCTCCCTCCATGACCACCTCAGCATCCCCACACCACCCCCAATCCCCATTCCTCCCCAGCCTGGCCAGACCATCCTCATCAAGGTCCCTTCCTCCTCCTGTTCCTGCTGGCTAGGAGAGGCTGTGACCCACGTCCCTGTTGGCTGCCCTAGAGGGGAGGTATGTGGCATCACAGATGGAGTCATAGGCTGTCAATTCTGAGGTGTCCATGGGTGTGGCTTTGGTGCAGTTGTGTGGTCACAGAAGTAGAGTCAAAGATTGGGGCATGAGGCCGGGCACAGTGGCTCATGCCTATAATACCAGCACTTTGGGAGGCCAAGGCAGGTGGATCACTTGAGGTCAGGAGTTTAACACCAGCCTGGTCAACATGGTGAAACGCTCTATTAAAAATACAAAAATTAGACGTGGTGGTGTGTGCCTGTAATCCCAGCTATTCAGGAGGCTAAGACTGGAGAATCGCTTGAACTCAGAAGGCAGAGGTTGCAGTGAGCCGAGATCGTGCCATTGCACTCCAGCCTGGGCAACAGAGTGAGTCTCAGTCTCTCTCTCTCTCTCTCTCACACACACACACACAGAGAGAGAGAGAGAGAGAGAGAGAGAGAGAGAGAGAGAGAGAGAGAGAGAGAGAGAGAGAGAGAGAGAGATTGGGGCGTGACTTCTGGATCCTGAGAAAGAGGAGACTGGGGACCTTGACTTCATGGGTCCCTGATCCCTCTCCCTCTGACAGCCCCCCACCTCGAACCCTGCCCTGAGTCCTGTGACCCCACCACTTCTTTTCCCACCTTGTGTCCCAGCCCCAGTCCCCAGTGCCCCGAATACTCCTGCTTTGTTGCACGTGGCTCTGCATGTCCAGCCACATGTGCCGACCTCATCAGCCCCAGTGCGCTGCAGCCACCCTGTTCTGCTAATTGCAAAGCCTGCCCTGGGAACCAGGGTGCCCCAGTGCTGGCCTGACAAGTGCCAAGGTCACTGAGAGGCCTCCACAGGTAGCTGGCACAGCTGCCTGTCAACCCAGTCCCCGTCCAGCCCCATTGTCCTGGAGGAATCAGTGGTCTGCACTGCCATGGGAGCCATCTGTTTCCACACATTTGGAGGAGCTCACTATGAATTCCTCCTCTCTTGTGTCCACCGCCTGGCGCGTCTCTGTGGCGCAGCCCATACAAACCTTGAGCCCTTGGGCCTGAACTGCTCCCACTTCTGTGGCCACACAGCTGCCCCAAGGCCCTGACCCTCTCAGCCTGTGGCCCGAGGACATGGGCCCGAAAGACCTCAACCACAGCCAGGTGAGGCTCCAAAGGCCTACTCTTTCTCACTGTCCTGTCTACTCCCCAGTCACCCATGATGACTCTTCTTTTCCTACTGATGCCCCCTCTAGTAGCTCTGCCCCTGGCCCTTAAAGATGTCCACTCCAACTTCCTAGTGGCCCTGCTCACTAGGCACCAGTGGCTACTTACCCCCTTCCCCTTGACTTGCTTGTTGACCCCTCCCCACGACTCTCCACTTGTCATTATTTTTGAGACACAGTCTCACTCTGCTGCCCAGGCTGGAGTGCAATGGTGTGATCTCGGCTCACTGCAACCTCCACCTTCCAGGTTCAAGTGATTCTCCTGCCTCAGCCTCCCGAGTAGCTGGAACTACAGGCATGTGCCACCACACCTAGCTAATTTTTGTATTTTCAGTAGAGATGGGGTTTCACCATATAGCCCAGGTTGGTCTCTAACTCCTGATGTCAAGTGATCCACCTGCTTCAGCCTCCCAAAGTGCTAGGATTACAGGCGTGAGCCACCATGCCCGGCATCCACTTGTCATTATTAACCACCATTGAGATTCCACTTACCCTCCCATTTACTCTCCACTGAGTCCTCAATGGTCATCCTATTAACTCCCTAACTGAATCCCTTCAACCCACAGGCTCAGCCCTCATCTCCCCACTTACCCTCCCTGTCAGTGGACATCCCATAAATTAATTCATTGAGTCATCCATTGCCCTCCCCCAGCTGATCCTACTACCTTTGTTTGTTTTTTGAGACAGAGTCTCTCTGTTGTCCAGACTGGAGTCCAATGGCGTGATCCCGGCTCACTGCAGCCTCAGCCTCCTAGGCTCAAGCGATCCTCTCACCTCAGCCTCCTGAGTAGTTGGGACTATAAGCACACGCCACCACACCTGGCTAATTTTAAACTTTTTTTGTAGACAGGGGGTCTCGCTATGTTGCCCAGGCTGGTCTTGAACTCCTGGACTCAAATGATCCTCCTGCCTTGGCCTCCCAAAGTACTGGCATTAGAGGCATGAGCCACCATACCTGACCAATCCTACTACTGTTGTATTGATTTGCCCATTAATCCATTTACTGTCTGATTGACCCCACCTGCCACTGTCCTGACCTCCCACACTGATGCTTTCCAAGCAGTCTGTTGACCTTCCCAGTGATCCACTGACTGGCCCATTAATGTCCTCATTTACCCACTGTGGACCTGCCCATCAATCCCCCAACCCTGCCATCTACTGATTCTCTACTGAGCTTCCTATACTGGATATGACTAACTCCTGCACTGCATTCCCCGACTTTTCTATTATCCCTCTAATTGAGCCTCTCTTTGACTCATGTTCTCACCCTGTTGAGTTTTCTATAGAGTGTCCCATTCATTCATTGGCACACCTTTTCCTAGAGCACTGTCCAAGTCTCGCTAGGCCCTCATTGATCAGAGAGGCATCCTTTCCAGCAGGATGTTTCCCATTCACCTTGAACTGCCATCCACAAACCCAGTAGCATTTGTCAGTCACTGACAACCCTTCTGACTCCACCCCCATTTATTCTCCAGGGGAGGCCCTGTTGTCGCCCAAAACCACTAAGCCTCGGTCCTCAGTGATCCACGGAGTTGTCCATCCCTTCCTCCATTGCCCTTTTCTAGATCCTCCCATTGCCCCCCGCCGCTGGCCCCTCTTCACTGACTCTTATCCATTCTCTTATTGCCCCTCATTGAACTTCCACGGACCTCTCATCAACTCTGGCTATCCAACCACTCTGCCATGGATGCCCCTTTGAATGCTATACTGACCCCCCAGCGAGCCCCCAGCTCACCTCCCACCAAATCCTTCTATGATCCCTAATGACTCCTCCCATTAACCAGCCACTAAGGTTCTCCTTGACCCCTCTCTGATCCTTTCTGCTGACTCCTTCACTACTCAGTGACCATCTCCTGCTGCTGTTCAACCTGCCTGCATGCCCTCTGTGTAGGTAGATGGAATTTGGGAATCACTGCCTTTCTCTTATGGCCACTACCTCCACACCCAACTTTGGGGCTGCCAGCTCTACATGGCCCCAGACTTTGGCCTTTTGCTATGACTGGGACAGCCTGGCACTTGTGATGCTGCCATGGCCATATGAACCCTACCTGTGTGGACTCTGGCTCCGGTGACCCTATTACATCCTTGCCCAATGCCCAGAAGGTTGCTAAGTTGCCAGGTTGCAGCCAGGTCTGTGGGCCCCTCTGCCCTAGATTTTGCCAGACAGCCGTGCATGCCCTATTCACCAGGAATGGGCATGAATGTGGCTGGCAGTGGCGGTGGATCCCCTGGAGCCCGGCTATGCAGCACTGTGACCAGGCCCATTCCTCAGCAAGTGCCTGGCCCACTGTGTGCCACCATCACAGCGCCCACTGAACCATATACTGGGCCATGGCTGCCTACACTGTGGCTTGTAGGGCTCTGGGCGTCTGCCTGCAGCCGTGGAGGACACTGACTTCTGTAGCTAGTGTGCTTTCAGGAGAGAGGGGTAAGCTCTGAAGAGCTCTGACTTAGGCCACCAGGGGACGGTCGCGTCAGGACCAACAGAAGTTCAGGCCTGGGCAGTGGGGCCAGACGAGGAAGGGTGGGTACTGGAGAAGAGTTAGGACCAGATTAGATGCGGTCAGACCGGCAGGGGTCTGACTTGATTTGATTGGTCCAGTTTGATTAACAAGGTCTTTTAAAATTTTTTAACAATTTTTATAGAGACAGGGGTCTCACTATGTTGCCCAAGCTGGTCTCGAACCCTTGGGCGCAAGCACCTCTCCCTCCTCAGCCTCTTAAATTGCTGGGATTACAGGTGTGAACCACAGCGCCCGGCCTGATTAACAAAGTCATTCTGGCCGGGCGCGGTGGCTCAAGCCTGTAATACCAGCACTTTGGGAGGCCGAGACGGGCGGATCACGAGGTCAGGAGATCGAGACCATCCTGGCTAACACGGTGAAACCCCGTCTCTACTAAAAAAAAAAAAAAAAAAAATACAAAAAACTAGCCGGGCGAGGTGGCGGGCGCCTGTAGTCCCAGCTACTCGGGAGGCTGAGGCAGGAGAATGGCGTGAACCCGGGAGGCGGAGCTTGCAGTGAGCTGAGATCCGGCCACTGCACTCCAGCCTGGGTAGCAGAGCCAGACTCCTTCTCAAAAAAACAAAAAACAAAAACAAAACAAAACAAAAAAACAAAGTCATTCACTCTTTTGTGTCTCTTTTCCAGTGTCTCTATGTCTCCTCCGTGCCGCTGGCTCTCTGCATGTCTCTCGTTCTGGACCTCCCTCAATCCTGCCCCGTCTCTCGGTTCCTCCCCGGGCAGCCCCGTGCTGCTCTCCGCGGGCATCCTCCATTTCTGCCTCCCCCATCTGACCCTGGCTATATCTCCCCTGCCTCTTTCTGTCTCTGTCCCCTCTGTCCCTGACCCTCCCACCACCCCCGACCCCCGCGGCCGGCCTCAGCGTTGCGGTGCCCACTGAGCTGCGCGCTGCCTGGCCACGTGCGCGGGTGACAGCCATGCCGGGAGCGCTGAGTGTGTGCCCAGGGCTTCCCACTGAGCGGCGCCTCTGAGTGCCCGCAGCCGAATGCCGCTGCTTCCTTGCAGGTGGACACCAACCGCTGGGCACCAATCTGGTACCTTGCCCCTGCGCCCCCACTCCCCTCCGCTCCTGTGCTCTCCCTGGACTTGCTGGCCCGCACCATTCCCGGGCTCAAAAAAAATTAAAAATTAGGGGGTGTGGTGGTGCGCGCCTGTGTTCCCAGCTGCTCAAGAGACTGAGGTAGGAAGATCCTTAAACCCAGGAGGTCCAGGCTGCAGTGAGCCATGGTGGCGCCACCACTGCACTCTAGCCTGGGCAACAGAGCCAGACCTCGTCTCTAAAAAAATTAAATTAAATTAAAAAGTGTATGTATTTAAAAGATAAGGGTGTTTAGGCCAGGCGCGGTAGCTCATGCCTGTGACCCCAACACTTTGGAAGGCCGAGGCGGGTGAATCACTTGAGGTCAGGAGTTCGAAACCAGCCTGGACCAACATGGTGAAACCCTGTCTCTGTTAAAAATACAAAAATTAGCCGGGAGTGGTGGTGCATGCCTGTAGTCCCAGCTATTCAGGAGGCTGAGGCAGGAGAATTGCTTGAGCCCAGGAAGTGGAGGCTGCAGTGAGCCGAGATCGTGCCACTGCACTCCAGCCTAGGCAACACAGCAAGAGTCTATCTAAAAAAAATAAGAAAAAAGAGAGAAAAGGAAAAAAAAAAAAGGGGTGTTTAGCAGAGTTAGCTAGACGGTGGGGATGGAGTGTAGGAAGGACAGGCATGACTGAGTAGAGACAAGATAAGGGGTTATGACTGGGTGCGGTGGCTCAAGCCTGTAATCCCAGCACTTTGGGAGGCTGAGGCAGGTGGATCATGAAGTCAGGCATTCAAGACCAGACTGGCCAAGATGGTGAAACCCCGTATCTACTAAAAATACAAAAATTAGCCAGGTGTGGTGGCGTGTGCCTGTAACCCCAGCTACTCGGGAGGCTGAGGCAGAGAACTGCTTGAACCTAGGCTGAGGCGGAGAACTGCTTGTCCTTCCATGTTACAAACACAGAAAGTGAAGTTCAGAAAGGCTAAGTCCCTTGTCCAAAGTCTCATTCTCATCTGTGGCACAATGGGGAGGGACCTCTGGGTTTCGGGGAGGCATGGGAGCAGGTTCAGCCTCCTCAGCCCCAGTGCTGACCCCTTACCTCCCCTGCAGGTGGATGGTGAGCACTGCTGGCTGCCTTGGGCACTGCTGGGAGGCTGGGGTTGGCCGCCTTGGAGGGTCACCATGCCATGGTGCACATGGCCTGTGGGCTGCATCTCATGTATACCTGGGGAAGCTCATGGTGCCTTCTGCATTCTCAGGCCAGCTGGTGGGGCTCCGTGGGTCCTTTGGAGGCAATGTTGGCCTACTTGACCTGCCTCTGGATACCACATCCTGGTCCAAGGGCCTGGTCACTATCCACTGCCCATTGACCCAGCCCAACCATGGCTTTCATGTCAGTTGCCCACATAACTTGCCCAGATCTTCAAGTCTCCCAAACTGCGTGGCCTCCTACAGGTGCTGGATGGCCCCTTTGACTATTGTGTGGTCCACATCAGCCCCGAGCCCTTCCTTAGGATATGCCAGCAGGATGCATGTCATCCCAGTGGCCAGCACTGTGGTCTCTGTGACACTCTCACAGCCCATACTGCAGCCAGCCAGGAGCCTGGGAACCCTGCGATGCCCTGGAGGGGCCCCAAGCATTGCCATAAGTGCTCTGGCTTGGTCTGGGATGCAAGCAGGGAAGATTATGGGTTGCCTGGAAGAGCCCCCTGCCCTGGTTGGAGTCCAGGAAGAATTCCTGGCATAGGTGGAATTGGTGGAGAAGAATGTGTGGGAAGGGGATCCAAGGGAAAGAGAACTGCAGCTGCAAAGGTGTGGAGGTGGGGAAATACCAATGGGAAGCCAGGCTGACTAGGGGCAGAGGCAATGAGATTGGAAAGGGGAATTTGAGGCCAGGCGTGGTGGCTCATGCCTGTAATCCCAGCACTTTGGGAGGCTGAGGTGGGTGAATCACCTGAGGTCAGGAGTTTGAGACCAGCCTGGCCAACATAGTGAAGCCCTGTCTTTACTAAAAATACAAAAATTAGCTGGGTGTGGTGGCACACACCTGTAGTCCCAGCTACTCGAGAGGCTGAGGGTGGAGAATTGCTTGAACCTGGTGGCGGAGGTTGCAGTGAATGGAGATCACACCACTGCACTCGAGCCTGGGGGACAGAGGGAGACTCCATCTCAGAAAAAAAAAAAAAAAAAAAAAGAAGAAGAAGAAGCAAGAAAGAAGAAGAAGAAGAAGATGAAGAAGAAGAGGGAGAGGGAGAGGAAGAGGAAGAAGAAGAAGAAGACGAAGAGGAAAAGGAAGAGGAAGAAGAAGAAAAGAAATTTGAGCCTTAGGCATTTATCTTTGCCAACTGCCTGCAGCACAGACCTGCCCATCCCAAGGCCATTACAGCATCTGTGCACAGACCTATGATTGGGGGTGTGTCCTGCCTGCCAACCCCGCTCACTGTTCCTCCCGATGCTATGAGGGCTATGAGCGTGGCCTCACCATTGATGGCACAGACTGTGTGTCCCAGGACCACTGTGGCTGCTTCCACAATGCTACCTTCTGGTGAGAGGGATCTCCAGGCCTGGGAGGTGAGGATGAGTCTCCCAAACCTCATCATAAGATGTTCCCTGAATCACCAGTATATCACTTAGCATTTTCAGTTGTAAATGACAGAAAATGATGCCAGCTGTCTTAAATACAGAAGATAATTTGTCTATTTTTGCTTACCTGTAAAGATGAGGCCTTCAGGTCTGGCTGGTTCAAGGATACAAACAATGTTGCTAAGAACTTAGTTTCTTTCCATCTTTCATCCTTGCCTTTTCCTTTTTCTGTGTTAGCTTCTATAGTAGTTAGGCTCCAGGTCCACAAGGTAGAGCAAAAGCTCAAAATTACAGTGGCTTAAGCTTTTGGTTTATTTTCAAAGACAGGGTCTCACTCTGTTACCCAGGCTGGAATGCAGCGGCGTGATCATAGCCACTACAGCCTTGACCTCCTGGGCTCAAGCAATCCTGACACCTCAGCCTCCCAAGTAGCTAGGATTACAGTTATGTGCCACCATGCCTGGCCAATTTTTTTTTTTTTTTTTTTTTTTTTTTTTTTTTTTTTTTTTTTTTTTTTTTTTTTTTTTTTGTAGAGACAAGGTCTTGTTGTGTTGCCCCAGCTGGTCCTGAACTCCTGGGTGCAAGCAATCCTCCCACTTCAGCCTCCCAATGTGCTACGATTACAGGCGTGAGCCAATACGCTCAGCCTACAGTGGCTTAAACTTGATAGAAGCTTAATTATCTCTAACAGGCAGTCCAAGTATAACCAGCTTGCCTCCTCCAACACAGGCTCCATCTGTCATGTGGCTCTGCCTCCCCTGTGGTATTGCCCTCATCTGTTCCTCACCACAGCTACATTCCTGCAAGCTGGAAGGAGAAAAGAGGGGACAAAGAGACCAGGCCTCCTCCCTTTAAGGACAAAACCCAGAAATGGCACACATCATATCCATTCACTTCCCAGTGGTCAAACTTTATGGAAGGGCCCCATCTGGTTGCAAAGGGGGCTGGAAGATGTATCTTTAGCTAAGTGGCCATGTGTGCAGCTAACGATTCTAATTGGGCCAAGTGTAGTGGCTCATGCCTGTAATCCCAGCACTCTGGGAAGCCGAGGTGGGAGGATCACTTGAGCCCAGGAATTTGAGAACATCCTGGGCAACAAGCGAAATCTTGTTTCCACAAGAAATACAAAAATTAGCCAGGCATGGTGTTGAGTGCCTATAGTCCTAGGTGACTGAGGTGGGAAGATCGCTTGACCCCAGGAATTTGAGGCTGCAGTGAATCACCAGCATGTCCCTGCACTCCAGCCTGGGCAACAGAGCAAGACCCTATCTCAAAAAAAGAAAGAAAAGAAAAGAAAAACAAAAAGAAAAAGAAAAAAGGCCAGGCACAGTGGCTCACGCCTATAATCCCAGCACTTTGGGAGGCTGAAGTGGGCGGATCACTTGAAGTCAGGAGTTCTAGACTAGCCTGGCCAATATGACGAAACCTCGTCTCTACTGAAAATACAAAAATAAGCTGGATGTGGTGGCGCACCCCTGTAGTCCCAGCTACTCGGGAGGCTGAGGCAGGAGAATCGCTTGAACCTGGGAGGCAGAGGTTGCAGTGAACGGAGATCACGCCACTGCACTCCAGCCTGGGTGACAGAGCAAGACTCCATATCCAAAAAAAAAAAAAAAAAATGCTAATTCTAGGAAAGGAATGGAGAACGGGTATCTGAGACTGCCACAGCCTCATTTTCAAACCACCTCTCTGTCTGCGGGCAGAGTGATCTCCCACCACTCCAGGCTGATGATGTACAGTCTAACAGTCCCAGCCGGGAGACAGCACTTCTTTCTTGACAGTTTCAACAGAAGTCCTGGGGCTGATGCTCATTGTCCCAGTGGAGGTCATTTGCCCATCCCTAAACAATTACAGGGGTCAGGGGATGGGATGTTCTGATTTGTCTCTAAGTAGCCAGGGCTGGGCATGTACCAGAGCTGGAGCCAGAGTCAGAGGGCAGGGATATCACCTAGGAAACCCTCTAGAATGAGAGTGGGCCAGTTCCCCAAAGACAAACTGAGAGACTGTAATCAGAAAACCATTGACAGGCCCTGGGCAGGAGGCAATAGTATTCCCTTTGAGATTTTGCATCTCCTTGAGTCCACTGGAAGGTAAAGAAAGTCCCCCTAGGCTGACTGACAGGCTGTCTTGGAGATTAAGGGTCACTTGACAGGAAAAACATAGATGTTTAAATTCCGGAGTACAAGCCAGCATGGTGGCTCATCTCTATTATCCCAGCTACTCGGGAGGATGAGGCCGGAGTTCAAGACCAATCTGGGCAACATAGCAAGACCCTGTCTCTAAAAACAAAACAAAAAATAAATATTTAAAATTCCAGAGTGAAGCCTAAGCAACATAGTGAGACTCTGTCTCTACAAAAAACAATAAAAGAAGAATTATCCGGGTGTGGTGGGATGTTCATTTAATCCTAACTACTGGACATGTTGAGGTGAGAGGATTGCTTGAGCCCAGGAGATCAAGGCTGTAGTTTCACCAATATGGTGAAACCCTGTCTCCACTAAAAATACAAAAAATTAGCCCAGTGTGCTGGTGTGCACCTATAATTCCAGCTACTGGGGAGGCTGAGGTATGAGAATCACTTGAACCTAGAGGCAGAAGTTTCACCATGTTGATCAGGCTGGTGTTGAACTACCGACCTCGGGTGGTCCGCCCGCCTCAGTCTCCGAAAGTGCTGGAATTACAGGTGTGAGCCACCGCGCTTGTTCTAGGACATGTATTTTTGATAGAGATACATACACACGACAGGCAGGATTCACAGTGGTTTCTGATTCTCCCTTGACTCCGAGATTCCAAGCCTAATCCCCGCCCCTGACCAGCTTCTCCTCTCTGAAGGAGAACGGACCCCCAGCTGGTTGCCGGCCCAAGTGTGCGAGCCACGGTTGCACGCTGGGTGGAGGGGTCTGGGGTTGTCACTGAGCGGTCCCCCAAGCTCCGGTGCTGGTGGGGCCCGAGGATGCCGTGTCCTTGCGGGCCTCTCTGGAGCTACGAGGACGCCTCCAGGCGGCCCGCGGGGACAACAACGGCATTGCGGCCTACGACCTGAAGCTCCTGGGAGGACAGTGGGGTGCCAGTCTAGTCCACTGTTCAGGGCGACCCGGACTCCGGGCTTTAACCGTCGGTGAGGACCCAAACACCGCTGCCCAGTGCCCGGACTCCCACCTGCAGAGGGCGCGACCAACCCAGCTCCTAGAGCCACACGCTGCCTCTGGAGGCTTGGCGCCCACACCCCTCTGCTTGTCTTCCCCTAGCACGGAGAAGCCTGTCCAACCGGCCAAGAGCCATTTCCCTACGGGGCCTCGTCCCTCTGCGCGTGCCTAGGGCTGGGACCCCAGACACAGACCTGTCCCGAACGAGGGAACGCACGGAGCTTCCCGAGAGGGTTTCAATCAGTAACTGACGGCAAGAGCACGCTTGTGCCCGGCGTCTCTCCCAGTGCCCCGTGCCGTTGGGACCCAAAGTCCGAACCCGTAGCAGGCCGCGGTGGCCCACGCCTGAAATCCCAACACTTTGGGAGGCTGAGAATCTTTTGAGCCCGGGAGTTCGAGGCCATCCTGGGCAACATAGCGAGACCCCATCTCTGCAAATAATAATAACAATAATAATAATAATAATAATAATAAATAGGAGGCGCCGTTGCGCGCACCTGTGGTTCCAGCTACTCGGGAAGTTGAGATGGGAGGATCGCTTGGGCCCAGGAGTTCGAGGCTGCAGTGAGCCAAGATCGCGCCACTGCACTCCAGCCTGGGCGACAGAGCGAGACCCCGTCACAAAAAAAAAAAAAAAAAAAAAAAAAAAAAAAAAAAAAAAAAACCCTAGCTTCCTCTTCTCCCAGAACGCAGGAGTTAGGTCAGGACCCTCTGTTCCCTCCGACCCAAGACCTAGGAGTCCGAACACATAGCGACCTCCTCCTACGAGACGCAGGTGCCAGGATTCCCCAGAACTGCTGTCCCTTCAAGAACACACTTTTCCTACGTGGGAGGCCGCGACCAGAGACTCCGCCCACTTCGCCCAGCCGGCTGTGGTGCAACAGCAACGACAGCCAATCAGACGCGGCAGCGCCGGATGGCGGGAGGCGGGAGTTGGGGGCCAAGGGAAGCAGAGGGCGGAAGTGGCTGTGGCTTTGCCCTTTGGCTTTTGCTCGCTGTGTGGCGGCTCCGCGGTTAGCAGGGAGTTCGCTGAGCGTCTCTGCCTAGCCGCGGTCATGAGCCGGCACAGCCGGCTGCAGAGGCAGGTTCTGAGCCTGTACCGCGATCTGCTGCGTGCCGGGCGCGGGAAGCCGGGCGCCGAGGCGCGAGTGCGGGCCGAGTTCCGGCAGCACGCGGGCCTGCCGCGCTCCGACGTGCTGCGCATCGAGTACCTGTACCGCCGCGGGCGGCGCCAGCTGCAGCTGCTACGCTCGGGCCACGCCACCGCCATGGGCGCCTTCGTACGCCAGCGGGCCCCGACCGAGGAGCCTGGCGGCGTGGGTTCCAAGCCTGACGACGGCGACTGTCCAAGGAACCCCCACGACAGCACGGGGGCAACGGAGACCCGGCCCGACGGACGGTGACTGGCGAAGAGCCGAACTCGCTCGATGGCATGGTGGAGCCAGGAGGCTCGCCTGACTGCATGGGGGGACTGGGGAACCCGCCTAAGGTGAGAGATCTCGAGAGACTAGCTCGACGAATTGGGGATGTCAGAGACTCCCCCTTGGCGACGCAGGGGGCCTAGAGAGCCTCGTGATGGACAGCAAGAGAGGCCCACCTTTTCCGATGCTTGGAGACAGGTCGGCGCTCCTCCCCCATGAGGGCTTGGGGCGGCCTGGGACGCCGGCAGGCTGGACAGTGTCAAGCCGAGAGCTACTTGCCCGAAGGTACGGGGAGCCAGGACGCCCCCTGCTGAACAGGGAGAGCCTGAGACACCCTTCTCTTGACCCCTGAGAACATACCCACCCCTGGCTCCTCAAGGAGTCTCCCCTCTCCTGTATTTAACTCTGAGAAGTGCAGACTTTTTGCTGAGAAACTTTTGGGAAGGTTCCCTGATCAAGCGGTGAGAAGCCCGGAATCCCCTTTGGGAAAACTTTCGCCCGTTGATTGTGACAAGCCAGGACCACGAGGAAGGGGCTAGCGGTCTATCACCCTGGTTGATCAACTAAAGGGCCCTACTTGATGGTTTTGAGGGACAACGTTGACTCATTTGCCCCTTCCCTCTCAGAATGTTGGACAAAGGGAATAAAATTGGGGATATGTCTACTTCCCTATTGGTGGTCTTAAAGCTCTTATATATTTGAGGATTTTTGAAACGCGCCCCCACCACCACCACCGTGCACACACACACAGACACCTGGAAGGGACCATCTGGGAGGTGATAGGTGTGGGGATCTGACTCCCTCCGGAGTCCTCTAGACTGGCACATTGATTGAAGCCTCATAGTTCTCTCCCCTGGGCAGATCTGTGGAGGGGGCTCATCCTGGCTTAACCCCCAAAGATACCCCAGTGGGCTCCCTAATGGAGGGCAAGTTATTTAACATCTTTGTGTGGAAGAGGAAATGGTGGAGCTGAGAACTGGCTCGGAGCCTCTGAGGCAGTAGTGGGGGTCTCAGACCTGGAAATTTCTCAAACCCAGCTGAAGGGTCCAGCCTCAGCTACAATGAACAACAAGGCCTGGGGCAGGGGAGGGGAGATGAACCCCATAGATCACTCCCTCCTGTGTCCCCATATGGGCCTGCCCTAGACATTCTGTGGAGGGATGCATTTTGCATCGCTGAGCTGTATTTGCACCCATGTCAGTTAAATAAGTGGAAATGAGTTCTTGTGGATGTAGCTGTGGGGAGGAGGACCACAGGTAAGGAGTATAGACCTCAGACCAAAGGGAGGATGGATGGAAGAGAAACAGTCGCTGCCCTAATCCTAGTGGGGGAGCCACATGCCCAAATGGTTATAAAGTAGAATTGCAATTTGAAGAATTAATTGCCAGGATAGGCTTCTAGGCAAGAAGACCAAGGCTGGGCGCGGTGGCTCACGCCTGTAATCCCAGCACTTTTGGAGGCCAAGGTGGGTAGATGGCAAGGTCAGGAGTTCAAGACCAGCCTGGCCAATATGGTGAAACCCCGTCTCTACTAAAAATACAAAAATTAGCCAGGCATGGTAGTGGGCACCTGTAATCCCAGCTACTCAGGAGGCTAAGGCAGGAGAATCGCTTGAACCCTGGAGGTAAAGGTTGCAATGAGCCAAGATCACACCATTGCACTCCAGCCTGGGCGACAGTGAGACTATGTCTCAAAGAAAAAAAAAAAAAAGACCAGTGTGGGGAAAGGCCTGAAGGGGGCAAAAGGAAGAAATGCAGGGTCTCAGCTGGGGGCCTGGCGTGCCCCAGGCACAAGGCTGTGGGTTTACTTGCTCTTGGCTTCTACTTCAGCTTTGTCTCAGGTTTGTCCTCACCATGGGACCTCAGCCACCTCATTCATCTCTCAACCTCCATTTCTTCCATCAGGGTGATCATGTTAATCTTTTCCTGGCTCCATCTCAAGGTAAAAGCCAAAGACCAATGGGGTCCTACCCATCCAGGCCCCCCAATTACATCTCCAGCTGCATCTCCTGCCACCCCCTCACTCCTGACTCCATGATCTTGAGCCCTGACAAGCCCCAGGATTGGAGCTCCTGGCAGGGCTGCAGGCAGAGATCAAGTTTCCACTGGGGCCGGGCATCCTGGGTTGGAAGGGAAGATACATTAACCTGGGTGTTACAGATGAGTGAGATTTGCCCGGTGGAGAGGATGGAGGAATGCCTGATTTGAGGGAGGAGCTGTACAGGTGAGTAATGGCTAAGAGCACGGACCCGGGAATGGGAAGGCAGGGTTTGAATCCCAGCTCCCATACTTACTGATTATGTGATCACAGGCAAGTGATCTAACTTCTTTTTTTTTTAGGCAGGATCTCTGTCACCCAGGCTGGAGTACAGTGGCACAGCTCACTGCAGCCTCAGCTTCCCAGGCTCAAGTGATCCTCCCACCTCAGCCTTCTGAGTAGCTGGGACTATAGGCATGCACCACCACACCCAGCTAATATTTTTATTCTTTATTTTATTTATTTATTTTTGAGACAGAGTTTCACTCTTGTTGCCTAGGCTGGAGTGCAATGGGGCGATCTCGGCTCACTGCAACCTTTGCCTCGCAGGTTCAAGCAATTCTCCTGCCTCTGCCTCCTGAGTAGCTGGGATTACAGGCATACACCACCACGCCTGGCTAATTTTGTATTTTTATTGGAGACGGAGTTTCTCCATGTTGGTCAGGCTGGTCTCTTAACTCCCCACCTCAGATGATCCACCCGTCTCGGCCTCCTAACGTGCTGGGATTGTAGGCATGAGGACTGCGCCCAGCCATTTTATTTTATTTTTGAGATGAAATCTCGCTTTGTCACCCAGGCTGGAGTGCAATGGCACTATCTCAGTTCTCTGCAACCTCTGCCTCCTGAGTTCAAGCCATTCTCCTGCCTCAGCCTCCCAAGTAGCTGGGATTACAGGCATAACGCCACCATGCCTGGCTAATTTTTGTATTTTTGGTTAAGATGGGGTTTCACCATGTTGACCAGGCTGGTCTTGAACTCCTGACCTCAGGTGATCTGCCCACCTCGGCTTCCCAGAGTGCTGGGATTACATGTGTGAGCCACCACGCCTGGCCTATTCTTTATTTTTTTGAGACAGGGTCTCACTGTGTTGCCCAGGCTGGTCTCAAACTCTTGAGCTGAAGCGGTCCTCCCACCTCAGCCTCCCAAACTGCTGAGATTACAGTCATGAGCCACTGTGCCCAGCCTGATTTAACCTTTTCGTCTCAATGCCCTTATCAGTGAAATGGGCTTAATAAGAGCCTCCTTGATGTGGCCATTATGATGGTACAGTGAATTAAATACCTGTTTTGAGGCCAGGTGCGGTGGCTCACGCCTGTAATCCCAGCACTTTGGGAGGCTGAGGTGGGCAGATCACCTGAGGTTGGGAGTTCGAGACCAGCCTGACCAACATGGAGAAACCCTGTCTCTACTGAAAAATACAAAATTAGCCAGGCATAGTGGCACATTCCTGTAAGCCTAGCTACTCAAGAGACTGAGGCAGGAGAATCGCTTGAACCCGGGAGGCAGAGGTTGCGGTGAGCCAAGATTGTGCCATTGCACTCCAGTCTGGGCAACAAGAGTGAGACTCTATCTCAAAAAAAACACCCAAAAAACCCTGTTTTGACAGCAGATGATGAGGCCTGACCCCCACCCATGGCCCTCCTGCCCTCTTGGGTTCACTTGCAGCTGCAGAAGCAGGTTCTCAGGAGGTTGCAGCCTCCTTCCCTGAGCCCCTGCATCTCTGTTGCTCTGCCTGAGGGCTTCCTGGGAGTCCTGGGAGGTGGGTTAATGTCCTCAGAGGCAACCCTCAGCCTGTAGGGGGCAGCAGTCACTGGATGAGCACCGTGGCCCACCTGTCCTCTGGTGGGACAACATGTGTTCTGCAGGGTTCCTCAGGGGCACCCTCTGGGATGGACCCCCAGTTGCCCACAGTGGTGTGAGCACCGTTTTTGGCTTTACCCTGCCCTGTCTCTTCCCCACTCACGCTTCCTGGGATCACATCCCAGATAAACCATCACCCGAGTCCTTGGCTCCGAGGATGCTTATGGGTCAAGCATGGACCAGTGCCCAGTTCTCTGCTGATCCTCTGTGTGTGTCTGCTGCTCTGTTTTTTTGTTTGTTTTTTTAATTTTTTTGTTTTTTTATTTTTTTTTATTTTTATTATACTTTAAGTTCTAGGGTACATGTGCATAACGTGCAGGTTTGTTACATATGTATATTTGTGCCATGTTGGTGTGCTGCACCCATCAACTCGTCAGCACCCATCAATTCATCATTTATATCATGTATAACTCCCCGATGCAATCCCTCCCCCCTCCCCCCTCCCCATGATAAGCCCCAGTGTGTGATGTTCCCCTTCCCGAGTCCAAGTGATCTCATTGTTCAGTTCCCACCTATGAGTGAGAACATGCGGTGTTTGGTTTTCTCTTCTTGTGATAGTTTGCTAAGAATGATGGTTTCCAGCTGCATCCATGTCCCTACAAAGGACGCAAACTCATCCTTTTTTATGGCTGCATAGTATTCCATAGTGTATATGTGCCACATTTTCTTTTTTTTTTTTTTTTTTATACGTTAAGTTCTAGGGTACATGTGCATAACGTGCAGGTTTGTTACATATGTATACTTATGCCATGTTGGTGTGCTGCACCCATCAACTCGTCAGCACCCATCAATTCATCATTTATATCATGTATAACTCCCCAATGCAATCCCTCCCTCCTCCCCCCTCCCCATGATAGGCCCCAGTGTGTGATGTTCCCCTTCCCGAGTCCAAGTGATCTCATTGTTCAGTTCCCACCTATGAGTGAGAACATGCGGTGTTTGGTTTTCTCTTCTTGTGATAGTTTGCTATGTTTGTTTTTTTGAGACAAAGTCTCACTCTGTTGCCCAGGTCGGATTGCAGTGGCGCAATCTTGGCTCACTGCAACTTCCGCCTCCCAGGTTCAAGCACTCCTGCCTCAGCGCCTGCCCCCCACCCATCCCCAGTGAGTAGCTGGGATTATAGGCACCTGCCACCATACCTGGCTTTGTGTGTGTGTGTGTGTGTGTGTGTGTATTTTTAGTAGACATGGGGTTTCAACCATGTTGGCCAGGCTGGTCTCGAACTCTTGAAGTGATCCGCCCGCCCCGGCCTCCCAGAGTGCTGGGATTATATGCGTGAAGCAGCCCTGGGCTGCTGTTCTGTTTTTTACTCTGCTAAGGCACAGGGTCAATGTTTCTCAATCCCTTGACCCATCTGTTAAACAAGAAATCCCCTGATCTAAGAAAATCGCTATAAAAGACATACAGGGATTAGAGTCATTTAGACTACAGACTGAGTTAAAAATAGAACTGAGTTGTTAAATTTTCTGTTTTTGATAACTACTGTAATTGTGTGAGAGAATGGCCTTGTTCTTAAGACATACACGCTGAAGAATGTAGGAGTAAAAAGGCCTCGTGTCTGCAACTTACTCTCAAATGGTTCTAAAACATATGCACTGATATAAATATATTAGCAAGGGTATGGATGGTAAATCACATGAAGCAAAGTGTTAACCACTGGTGAATCTGGGTAAGGGCACGTGGGAGTTTGTTCTAGTTTTAAAAGGTTTCCCAGCACTTGGGGAGGCTGAGGTGGGCCAATCACTTAAGCCTGGGAGTTCGAGACCAGCCTGGGCAACATAGGGCTTAAGCTGCCATGCTCGGCCTACATTTTAAAATTGAAGTATTTTAAATGTAAATGTAATGTGAAAGTATTTTGAATGCAAAATATTTTTTGTTACACGACTTCATTGTTTTAGTAGGACTGTATTGCATTTTATCTGTTAAAAATTTGGCGTCTGAATTAAGATGTGCCGTAAGTGTGAAATACACACTAGATTTCAAAGACTTAGTAAGAAAAACAGATTGTAAAAGATCTCATTATTTTTGTATTGACTACATATTGAAGTGATAATATTTTAGACAGGTTAAATAGAATATAAATTATTAAAATTAATCCATTTTTACTGTTTTAATGTGACTGCTAGAAAATTTGTAACTACATTTGTGGCTCACATTCTATTCTTCTTTTTCTTTCTTTTTTTTTTTTTTTTTTTTTTTTGAGACAGAGTCTCATTCTGTCACCCAGACTGGAGTGTAGTGGCGTGATCTTGGCTCACTGCAACTTCCGCCTCCTGGGTTCAAGTGATTCTCCTGCCTCAGCCTCCCGAGTAGCTGGGATTACAGGCACCTGCCACCATGCCTGGCTAATTTTTGTATCTTTAGTAGAGACGGGGTTTCTTCATGTTGACCAGGGGTTTCTTCATGTTGACCAGGCTGGTCTTGAACTCCTGACCTCAAATGATTCGCCTGCCTTGGCCTCCCAAAGTGTTGGGATTACAGGCATGAGCCACCATGCCCGGCCTCACATTCAATTTCTATTGGACAGCACTATTCTGAGTCCCCATGGCCTGTTTCCTCACTACAATCTGCTCTCATGGCGAAATTTTAACATAGTGGCTCCATTCTACGGACTCCGTGATGCCTTCTTCAACCACATTGTTTCAGTTGTGCCCCCCTCCTCTTGCTCACTTTGTTTTTCTCCTCAGCACTTACCACCCTGTGACCACTACATATTTCACTTATTTCTTTTAGTTATTGTCAGTTTCCCCAAGTAGAATGTCAGCTAGCTCCAGAGGCATCAGAGGCACCGTCTTGTTCACTGTCTTGTCTCTGCTCCTTGACCAGGACCTGACTCATAGCAGACAGTTAATATTTGTTAAATGAATGAATGACACAGATGTGCTCCATTACCGGACCTGTTGGGTCAATATTGCCAAGACTGCTCCCCCTATTTGCTGGTGATCTCAGGGGGACCATGCCTCCTCTTTGGTTGATGCCAGAGTCTCAACCTGGCCTTTGAAACAGGACAAATCTGGTTTGCATCGTGACTTTTCCCTGAACCTGGAGTCTCTCCCAGAATATGCAGCTTCCCCCACCCCATCAGTGTCTGTTCCCCTCTTCTAGTAGCAACAACTTGATACTCTTTGGAGACCCACCCTTCTGCCATTTTCAGTCCACATGGTTTAGGTGGGGCTGACTGCAGCCCCCAGCAAAGGTGGAGCATGTGACAGAAGCCGGAGGAGCCAGCCTTGGGACTTTGGTTGGAACTACAGAACAGTGACTCTACTGTTGGCTGCTAAATTGATGGGGTGTGTATGTCACAGTGGAGGGAGGCTTAGCATGACTGACTCCATTTTGCCTCTGATGCCCTGCAGTGACATCCTTTAGGTTAAAAGCTTCTGCTTAGCTTTGTGTGTAGACCAGTTAATTATAGGAGGAATTTAGTTTATAGCTCAACTTTAGAAAAAATAACAGTCCCTTTCCCAAAACTAACCATGCCAACAGGAGATCAGGAAACTGTACACACAAGTAACAATGTTATACTAGAGATTTACAAGAATATTGTGACCTGACCTACATAGTCAAAGAAGTTTTCTTCTGGACTCTTGCTGGCATCCAGATGTCTGCAGTCATTGGTCACCTAACCTCAACCCCCTTCCCTTAGCATAAAAAGAAACCTAAAACTTACTAACTTGAGATGGTTCTTTAGGACAGTAGTCTGCCATCTTCTTGGTTTGCTGTCTCTCCAAATGAAGTTGTTTGCTTTTTATTATTATTATTATTTATTTATTTATTTAGAGACGGAGTCTTGCTCTGTCACCCAGGCTGGAGTGCAGTGACACGATTTCAGCTCACTGCAAGCTCCGCCTCCCAGGTTCAAAGGATTTGTAAAAATACAAACATTCGCCAGGTATGGTGGCACATGCCTGTAGTACCAGCTACTTGGGAGGCTGAGGCCAGAGAATCTCTTGAACCCAGGAGGCAGAGGTTGCAGTGAGCCGAGATCATGCTTCTGCACTCAAGCCTGGGTGACAGAGTGAGACTCTGTCTCAAAACAAAACAAAACAACTAGACTGACGTGGTGGCACATGCCTATAATCCCAGCTACTCTGGAGTCTAAGGCAGGAGAATCGCTTGAATCCTGGCGGCGGAGTTTGCAGTGAACTGAGATTGTACCATTGCACTCCAGCCTAGGCAAGAGTGAGACTCTATTTCAAAACAAAACAAAAAAAAGCCACAACTTCTTTGTCCCTAGGGTGCAACCAGCAATGGGATGACACCCCAGGTGCCCAGAGCAGCAGCCAGTAACTCACCCAGTATTGGCTTTCTACCTTCCTGAGCTCATGTCCTGGGTCCCCTGCCACGCCTGAATAAAGAACTGGTGCTTGACTGTGTCAGGGTCTGGAGCAGCCCTACCCAAGATGGGCTGATGCGGTTCTGTGTGTTCTGTCCTCAAGGCAAAAAGGTCCATCCAGACATATCCAGGCCACATCCTAGATTCCGGGTACGCAGGCACCTAGTATCCTCACACATCCTTTGACAGTGACCATTTATTACACACATCAGACTGGGGGAAGACCATTGACATAGCTGAGCACCAGGTAGGGTGTCCTGGGTATTCGGGCGTTAGAGCAGCAGGGGCCTCCTGACACGGGCAGGAGAAATGTGGCACCCACCAGGAGGAGGAAGAGGAGGAAGAGGATAAGCAGGAAGGTCAGGGGCCACCTGGATGCAGGATCGGGGGCCCTGTGAAGGGAAATGCAGTGTTAAACATACAGGTGGGCTGCCGCTAGGAGCTCTGTCCCCCACACCCTAGTCCCATCTCTCAGGCACCTCACCCGGGATTCCCCTCCAGCCTCACATCCTGGAGATGGGGAGATGCTTGCCTCTTCTTGTCCTAAGGAGGGAGAGCAGCCAGCAGCAGAGTGGATAGAAATGACACTTTATTTATTTATTTTGAGACGGAGTCTCTTGTCACCCACGCTGGAGTGCAATGGCTCAATCTCAGCTCACTGCAACCTCCGCCTCCCGGGTTCAAGCGATTCTCCTGCCTCAGCCTCCCGAGTAGCTGGGACTACAGGTGCCACCACTCCAGGCTCATTTTTGTATTTTTAGTAGAGATGGGGTTTCACCATGTTGGCCAGGCTGGTCTCAAACTCCTGACCTCAAGTGATCCGCCTGCCTCGGCCTCCCAAAGTGCTAGGATTACAGGCGTGAACCACCATGCCTGGCTGACATTATTTTTTGAGACAGGGTCTCGCTCAGTCACCCAGGCTGGAGTGCAGTTTCACAATCACGACTCATGGCAGCCCCAGCCTCCTGGGCTCAGGTGATCCTCTTACCTCAGCCTCCCTAATAGCTGGGACCACAGGCACATGCCACTACAACCATTTAGTTTTGTTTAATGATTTGTAGAGATGAGGGGAGGGGGTGGTTCTCACTATGTGGCCTCAAGCAGTCCTCCTGCTGTGACCTCCCAAAGTGTTGGGATCACAGGCGTGAACCACAGTGCCCAGCCAGAAGTGACACTTCGTGTCGCCTTTACCCTACTACTGTAGACCTACAGGGCTGGTCTTATTTCTCCTCCTTTCCTGGCACCTCCTCATCCCCAGGACCCCACGTGGACTTGGAATATCTCCAAGTATAGTGGATGTCTGGTTGTGTCTGTCCTTCATCCAGTACGATCCCTCTTTTTCTGATAACAGTGCCTCAATTGGAGGGGGGAGGCTGTCATGCCTTCCACTCCCAGACCTTCAGGTTCAGGTGAAGCTGATACTCACCTGCCCAGCTTCCATGATTGGTGTGACCCAGACCTGGCCAATCCGAGCACTCTGGTTTATTCAAGGTGCAGCCCATGACCTCAGCCAGTAAGTGGGAGTCAGCCTGGGACTTTGGCAGCTGTCAGTAGGGTCAGAGGCACACTCCCTCCCCTGGGGTGGGTAAACCAGTGGGAGTGACCATGTAGCCACTGGCGCACCCATTTTGCTGAGAAGGAAGCCACCTTGGGGACTTAGAGCCCAAGAAAGGGAGGGACTGAGCCTTGGTGTCATTTCTTTTTTAAATATTTATTTATTTATTTATTTATTTTTTGAGATAGGGTCTCACTACGTCACCCAGACTGGAGTGCAGTGGTGTGATCTCGGCTCACCACAACCCCTGCCCCTCGGGCTCAAGTGATTCTCCTGCCTCAGCCTCGCGAGTAGCTGGGATTACAGGCATGTGCCATCACGCTCCGCTAATTTTTATAGTTTTAGTAGACACAGGAGTTTCACCATGTTAGCCATGCTGGTCTCGAACTCCAGACCTCAGGTGATTCGCCCGCCTCGGCCTCCCAAAGTGCTGGAATTACAAGCGTGAGCCACTGCACCCAGCCTGGCCCTGGTGTTATTTCAGGCTCTGAATTCAACAGTGCCTGGACCTTTGCGTTACATTTTTTTTTTTTTTTTTTTTGAGACGGAGTCTTGCTCTGTCGCCCGGGCTGGAGTGCAGTGGCCGGCTCTCAGCTCACTGCAAGCTCCGCCTCCCGGGTTTTACGCCATTCTCCTGCCTCAGCCTCTGGAGTAGCTGGGACTACAGGCGCCCGCCACCTCGCCCGGCTAAGTTTTTTTTTTGTATTTTTAGTAGAGACGGGGTTTCACCGTGTTAGCCAAGATGGTCTCGATCTCCTGACCTCGTGATCCGCCCTTCTCGGCCTCCCAAAGTGCTGGGATTACAGGCTTGAGCCACCGCGCCCGGCCCACATTTTGTTTTTTTTAATAGCGTTCCCTTTTTTGTGCCTTTTGATTTCTTGGGTTTCTGTCACTCGCCATCAAGATTCCTGAGTGCTACACCTGTTTGAGAACTGGCTCACCTGAGGCTTCCGGAGCAGGGAACGTCTTTGGTGACCTGCTAAGTGTTTGTGGTAGCTGAGGCCAGACTCCAGCATGTCCTGTCGGGAGTGAGAGGTGTGTGGTTCCTGGAGAACCAGCAACAAACAGAAACATGGTTGGGGGAGGGCCAGGATAGGAGGTGTCATAGAGATGAGATTCAGGGGGAACAGAGAGATCTCACGGGACAGACAGACATGGGCAGAGCCAAAGAAACCAAGAGAGGAGAGACATTATTTATTCATTCATTCAATAAATATGTAATGAGTTTCTATTACAAGCCAGGAACTGTTCTAGGAGCTGAGGACACAGTGGGGATGGAAATAGGCAAATTCCTGGCCTCCGTGGAGCTTATATTTGACAGGAGAGAGACAGACCATAAATTAATAAGTAGGCCAGGCGCGGTGGCTCAAGCCTGTAATCCCAGCACTTTGGGAGGCCAAGACGGGCGGACCATGAGTTCAGGAGATCGAGACCATCCTGGCTAACACGGTGAAACCCCATCTCTACTAAAAAATACAAAAAACTAGCCAGGCGAGGTGACTGGCACCGTAGTCCCAGCTACTCGGGAGGCTGAGGCAGGAGAATGGCGTAAACCCGGGAGACGGAGCTTGCAGTGAGCTGAGATCCGGCCACTGCACTCCAGCCTGGGCGAAAGAGTGAGACTCCATCTCAAAAATAATAATAATAATAAGTAACTGAGGCCTGGTGCAGTGGTTCATGCCTGTAATCCCAGCACTTTGGGAGGCCGAGGCGGGCGGATCACCTGAGGTCAGGAGTTCAAGACCAGCCTGGCCAACATGATGAAACCCCATCTCTACTAAAAATACAAAAATTAGCCAGGAATGGTGGTGCACACTTGTAATCCCAGCTACTAGGGAGGCCGAGGTAGGAGAATCACTTGAACCTGGGAAGCAGAGGTTGCAGCAAGCCAAGATCACACCACTATACTTCAGCCTGGGCGACAGAGTGAGACTCTGTCTCAAAAAATAAATAAAAATTTTTAAAAATAAGTAAATATACAAAGTCAAGCTGTGGTGAGTGCTGTTAGGAAATAAAGTAAGAAACTAGGAGTGCTCATGTTTGGAGGTCAGGGCAGGCCTCCCTGAAGAGGCGGCACCAGGAGAGTGAACGGGGCATCACCTCACAGTCAGGAGGTGAACGGGGCATCATCTGGGGGCCTCAGGGAGATCGGGCTTGAGGATGTAGACAGAGACAGACAAGAGAGAGAGAAACAGTGAGATAGAAGAAGACACTGAGAGACAGAGATAGAGGGGGAGACAGAGCCACTGACACCTCCTTGGAAGGGCAGGACCCTGCTAGAAGGTGCACAGAGATGTCCCCAGGGCGCCTGGCAGAAGGTCCCTCGAGGGGGTCTGCTCTCACCTCGAGGCCTTGTCCCCTGCCCTGGGGGCCCCTGTGGCCACACAGCTCACAGGGCACTCCTAGTATCCGGGCTGTCTTTTGTCCCAAGGGCCCAAGACCCCCAATGTCCCCCGCCGGATCCCACTCCAACTCTGCGGAAGTGGGGAGGCTACTGGGTGCCCAGGGCCCCCAGACCCCACCAGGTGCTGGCCAGTCCAAGTCTCCCTCGAATTCCAAGTCCTGGTCCAGCGTGTTGGCCTCCTCGAACACCTGGGTCAAAGGACAGAGGTCATGGAGGCTATGAGGTTGGGGCCTGGTTTGGGTGAGGGGTATCAGGAGGGGCCCTACCAGGCTGTAGCTGACCAGCTGGGCCTGCAGCTGCCAGAGCCGCCGGAAGATGGAGTCTCGGTAAGCTCCCAGGGCCCGCAGGATCTGCTCCAGGGCTGCCCAGGCCCTGGGCTCACTCCGCTGTGCCAGCCCCTCACCAAACGCTAGCAGCGCCTCCACGCGCTCAGCTGCCCCTCGTAGGTCCGCCTGGAGGGCCTGAGGACACATGGTTGGACATCACCCCACATACACACCAGAGACCCAAAACCTGGAGTTACCCCCTCCCCAAAGGCTTGGAACATGCACTCAACCCATTTCCCATCCCGGAAAGCTGGCACCCACTGCTGGGGCCCTGCACACCCCCACATCCTGGCCTCTCCTGCCTACCTGCAGCTGCACCATCCCACTCTGGGCCAATGCCCAGCGCCCCAGGCCTTGCTCCAGGTCCTGCAGCTGGTGGCCCAGCCCCAGCAGGCACAGGTGCAGGCTGTCCTGCTCAGCCTCTAGTACCTCCAGGCCAGAGATGGGGTGCTGGGGAACAGAGGAGCCAGGTCAGGGCCAGTGGGCCAATCAAAATATCACCCCTGCTCCCATCCCCACCCCCTTCTGTAAGCTTCTGGAAACTTCTCTGTGGCACAGTCCATCTCCGGGTCTCTCTGTACCAGGGTCACTCCCACTGGGGGGCCTTCCCAGTGGAGCCAGGCCTGAGGAGAAACATCTAGTTCAAGGTCTCCAGGTTTTCATAGCTCCTGGAAACTTGGATGTGTGAGGCCCCGGGGGTCTGGACAGGGAGCGGGGCTGGGTACCCCCTGGGGTACCCATTCTAGGAAGAATGGGGCTACATCAGGTGCAATGATGAAATGCTTCTCAGCCAGGCGCAGTGGTTCACACCTATAACCCCAGCACTTTGGGAGGCCGAGGCCAGAGGATCAGGAGTTCAAGACCAGCCTGGGCAACATGGTGAGACATCGTCTGTATTTTTTTTTTTTTTTTTTTACTAAAAAGGAAATATGACTGGGCACGATGGCTCACACCTGTAATCCGAGCACTTTGGGAGGCTGAGGCGGGCAGATCACCTGAGGTCGCGAGTTTGAGACTAGCCTGGCCAACAAGTTGAAACCCCATCTCTACTAAAAATACAAAAAATTAGCCAGGTGCAGTGGCATGCGCCTGTAATCCCAGCTACTTGGGTGGCTGAGGCAGGAGAATCAGTGGGACCTGGGAGGAGGAGGTTGCAGTGAGCAGAGATCTCACTACTGCATTCCAGCCTAGGCAACAGAGAGACTCCATCTCAAAAAAGAAAAAAAAAAAAAAAAAGAAGAAAGAAATACGTCTCCCCGGTTGGTCAGATATTGAAACACTTTTCCAGAGGGTCCCTCCCCCTACAGACACCCAACACCTTTCCAGAATCATCACCCAGTCCTCACTGTGGAGGCCAGACTCTGGGGGACAGAGAGGAGGTAGGGGGTCTGGGTCATCTCAGCTCACCTCACAGTGTTTGCCCCCAGCTGGGTCCTCGTAGGAAGAGGGTGTTGACCATCTTGGGGGCTGAGCAGCAGGCTTATTGCCCCTTGGCCCACCCTGGAAGTGCTCAGGAGGGTCCAAGGAGTCCTGCCTCAGGGTCTGAGCCTGCTCTGGGCTAGGAGGCAGGGGGCGGTAACTGGGTGAGTCTCGACACCTCACTTTTCAGCCTACCCTCACCCCAACCCCGGCAACCTCTCCTGTGTCCCCAGGCCATCACAGCCATGGCACCTCCTACCCTCATATGGCCCCTGCCACCATGCCTACCCTCTTGGGAATAAGCTTCCAAAGCCCTGGCCCCCACCTCGTGCAGACGGTGCATCCAACAATGTCCGGCTCCCTAGGTGCTCCCGGTGGGTGGTTGAGGGGCTCTGAGCCAAATCTAAGGCCCAGAGGCAGGGACAGGGCCATGGCTGGGGGCCTGGGGACACAAAGTCAGGTGAGGGCAGCCAGTAAGACCTCTTCGCTAGACAAGGGTGTCCCAGAGCTCCTAGGCTGTAGTCACCGGGACCTGAGGCTGCAGGAGAGGCCCAGGACAGGTCTGGCTCCGCCCCTTCCAAGAGGAACCTGGACCCGGCCATTTGATGCCCAGCTCAGGTGACAGAAGAGCCACTTAACTCCTTCCTCCCTAGCAGGCCAGTAGCTAAATCTCCCAGCATCACTCCAGGCCATCCAAGAGGGTTCCAGATAGAACCCCTCCCCCACCTCCTCAAGAGCCATGGATTCTGCCCCACTGGGGACACAGACATCTGACCTCCAGGGCCTACCATTCGTTTAAGACCCTAGATGCTTGCCGGGCGCGGTGGCTCACGCCTGTAATCCCAGCACTTTGGGAGGCCGAGGCGGGCGGATCATGAGGTCAGGAGATGGAGACCATCCTGGCTAACACATGAAACCCCGTCTCTACTAAAAATGCAAAAAATTAGCCGGATGTGGCGGCGGGCGCCTGTAGTCCCAGCTACTTGGGAGGCTGAGGCAGGAAAATGGTGGGAACCCGGGAGGCGGAGATTGCAGTGAGCCAAGATCGCGCCACTGCACTCCAGACTGGGCAACCGAGCAAGACTCTGTCTCAAAAGAAAAAAAAAAAAAAAAAAAAAAAAAAGACCCTAGATGCCGCGCCCCTCAGGAACCCAAGCATCTGGCTCCCTAAAAAATAAAAATCTAAGACCAAGGAAAGATTTTTTGTTTATTTGGTATGGGGTCTTCTGTAGCTCACACAAAATTATTGGGAAAATAAATAAACCAGGGGAGCCCCCTCTGCCCACGGTTCCAAGGTCGCAGAGTCACAGGAGCCCCAAGAGGGCAGGAACCCGGGAATCCGAGGGGTCCTGGCCCTGGCGGTCACTTGCCCAGCAGAAGGCCGGCGCGCAGCACGCGGGGCACACGGCGGATGGTCAGCGAGACCCGGGTGCCGCGCACCAGGCAGGCTCCCGGCCGCGCCGACGGGCAGGCGGCCGCATTGGGCGGCGGGGAGGCGGCGTCCAGCGCGTCTACGCGGGCGGCGGCGATGCCGTGGAGGAGGCGCGTGTAGGCGGGGCCGCGGAGCACCAGCAGGCTGCGCGGTTCCAGCAGTAGCGATGTGGTGGGCCGGGGCGGAGGCCGAGGCTGCAGGGTGGGTTGAGGGTCAGCGGGGCTCAAGAAGTCGGGGAATGGGCGAGAGGTCGGCAGGCTCCGGGGGTCAGCGAGTCCCCAGCAAAGACTGAAGAGCAAGTGCGCTCACAATGATGGAGGCTTTGGTGGTTCAGGAGTGAAAATTGCTGGGGCCTGGGCTGGGGCTGCTAGGAAGGGAGGGCGAGGGCTCTCCAGTCGCTCGGGAGGGGGCAGGATCTAGGCGGCAGATGGGGGCGTCAAAGGGTCAGCAGACTGTGGGAGCTGCAGCTGGGATCTCCAAGGGGCTGGGGCTGGGGCTGGGACCCAGGAATCAGCAGTCCCCAGGAAATGCAGGCAGAGCTGGGCTGAGAGAGCATGGCTGAAGCCAGGACCAGGTGAGGACAGAGTGAGGCAGAGGTTAGAGGTAGTGGGGGTCCCCAAGGATATCAGGACATGAGAGGACAACCGCACAGCTGAGGGAGTATCAGAGCATCCAGGAGCATGCAGGGCTCGAGGGCAAGCCCCAAGGAGGAGTGGGTCAGGGTGTTCAGGGGTGTTTCTGTGAACACGGGGGGTGCTAGAAATGCATCACTCAGAGAAATCATGTGTCAGGGACCAAGGAGAATCTGGGGGTGTCCTGCACCCCAAATCACATTCCTAGAGTAGCAGGACATCTGGGGCACCCTAAGCAGGGGCAGATAGGGCATCTGGGAGGAGGTGAGGCCCCCCTGAGTTAATGGCGGTGGGGTATCTGAGGATATCAGTGTCTGCTAGGGAGTCAGGGGCATCCACTCAGCAGGTTGGGGCATCGGGGAGCCTCTGGAAATCATGGTATGTGGGGCACCCTGTAAGCAGATGGGCTGGGTGTCTGGGAGGAAGTGGGTACACCCCATGAGGGGACAAGGGAAGGTATCTGGGAGAGTGCCAGGAGTACCCCAAAGGCACGTGGGACCAGGTCATCTTGGAGGATGTGTGAGGCTGAAGTGCCTACAAGCAGTTGGGGCAGTGTCTGGGGGCCCACCTGTTCTGTAGGGTCATCATCCTCCGGCTGCCGCGGCTCGTAGAAGTCCAGCACAGTGTGGGAGCCCAGGCTGATGGTGCTGACAGTCGGGTAGTACAGTGGTCCATCCTCGTGGGGCTGGGGAGTGGGCACCAGGGCTGGGCAGGGCAGGAGTCCACAACCCCCACCCTCTGGGTCAAAGCGGGGCTCCCAAGCCAGGGACAGGGAGGTGAATGCCTGCTTGGGAGATGTGGCTGCCTAATGAGTGAGGGTGGGTACAGGGTCCTCTGCCCCAGTATGGCTCAGAAGTCTGAGTGGGGGGACACGGGCCAAGGGTGTGTGGTTACCATGATGCCCTCCCCAGGCAGATACTGGTTCACAAGGACATGGTTAGCTGGGAGGCCTCCAAAGAGGCTGAGGTCAGACACTTTGTCCACGTAGCGCTGGAGCCATGGGGGCAGCCGCTCAGGAACCATCCCCCGGGGATGGGGAAGCCCACCTGGGGAAGGCAATGGGGTCCTGAGGGCTCCCCCATAGCAACAGATCCCCCATTAGGGATTCCACAATGGCTGGAAGCACCCTGATCCCCTCAGGGACCCCTGACCCTTTGGAGATAGCCACTGGGTCCTTCAGAGGTTTACTCACTTCTCCAGACCACAGGCCCCTTTCAGATACTCCCAACTCATCAGGAAATCGCTAATCCCTCAGGACCTCCACTGACCCCTTTAAAATCCTCCTGGCTCTTGGGGCTCCTTGAGCTGTCAGGGACCCTCTGATGTCTTAAGTCTATTGGATCTGAGTCCCCTGCCCCAGCCTACAGCCCAGAATCACTCATGCCCCAAGTCAGGATACTTACCCCAGTTCTGTAACTTTCTCCCAGAGAGCTGGGTCCACTTTGGCTTTGGGGCATTAAAAACCTAGGAGGTGGGAAGGGGGTCACTCCTTTCTCAGGATCACACCTCTGTGATTCTCCCACCTAGGTCAACATAGGGGCCTTTACCTCCGGGGTGGAAATGGGTCATCTCAGTGTCTGTGTGACCATTCCCTGGGGCGGTGGGTTCCTAGGATTTTGTGATTTGCCTTCTTTCCTGGGAATGCCTTTGGCCTCAAAGCCCATCCATGTCTACCAGGATTTAGCAATCAGGGCTGCACAACCATGGTCTGAGAGTTGTAGGTCTCACAATCTACTCAGAGTGCTGGGGCTGGACAGGGCTTTTTCGGCCCAGCCAATAGTCTGCATTCTAATTTCCTGATTCCGTGCCAAACCCGGTGATTCACGCCTGTAATCCCAGCACTTTGGGAGGCCGAGAGGGGCAGATCACTTGAGGTCAGGAGTTCGAGACCAGCCTGGCCAACATGGGGAAACCCCGTCTCTACTAAAAATACAAAATTTAGCTGGGCATGGTGGCACGCACCTGTAATCCCAGCTACTTGGGAGGCTGAGGCAGGAGAACTGCTTGAACCTGGGAGGCAGGGTGGTGGCACACGCCTGCAATCCAAGCTACTCAGAAGACTGAGACACAAGAATTGGCTAAACCCAGGAGGCGGAGGCTACAGTGAACTGAGATCACACCACTGCAGTCCAGCCTGGGCGACAGAGCAAGATTGTCTCAAAAAACAAACAAACAAAAATTCCTGATTCCTGGGCTCTCTGAGGACAGTTTGAGTTCTGCAGCCTCCTTGTTCCTATTGCCTGGGGAAGGAAACATGCAAAGCTGGGCTATCTCAGCACAGCAAAGAAAGTACTTTGAAAATCTTCCACTGCCAAGATCCTAATGGTCTAGAATGGGCTATCTCAGTCCAACAAGTCTATGCTCCAGTTGATAATCTACTCATTCCCTTCATGGTTATGGAGCTGTACTGGGCTATTTCAGCCCAGGAATTCTATAATATGTAGATTTTTCAATGCCAAGTACGCAAAGGTCTGGAATGGGCTATCTCAGCAAAAAAGTCTGTGTTCTGTAGCTAATTTTTTCCTGGACTCAAGATCAGTGGGTTACTCCAACACAGGGAAGATCTGTGCTTTGTAACTTAGGCTCTGGGGCTGCAAAGGGCAGGGACTCTGAGCTTTGTAAATTCTTCTTTCCCCAAACCCTAAGAACAGAATGCAGACTGGGCCATCTCAGCATAGATGGTCTGTGTTTGGTAACCTTATTCCAAAGGCTCTGGGTCTATGCTGAGCTATTTTAACACAGGAAAGAGTTTACTGGGCTACCTCCGCACAGAAATCTGAACACTAAATTCTTTACTCCCCAATCTCAATGATCTGAACCGGGCTATCTCAGCCTATGTTTATAACCCCCTATTCTCTAAGCTAGCAGGATTGGGCTATCTCAGTAGAGGCAGTATGAGCTCTGTAACTTCCTTGTTCCTTTTGTCAGGGTCTTCACTGCAGCCTTGTGGGCTCTCATACAGAGGATGGGCATTGGGGAGGAATATGGGAAGAGTGGGAAAACAGACCAGAAGGGCACTGAGGTCACCTGTCGAAGCAAATACTCCTCCTCTTCTTTGGAGATGAAGTCTGGGACATAGTAGATTACAGGTGGTGCCTAGGATAGAGAGACCTCCTTGAAGATGTGGCCTTTCAACCCACACAGAGGACATATCATCACAGAGCAACCCCTATGCCTGGAGACAGGCTCAGGATGTCCTCAGACAGGTCAGGGTCTGAAGTCAAGGGACCAGTGCCATTCCAGAATGGACTCTGACAGTAAGAATGAATTTGGAGGAAGGGGGCAGTCCCAATCCAAGAACTCAGGAGTCAGCCTGCCTCCTTCACCCTCTGCACCCCGAGTTCTGACAACCTGCTCCACTTTGAATGGTTCCAGGGCTGGGACTCTGGCGTCCTGCTCCTCCATCAACACCAACTCCTTGCACCTAATCCTGTAGGGAGGGGAGGACACGCTGAAGTCACTAGGCCTCCCAATCTAACATCACAACGCAGCCTTCCACCCCATCACAGGCCAGGCCTCACCTCAGCCCTCTTCTGAAACTCACTTGGTCTCTAAAAGCTGAGTCTTCAGCATCTTACAAGCCACACAGAGAGCCCCTAGGCTCCATGCCCGGAAACAATGAATCCCAAGAATAATCCCCCATTACTCTGTTTACTAAGGGCCCATCAAACTACACATACGCCCTCTCAATCCTCCCACAGAGAACGTTATCTGGCCCCACACACAGGGAGCCTTTCTCAAAAGCTCTACATATAGCCCCCAGGGCTGCACCCCAGAACCCCTTTAAACACCTTGAGACCTCGCTTCAGACCTGCAACTGTGAGCCCGGCTATCAACACTCAGCAACCCCCGCCCCCCACCGAATCCCATTCTGTGCACCCCTGTGACCCCAATCTGAGCCTCCTCAGACATGTCCACCCTCAGCCTCCTCGGATCCTCCCATTTGGACGCCCCTCGGATTTCCCTTCCTGAGTGCCCCTTCACTCCAGCACCCTGGGATCTTTAGCTCTGAGGCTGACTCCCAAACCTTCTTCCCTCCCTGAATCCTTCAGACCCAGACCCCCGACTCTGAGCCTTTTAGGACTCCAAGCTCTGAGCTTCCTCTGACTCCTACTCTGGGCTCCCCCGGATCCCCAATTCCAGCCCTCCTGACACCCATCTCTACCCCCAGCACTCCCCAAAACTGACCGTCCACCAGCGTCCCCTCCAATTTCCAAATTCAACATCCCCATCCCCCTCCCAGCCATTTCCGCCCCACATTACAGACGCTGAGCTCGCAGGCCAATGGGAGCTCCCAGAGGCCTCAAGGGCCCGCCTTCCACCCAATCGGCGCTCTCACTCAGTATTCGCCCTCCCACTTCATCCTCTCCCAGGGATAGGCCGCGCCTCCTGGTCTCTGAGCCATTGGCAGGAGGGCGTGGGCGGGGCATCGTCATGTGGCACTGGCCAATCAGAACTTAAGAACTGAACCGGGCCATAGGCCAAGTGGACCCGGATGGGCGGGACGGGGGAATGCAGCCGTGACAGCCGCGGGAAGATAAGAGAGGCTGCTAGGACTTCCCGCAGCCAGCGCCAGCCGGTGCCCACGCCTCAGGGAGGCGAGACTGAAGGAAGCACTTCCTTTCCCGTCTTCTCCCAGCAAGGGAAACCCCCAAACAATGACCCGACACAGAGAGGCCATAGAAACGTCTTTATTGAAGAGGACAGGAGTCATGCTGAGTTTGGGGACATGCAGTGAAGGGGCAGTCGTGAGCTGTCCTTGGTGGTTGGGGCCCCAGGTCCGCCCTGGACTCCCTGGGCCTTCAGGTTCTCCCTCGGGCTGTTGGTCGGGCCCAGGTGCTGTGGGGTCCTTTGAGGCCAGTGACTAGAACGTAGGTTGAAATCGGGGTTCCAGGATTGGGATCCCCTCAGGGCCTTGGGGCCTTCCATTTACTAGAGATGGAGGCTTTAGGATTTGGGGTTCCCTTAGGGCTGGGGATCTTGGAATTTGGTGTCTTGAAATCCGTGGACTCGGGGCATTGAAATTCTCCAGTTTCCAGGGATGGGAATTCCTGTGTGGGGTTTCCTGGTGCCTGTCAATAGGGCTTGAGGTGCCTGGGAGCCTGGAATGCATATCCTGACTGCAGTCTCCTCCATACCAGGCACAGCGACCTCATGATTGGGTTTCCTGGTGGCTTGGGATTGGATTTTCAAATTTGGGATTCCCTGGGGATTTGGGGATTCCATGATTTGGGGGTCCTAGAAGTTAGGGCATTGGGGTCTTCTAGGGGCTGTAGGACTTGAGGGCATAGGGGAGTTTGGGATGTGTGTACTCTAGGGTTTGGGATCCCCAGAGTCCTAGAATGGGGCCTCCAAATTTTGGGGTTCCCCAAAGGGGGAAGTCGTTACTTAAAAAATAGATAATTTTCTGGGAGCCTGGCCAGCACAGGAGCTGTGGGCCATATGGGGTGGGCTTCATACAAGGCACTGGGGGTTTCTTGAGGGTGCAGAGGGTAGGAAGACTTGGGGGTCCTGTAATTAGCACTTCCAGGACTGTTTTGGTGTCTGTAAATTAGGGGTGACAGTGGGCTGGTTATGGTGGGTTTCTCTTGAGGGGTAAGAACAAGGGTCTTTGTTAATGAAGGAAGTCTCTGATTGAGGGGTTGGAGTGTAAGAGCTTCAGGGTGACCATGGGGTCACGACATCTTGAGGGGACTGATGTTAAATGGGGAACAATGACATAAACGTCTGTTACTCTTTTGCTTTGGGGGTGTGACCTATGTTTATTTCAAGAGGACTTAGTGGGGAGTGTTTGTTAATGGGGAAGTTTCTGATCCAGGGTTGGGTGATTCAAGAATGTTCTGCTGTAATGCGTTATGTGGAGAGGGTCACCATCATTTGGGGTGATGTGGAAATCTGTTAATCTGGGAATCTGCTCTGTAGGGTTGGGGATAGGGACTAGCCTGAAGGTGCTACTCAGGGAATCTGTTTCTGGGTGAAATGGGGTCTGTATTTGGGGGTTATTATGGGGCTATCTGTTAATAATGGGGCCTCAGTGATCGAGGGCTGGCTAACAGGGGTCTCTACTCTGGATGTGTTACTGGGAATCTCTATCTCAAGGTGACTCAGGGCTCTTCGGGTGTCAGGAGATGCTAGTGGGGACTCTGTCTCTTTGTCAGGTGTCCAGGGCCTCTAAGACTGCATCTCTGCCCTCAGCATCCAGGGGAACCAGCAGCAGAACAGCAACCTGGAAAGGAGAATGACAGGGTCACGCCTTTAGGCAGGCAACGGGGACATCTGCACCCATCACCCCCAGCCTTTTTCTGGATTTTGCCTCTACCTCTCTGGCTGTGGTTTATTTGTTTGTTTGTTTTCTGAGACGGAGTCTCCATGTCACCCAGGCTGGAGTGCTGTGGCATGATCTCAGCTCACTGCAACCTCTGCCTCCCAGGTTCAAGCAATTCTCCTGCCTCAGCCTCCCGAGTAGCTGGTACTACAGGTGTATGCCATCGTGTCCGGCTAATTTTTGTGTTTTTGGTACAGACGGGGTTTTACCATGTTGACCAGGCTGGTCTTGAACT
Source organism: Rhinopithecus roxellana (assembly GCF_007565055.1). Taxonomy (NCBI): domain Eukaryota; kingdom Metazoa; phylum Chordata; class Mammalia; order Primates; family Cercopithecidae; genus Rhinopithecus; species Rhinopithecus roxellana. Next base: position 111,199,762 of record NC_044560.1, on the reverse strand, counting down.
CCTGACCTCAGGTGATCCAGCTGCGTTGGCCTCCCAAAGTGCTGGGATTACAGGCGTGAGCCACCCCGCCTGGTCTGTAGCTGTTATTCTGAGGCTCATATGGAGTGAAGGGTGTTCTGTTTCCTTTACCGCCGACCCGAAAGTGTAAGTCACTAGAATTCAGTGTGGGGCCCTACACCCTAAAGACTGTTTCTGGATATGCTAACAAGTTACAAGTTTTCCTAACCTCTCTTTCCAGCCCTGACCAGAGCTCCAGATCTCTGGGTCCAACTGCCTTGTGGATCCCTCTCCCTGAATGTCGCATAGGAGAGGGGATAGGGGTTGGCCACACACCTGGAAATGGAGTTCTCTGATGCAATGTCCTTTGGGGTCCGGACTGTGGTGAAGGTGCGTTTGGGCTGCGTCACTGAAGAGGAGGTCAGGATGTCAAGAGAGGGGATGACAGACCACCTGTGTCCTCAATACTCATTCAGACCCCTTCTCATTAATACCTCCCCATATCTCCAGCCCCTACCTGGATCCCACATTCCCAATACCCATCTGGGCCCCTTGTCCATAATTCCCACCACGTGCCCCAGTGACTATCCCTTTCCCCAGTATCTGCTCAACCTCATGTCCCCAAAGAGCCTTGTTGCTAACTTCCTCATACCCTTCAGCACCTATCTTTTTGGGGACCTTGTCTCATCATTTTCCTGGACCCTTTGTCCCCCATTAAATACCAGAGACTGTCACCAGTATATACCTGAGAACCTAGGACCCTTCCTCCCATCCCCAAACTTACACTCCCCACATATCATCTCCCAACTCACTTGTCACTTGATGCACTTTTTTGGCTCCAACACTGTCCCCAGGGGGATCAGTGGATCCGCCAATCCTGAGGAGACACAGGGATGGGGGAGAGGTCAGAGCCACAAGAGGCCAGAGTCTGACTGGGGGCTGGGGGGTGTCCACACTGTCCTGCTGGTCTGGGAGGAGGAGGCCATCTGACGGGGGATCAGGGCTCCAGGTGGTACCCTGGGTTGGGGCTGGAAGTTTGGGCTCACCTCTGAATACGGGATGCTGGTGCGAAGACCCCATGCCTTGGGGGGCAAGTGAAGTACCGGACGCCGAAGACAGAGCCGTCATGCTTGCCTGTGGGCTGGTCCAGCTCAATGCCATACCAGTAACCTACAGCACGAGGGTGTCAGGATTTCTCAAGGCCCTGCCTGGCCCCCGGCCCAGAGTCCCCATCCTCACCTGGGGCAAAGTCTGTCTTCCCATAGAAGCGCACGATCCCCTGCTTCTGGCCCGCGACAAGGACCTGGTCTCCAACCTCAGCCTTGGCCCCATCACGCTGCTGCAAGCTGCCCAGAGATGGGGATGATGGGGTCTTCTTCTTGCCTAAGGGAAGAAGGTGCAGGAGGTGGGTAGGGGGGTGATGCCAGCTTTGGGAACCCCATGCCACCTGGAAAACCCCAAGGTAGAAACCCTGTTCTTGGTTTGAAGTGAAACTGAATCCTAGATGCCAGAGAATTAGGAAGGGGCTTTAGGCCTGAAAGGAAACCAAGTCAGAGAACCTGAAGAACCCCAAAATCCTTTCTCAAAGCTGAGGATATGTTGGATTAGGAAAAGGTGAGTCAGAAGTCAGGAACCCAGAAACCGTCCTTTTAAAATGAAGGGAGAGGCCAGGCGCAGTGGCTCATGCCTGTAATCCCAGCACTTTGGGAGGCCGAGGCAGGTGGATCACGAGGTCAGGAGATCGAGACCACGGTGAAACCCCATCTCTACTAAAAATACAAAGAATTAGCCGCGCGCGGTGGCAGGCGCCTGAAGTCCCAGCTACTCGGGAGACTGAGGCAGAATGGCGTGAACCTGGGAGGCGGAGCTTGCAGTGAGCCGAGATTGTGCCACCACATTCCAGCCTGGGCGACACAGCAAGACCCCATCTCAAAAAAAAAAAAAAAAAAGAAAGAAAGGAGAATTTGGGTCTGAGAGTAAATCAGGCTGGGTGCAGTAGCGCAGGCCTGTAATCCTAGCACTTTGAGAGGCCGAGGCAGGTGGATCACTTGAGGTCAGGAGTTTGAGACCAGCCTGGCCAACATGGCAAAACCCTGTCTCTACAAAAAAAATACAAACATTAGCCGGATGTGGTGGGTGCCTGTAATCCCAACTACTTGGGAGGCTGAGGCACGAGAATCACTTAAACCCGGGAGGCAGAGGTTGCAGTGAGCCAAGATCGCACCACCACACTCCAGCCTGGGCAACAGGGCAAGACTCTTGTCTCAAAAAAAAAAAAAAAAAGTAAATCAAATGACCAAAGCCAGGATCTCCACAGATTCTTCCCTAAAACTGGGGGAGACCTTTGGACCTAAGAGGAAACTAAGTCACAGAGGGCAGGGAACCCACAGGTCTTCTAAGAACTAGGGGGGACCAGTACTGAGCCAAAGGGGAAACTGAGTCACAGAAGTCAGGAACTCAGAGCTTGTCTTCCAAAACTGGAGTTTGGGCCTGAGGAGAAACTGAGTCACAGAAGCTGAGCTACCCACACAACATCCCCAAACTGGCTCTTCCCACCAGGATCCCCTCTCTGACCTTTGTGTTCCCTGCGGCCTTTGCCGGTGACACGGGAGAAGTCCATCCGGGGGGTCCGGGGCGTAGAAGTGACAGAGGAGGGGGGTGCATCCACTGCCTTGGAGATCTTGGACACGGAGGCAAAGAGACCTACAAGTACAGAGTTCGAGCCTGGTGTTGTCCAAGCCTCTGCCCTCAGCCCCCACCCCCCATCCCCTATTTCCCAGTCAGCAGCATCAGAACTGCTGAGTGGATCCCCGGCCGCACCCTTCTTGGGCCCCAGGTGGGACTAACCCTGCTTGGGGGGGCAGATGAAGTACCGAACGCCCCCAACGCTGCCATCATTCTTGCCCTCAGGCTCGTCCAGCTCCACGCCCACCCACTGGCCGCTGGCAAACTCCGTGGTCCCACAGAACCGCAGTGTGCCCGTCTGGGGAGAGAAGGGAGGCAATGGCTGAGGAAGGAATGCTGGGAGGCCAACGTGGAGTGCTCGCACACAGGCAGCAAGGTGGGGTGCATAAGGCCACCCTGGGCCCAAACCCCAGGTCACACATCACCATTTGCTGGCTACATGAGTTAACCTCTCTGTGCCTCAACTTCCTTTGCTGTGAAATGGGAACAAATTATACTCACCTTATAGGATTCTTAAAGAGTTGCCCTGTCTTATATAGTGAATAGTGACTAGCCACATAGGACAATTTAAATGTATTTATTTATTTATTATTATTATTATTATTTCAGACGGAGTCTCGCTCTGTTGCCAGGCTGGAGTGCAGTGGCATGATCTTGGCTCACTGCAAACTCTGCTTCCTGGGTTCAAGCAATTCTCCCGTCTCAGCCTCCCAAGTAGCTGGGACTACAGGTGCGCACCACCATGCCTGGCTAATTTTTGTATTTTTAGTAGAGACGGGGTTTCACCATATTGGTCAGGCTGGTCTGGAACTCCTGACCTCAGGTGATCCACCCGCCTCAGTCTCCCAAAGTGCTGGGATTACAGGCATGAGCCACTGTGCCTGGCCAACAATTTAAACTTAAACTAAGGCTGGCTGCGGTGGCTCATGCCTGTAATCCCAACACTTTGGGAGGCCAAGGCTGGGGGATTACTTGAGGCCAGGAGTTTCAGACCAGCCTGGGTGAAAATGGCGAGACCCTCTCATCTTAATCTGTTCCAAAATACAAAGGCAGCAAGACCCTATTCTCTGTAAAAGAAAGAAAAAAGGTAGCCAGGTGTAGTAGCTCAAGCCTGTAGTCCCAGTTACTTGGGAGGCTGAGGTGGGAGGATCGATTGAGCCCAGGAGTTCAAGGGTGCAGTGAGCTATGATTGTGCCACTGCACTTCAGCTTGGGCAACAGAGCAAGACCCTGTCTCAAAAATAAATAAATACATACCTTAGGAACAAGACTCAGATAATTTTTTAATTTAAAAATAAATAAATTTAGTCCGGGCGCGATGGCTCACACCTGTAATCCCAGCACTTTGGGAGGCCGAGGTACGAGGATCACCTGAGGTCAGGAGTTCAAGACCAGCCTGGCCAACATGGTGAAACCCCCATCTCTACTAAAAACACAAAAATTAGCTGGGCATGATGGCACACGCCTGTAATCTCAGCTACTCGGGAGGCTGAGGCAGGAGAATTGCTTGAACCCCGGAGTGTTGCAGTGAGACCAGATAGCGCCATTGTACTCCGGCCTGGGCAACAGAGCAAGACTCTGTCTCAAGAAAAAACATAAATAAAAATAAAAATAAATAAATTTAAACTAAAAGTGCATTTCCCCAGTCACACTAGTCATGTTTCAAGTGCTCAATTGTCACATGTGGCTTGTAGCTACTTTACTGAACAGCACAGACACAGAATATTTCCACCAGTACAGAAAGCTCTGTTGGACAGGGCTGTCATAGATAAATTAAAACCCTCAGAACAGGCTTGGCATTAAGTAAAGGATCAGCAAGTATTCGTTATTGAAAAATAGTTTTTTTTCTATTTTAGAGACAGGGTCTCACTCTGTGGCCCAGGCTGGAGTGCAGTGGTGCAATCATAGCTCAGTGTAACCTTGAACTCCTGGGTTCAAGCAATCTTCCCTCCTCAGTCTCCCAAGTAGCTGGGACTACAGGTGCACGCCACCAAAGCCTGGCTAATTAAAACAACAACAACAAAACTTTTTATTTGTTTATTTATTATTATTATTATTTTTTTTTTTTTTTTTTTTTTTTGAGACAGAGTCTTGCTCTGCCGCCCAGGCTGGAGTGCAGTGGCCGGCTCTCAGCTCACTGCAAGCTCCGCCTCCCGGGTTCACGCCATTCTCCTGTCTCAGCCTCCCGAGTAGCTGGGACTACAGGCGCCCGCCTCATCGCCCGGCTAGTTTTTTTTGTATTTTTTAGTAGAGACGGGGTTTCACCGTATTAGCCAGGATGGTCTCGATCTCCTGACCTCGTGATCCGCCCGTCTCGGCCTCCCAAAGTGCTGGGATTACAGGCTTGAGCCACCGCGCCCGGCAAAACTTTTTAAAAAAATAGAAATGGAGTATCCCCAAGTTGCCCCCCAGGTTGGTATTAAGCTCCTGGCCTCAAGCAATCCTCCCCATCTTGGCCTCCCAAAGTGCTGAGATTACAGGTGTGAAGCCACTCTGCCCAGTCTGTTAGCTATTATCATGCTGTAACTTTGGTCAGGGGACTTCTTGAGCCTCAGTTTCATCTGTAAAATAGAGATAGTAAGATACCTCATGGCGTGATTGTCTGGTGGTAAAATTTTTTTTTTTTGAGACACGGTCTCGCTTTGTCGCCCAGGCTGGGGGTGCAGTGGCATGATCTCAGCACAGTGCAGCCTCAAACTCCTGGGCACAAGTGATCCTCTCACTTCAGCCTCCTGAGTAGCTAGGACTACAGGTGTGCGCCACCATGCCTGGTTTTTTCATTTTTAGTAGAGATGAGGTCTCACTATGTTGCCCAGGCTGGTCTCGAACTCCTGAGCTCAAGCGATCCTTCTGCCTCAGCCTCCCAAAGTGCTGGGACTATGGGCATGAGCCCCCGCATTCGGCGGAAATATTTTTAATACATGTAAAGTTGCTTAACTGCAGTGAGCCTTTAGTGAATGTGGTTATCATCATTATAGGAGGCTCATTCACCTCTCCATGTCTCAGTTCCTCGTCCATATAATGGGCTAATTAATTAGTGCTGATCTTAGAGGGTTGGTGGAGGGACTAGAACAGTGCCTGGCACACACAGAGAGCATTTAGTATGCACTGGACTCTGTTCTAATGGCCTTACGCATTTTAATTAATTTAAACCTCAACCAGCCCCCTAAGGTGGGTACTATTATTATCTCCATTTACAGATGAAGACATTGACGCCCAGAGAGGCGGAATCACTGGCTCCAGGTCCCACAGCTGGGAAGCTGCACAGCTGAGATTTACCTGGACAAGTCCCTGAGCCTGAGCCCATGACGCTGTGCTATGCTGCTTCTCTAAGGGGCAGTGATTGGTATTCCGTGTCTTCAGATAAAGGTTTTCACCTGTTGGAGGCTCTTGTGGTCTGGCTTACAAAATGGCAAGAGTCAACCCAAATTTCTTTCAGAATTGTGCAATGGATACAATTAGATCGTGCGCATCAGAATGCTTTCTGGATGGGGCCGGGCGCAGTGGCTTATGCCTGTAATCCTAGCACTTTGGGAGCCAAGGCGGGTGGATCGCTTGAGGGCAGGAGTTTGAGACCAGCCTGGCCAACATGGCGAAACCCATTGCTACTAAAAATAAACATAAAAAATTAGCCAGGCTTGTTGGCACACACTTGTAATCCCAGCTACTCGGGAGGCTAAGACAGGAGAACAGCTTGAATCCGGGAGGCAGAGGTTGCTGTGAGCCAAGATCACGCCACTGAACTCCGGCCTGGGTGACAGAGCGAGACCTGTCTCAAAAAAACAAAAACAAGGCCGGGTGCAGTGGCTCAAGCCTGTAATCCCAGCACTTTGGGAGGCCGAGACGGGTGGATCACGAGGTCAGGAGATCGAGACCATCCTGGCTAACACGGTGAAACCCCGTCTCTACTAAAAAATACAAAAAACTAGCCAGGCGAGGTGGCGGGCGCCTGTAGTCCCAGCTACTTGGGAGGCTGAGGCAGGAGAATGGTGTAAACCCGGGAGGCAGAGCTTACAGTGAGCTGAGATCCGGCCACTGCACTCCAGCCTGGGCCACAGAGCGAGACTCCGTCTCAAAAAAAAAAAAAAAAAAACAAAAACAAAAACAAAATTCAAACTCCTTCCGGTAGCCTACAGGTCTGCTGTGACCCAGCCTTGCTGACCTCTCCACCTCACCCCGCTTCCCGTAACTCCCCCATCACACCGCCCCTTCCTGCCTCTGTTGTCTCCATACCTACTGTATCCTCTACTTCCTTATCTTTGCAGAGGAAGTTCTTTCCTGTCTTAGTTTGGACATCACCTCCTTAGAGAAGCCTTCTCAGAACACTCCATCTAAAACCACCCCAGCATTCAGCCAGGGACAATTTACTAAATCCAAACATGTAATGGTGTTCACAGCCCTTGTTGCTACCAGAAATTATTTTTTTTTGTTTGTTTCAGTAGAGGCGGGATCTCACTATGTTGCCCAGGCTGGTCTCTAACAACTCCTGGCCTCAAGTGATCCTCCCACCTCAGCCTCCCAAAATGCCGGGATTACAGGTGTAAACCACCATGCCCAACCCAGAAATTATCTCAACCATAGGTTTACTTTCTTGACTGTCTCTGCTTCATTACAAGTGGAGCTTCATGAGAGCAGGGCAGGGGCAGACACAGCCATCCCTCCCTAAGGACAGACTGGGTCCCCTATGGACCCTGAGGGACACCAGGAAATGAAGTTGGAGTCCCTGGATAAATGAAGATTCTCTCTGCCCTCTGGGCTGTGATACCTGCTCCCCCTAGCTGAGACTCCTTTCTCCCTTTTTTTCCCTGGCTTGCTCCTCCACATCTGCAATTTGGGTGCATTCCCCATCACCCTCCAATCACTCTGGCCTGGACTTTCCTAGCCAGACTTGCCTCTGAGAGCGGAGGGGCCTGATCAAGGACCACAAGACCCAAGGGGAGCCACGGGTGCACAGAGCTATGCAGATATCTCTGCTTACCCCTCCCCATGGCAGCCATGACCGCTCTTGGTCGTCACTGTCAGATGATGAGTTGTTTCCCCCCACCCCGGATGGAGAGCTCAGCACAGGGTGAGGCTCAAATGAGACACCCAAGGAACAACTGAGACGAAATCAAATACTGGGTGGATAGTTAGGACGGCAAGCAGACAAAGGGGACGGACTGCACTCTGCCCAAGGACACAGCTCCAAGGGATTAAGGGGCTGAGTCTCACCCCCACCCACCCCGCCAACACACACCCCAGCCCCTGACCTTCTGGCCATCCAGCAGCACGCGGTCTCCCAGGCGCAAGCCCAGTGCGCTAAGCATGAGATTGCCTGGGACGTTGTCATAGTTGGGTAGCGTGACCTTGGGGAGGGCGCAAGATAGTGGCACCGCCTCTTCCAGAAGTGTCCGCAGCTCCTTGGCCACCAGCGCCGCCTCTGCCTTGTCCAGGGACATGTCCATAGGATCTGGGACCACCTCCGCCGGCACCTGTCCTTTTCGATTCTGGGGGCCAATGGGAAGAGGGGGCGGGGACTCAATGGCACAGGCCACACCCCCATGGAGGCCCTGACCCTAGAGACCACCAGTCTGGGTGATACAGGGGTAGGACTAGGTCATACCCTGGGTCAACCTGGGAATAAGAAGGGGCAGGGCAAGGCCGGGTAAAGTGGCTCATGCCCGTAATCCCAGTACGTTGTGAGTCCGAGGCAGGCAGATCGCTTGAGGTCAGGAGTTCAAGACCACCCTGGTCAACATGGTGAAACCTTGTCTCTACCAAAAATACAAAAATTAGCCGGGTGTGGTGGCGTGTGCCTGTAATCCCAGCTACTCAGGAGGCTGACGCAGGAGAATCCCTTGAATCTGAGAAGCAGAGGTTGCAGTGAGCCGAGATCATGCTACTGCACTCCAGCCTGGGTGACAGAGCGAGACTCCATCTCAAAAAAAAAAAAAAAAAAAGAAGGGGCAGGGCAGAAAGGGCAGTGCAGACCACATCCCCAGGGAAACCCACCCCTGAGACCCAGGGCTGGGGGTGTGTCAAGTAATTGAGGGTGGGCCTGGGGGTGTAGGCAGTAGGGATGAGGGCCACACTTCAGTGCTGTAGGTCACGCCCCCCAGGGAAGCAATCTCTGGAGACCCCAAGCCTATAATGAGGACATGTGGGAGATGAACATTGAGAATGGGTTCCTGTGGGCCGGGTGCAGTGGCTCATGCCTGTAATCCTAGCACTCTGTGAGGCCGAGGTAGGCAGATCACCTGAGGTCAGGAGTTCGAGACCAGCCTGACCAACATGGTGAAATTCCATCTCTACTAAAAATACAAAAATTAGCCGGGTGTGGTGGCGTGTGCCTATAATTTCACCTACTCAGGAGGCTGAGGTAGGAGAATCGTTTGAACCTGGTAGGCAGAGGTTGCAGTGAGCCAAGATTGTACCACTGCACTCCCGCCTGGATGACAGAGCCAGGCTCCATCTCAAAAAAAAAAAAAGAGAGAGAGAGAGAGAGAGTGAGAGTGGGCTCCTGTGGTATATAGTCAGGAGTCAAACTCTGGGCCAGTGGGGAATGGGGAGAGGCAGGGTCTCAGGGGCACAGGCCATGTTCCCCCAAGATACTGGTGCCTGGACAGCTGCAGAGTAATTAGCATTGTGGATGGAGCCTGGTAATGCATGGGTTGGAAATCAAAGATCATATTGAGGGCTTAGGAGGGGACCAACCCTCTCATTCACAGAGGGCCTAGCCTTACTTTCCTCATGTCCTTGAAATGCTGTTATGTACTGCCACGGGGTAGGCTGGATGACCCTGGGCAGATCCCTTAATCTCTGCCTCAGTTTCCCCATTGTAAAACAAGGCTTATAATAGACTTCACCTGACATGTAATGAACACTAGGCAAATTTCAGCTGTTACTGCATTTGCTGAATGTACAGACATTTGTAGTATCTGGGAAGTCACGGGAAACACAGAAACCTGCTGGAGGGAAGTGGGGGAGGACGGGAGCAGGAGGGTAACGGGTTCTGGGCAAGGGTGGCAGTACCCTCAATGCAGGGTTGGCGCCGTGCTCCAGCAAACATTTGGCGGCGCCCAGGCACAGGCTGGAAGCAGCGATGTGCAGGGCTGAGCCGTGGTTGAAGTCACTGCACGTGGAGTTCACCACTGGAAGTGGGCAAGAGGAGGGGTTCCGGGTGAGAGCCTGTGGGACCCCAGCCCTCCTCCTACCTCGGGGCTCATCTCTTAACTTGCAGGTCCCAGAGCCTCCGACGCAGAGCCCCGCCCCCACCTCGGAGCCCCACTCTCCCTTCGCGGCCCCGCCCCTCCCTAAAGTGGTAGTCCACTGAGCCCCCTCTCCCATGCCTCCAACCTCCCGCTGTCTCCTCAGATCGGAAAAATCCTCCTTTCCCTCGCAGCCAGGCCCTCACCTGGGTCTCTACATCCCTCACCCAGGTCCTTGCCCCCTCCCAGCTAGGGCTCTCCTCCTCACCTCGCGGCCGCGCGCCCTTCAGCAGCACACGCACGAGGTCGGGCACATCAAAATAGGCCGCGTAGTGAAGCGCGTTCATGTTGGTCCAGCGGCTGCGCAGGGTCACATCTGCGCCCAGCGCCAGCAGCTGCTGCGAGAGGCGCACGGCTGCCGCGGGGTCCCCTGCGCGATAGGCCGGATCAGCTTGGAACCCCCATTCCAGAGCATGGGCCTAGTGTACGGGGAGGGCCTTGCGCCTCAGGGACTATACTTTGGGATTTGAAGCTTCGGGTTCCAGATGGGGCCTGAGTTCTGGGTGGTTTTCAGCGTGTTGGGTCTGGGGGCCTAGGCTTTGGGGCTCATGACTTGGAGGTGGGGGCCCTCACCGACTCCGTGGGCCCCAGCCTTGCACGCATAGTGGAGCAGTGTCATGTCGGTCAGCCCATCACGATCGTTTACATGGCAGCCTCGGCGCAGAATCTGTGAGTACCAGGTGAGCAGGGAGGGTCACCCACACATGTGGGGAACCACATCCCCCCTCTCCCTGGTTTCCCCAGTGTTCTTACCTCATTGCCGATGACATCTATCTTGTGCTGGACTTGGGGCACCCACTGGCGCACAATGGCAAACAGCTCGGGGATGGTGGTCTGAGGGTCAAACAGGATCTCCTGGCACGCCGGGTCATTGGGATCGAAGAAGGTGAAAGCTGGGGTGGCAAGAGGTCCAAGGTCACCCCACGCAACTGACCCCCTCCTTCCAGCCTCAGTAGGGGAGCTCTAGGTCTTTGCCTTTTAGAGCCTCTAATGCGGGATCTCAAGCTGGTGGCACATGGGCCACAGTCAACCCACAGGCATTTTCTGTGTGGCCAGCATGAGGTTTCAAACTCAGGTGGGTTCACATAAAAATCTTGATGCCCAGTGTGTCTTGAAAAATTGGAAGATCAGGCAATTCCCATATAGCAGCAAACTCCACCCCCTGAAAAAAAAGCCGGACAGAGAGTGCAGTACCTTGGAGTCTGCATGTCCAGGGGGACTGCTACTGACCTCACCCACTGTTGCCCTGTGAGAGTATGAGTGAAGTTTGGCTGAATCCCCAGAGCAAAAATAAATAAAGCTGGAAGTCCTGGTTTTTAATAAAACTCTCCCAATTGTTTCAAATACCATGTAGCCCACATAAAATGTATCCATGACTGGGCACAGTGACTCACATCTGTAATCCCAATGCTTTGGGAGGCCGAGGCAGGAGGATTGCTCGAGCCCATAAGTTTGAGACCAGCCTGGGCAACATAGCAAGACCTCTGTCTTTATAAAAAGTTTTAAAATTAGCCATGTGTGGTGGTGTGCCTTGGAGCTACTCAAGGAGATTGAGACAGGAGGATTGCTTGAGTCCAGGAGTTCAAGGCTGCAGTGAGCCATAATCGTGCCACTGCATGCCAGCCTAGGCAACAGAGCAAGACCCTGTCTCTAGAAATATAAAAAATAAAAATAGAGGCTGGGCGCGGTGGCTCACACCTGTAATCCCAGCACTTTGGGAGGCCAAGGCAGGCGGATCACCTGAGGTCAGGAGTTCGAGACCAGCCTGGTCCAACATGGTGAAACCCTGACTCTACCAAAAATACAAAAATTAGCCAGACGTGGTGGTAGGGGCCTGTAATCCCAGCTACTCAGGAGGCTGAGGCAGGAGAATCACTTGAACTCGGGAGGCAAAGGCTGCAGTGAGCCGAGATGGCGCCACTGCACTCTAGCCTGGACAGAAAGCGAGACTCTGTCTCAAGAAAAGTAAATAAATAGGCCGGGCAGGGTAGCTCACGTCTGTAATCCCAGCACTTTGGGAGGCCGAGACAGGCGGATCACAAGGTCAGGAGATCAAGACCATCCTGGCTAACACAGTGACACCCCGTCTCTACTAAAAATACAAAAAAAATTAGCCGGGCGTGGTGGCGGGTGCCTGTAGTCCCAGCTACACGGGAGGCTGAGGCAGAAGAATGGCGTGAACCCGGGAGGCGGAGCTTGCAGTGAGCGGGATGGCGCCACTGCACTCCAGCCTGGGCGACAGAGCGAGACTCCGTCTCGAAAAAAAGAAAAAAAAAAGTAAATAAATAAAATAAAAATGAAAATAAAATAAAATGTATCTATGAGCAGGAATCAACCTGTGCCCAGCAAGGGTGGTGCCTAGAGGCACTTCTGTCTCCTCCCACTCGACTCTAAGGAGTACTGCTCTCTGTGACATCAGCATCCAGCACAGGGCCCTGGCACGTGGCAGGAACTCAGTGCGTGGTGAATGAACGAGTTCATGAATGATCAGATTATACACAGCCCAGGGAAGTGCCACATGGAAGGTGTCTCCAGGAATCAGTCGGCATGCTCCTTTTAGAACTGCAGTCACATCATAGCCCTGCTTGGCTTAGAACCCTCCTTCAGCTCCCATCTCATCCAGAGAACAGATTAAAGTCTTCCCCATGGCCCTCAGGGCTCTGCACATCCAGCCCCTCAGTTCTCAGCCCTCTCCCCTCACTTATTCCCCTTTCCTCATTTCCCACACTGGGCTCCCTCTGTCCCTCCCACGTGCCAAGCAAATCCTGTCTCAGGGTCTTGGCACTTGCTATTTTTCTCACTCGGAATAGACTTCCCACACATCTTCACAAAGCTTTATAGATCTTTGCTCAAATGTCATCTCCTCAGAGAGGCCTCCCCAAACTACACTGTCTAAATCGGCACCCACCCTTCTCCATCTCCTACTCTTTCTTTTCTTTTTTTTTTAAGCGATAGGGTCTTAGCTGGGCATGGTGGCTCATGCCTGTAATCCCAGCACTTTGGAAGGCCAAGGCAGGCAGATCACGAGGTCAGCAGTTTGAGACCAGCCAGACCAACATGGTGAAACTCCATCTCCACTAAAAATACAAAAATTAGCTGGGCGTGGTGGTGGGCGCCAATAATCCCAGCTACTCAGGAGGCTGAGGCAGGAGAATCGTTTGAACCAGGAAGGCAGAGGATGCAGTGAGCCAAGATCGCGCCATTGCACTCCACCCTAGAGCCCATCTCAAAAAAAAAAAAAAAAAAAGATAAGGTCTTATTGGAATGCAATGGTGTGATCATAGCTCACTACAGCCTTGAACTCCTGGGTTCAAGTGATCCTCCTGCCTCAGCCTCCCTGGTAGCTGGGACTACAGTACACACCACCATGCCCACTATTTTTTTTTTTTTTTTGTAGTAACAGGGTCTTGCTATGTTGCCTAGGCTGGTCTCAAACTCCTGGGCTCAAGTGATCCTCCCACCTTGGCTTCCCAAAGCACTGAAATTACTGGTGTGAGCCACCATGCCCAGCCCTTTATTTATTTATTTATTTATTTATTTATTTATGTATATCATAGCTCATATCACTACTTAACATGTTTACTCCTTCTCTTTCTCCCTCCTTCATTTCCTTTCTTCTTCCCTCACTAGGATCTAAATGCTACAATTCCATTCTGCCCCATTCACTCCTTTACCTCTAAGGCCAGGCACAACACATGGCACACAGTAAGTGCTCAGTCGATCTCTGTTGAATTAATGTACAGATTTAACAGATACACGATTTCCTCTTGGAGTCCACCTTAGCCTTTTCCCTGTCCTCGACCACATTTCCAGATTCCTTCACATTCTGGGACAAAACCCTCTCCCGCTCTGCAAGCAAGACTGCTTGGAGGACTCAGCCTATACCCTCCGACCTCCCACTGAGTCACAGGCCCCAGCCACCTCCAGCTGCATTTCCAAAGGAGATTTTCCAGTTTTCTGAAGTACAGCGCCCGCCCGCCCCCGCAACACCTCAGGCCCCAGATAACTTTATTTTTCTTTTTTCTTTTTTTTTTGAGACAGGGTCTCACTGTGTCACCCAAGCTAGAGTGCTTGGTGCAATCCTAGCTTGCTGCAGCATCGAATTCTTAGGCTCAAGTGATCCTCCCACCTCAGCCTCTGGAGTAGCTGGGACTACAGGTACTTACCATGCCTGGCTAATTTCTAAATTTTCTGTAGAGATGGGGTCTTGCTCCATTGCCCAGGCTGATCTCGAACTCCTGGCCTCAAGCGATCCTCCCGCCTCGGCCTCCCAGAGTGCTAGGATTATAAGCCAGAACCACCATGCCTGGCCAACTTTCTTATTTTTCTATTAGACTGAAGTCAACTTGTAGTCTCCCTGATCCACCTCTAGTGGGTGACATGTCCATGGATACCATCTCTCCTGCTCTATCCTGGCAACGCTAACTCTCCGAACCTGGTTTCTGAACCTCACAGCTGCTGGGGATTCCCAGCCTGCATATCTTCCAAATTCTCCTTCTACATTCAACTCTGGCTGCGCTCCATCCCCTTCTACCCAGTACCCAGATGGAGCTTTCAAACTATAAATCAGACCTGCCACTCCTCTGCTTTTAAACACCCTCACCTTGCCACTCTTCTCCCCCATCCCACTTAGAATATAACCAAAGTCCTCACTGTAGCCTTGAAGGCCTTTCCAGATCTGGCCTATGCCAATCTCTCACCTCAACCTTGATCATTCCCTGAATGCAGCTCCAGGATCTTTCTGTTCCAAGTTCAATTCTGCCTCAGGGCCTTTGCACTTGCTGCTCTCTGCCTGGAACACTCTTTTCCCAGCTCTCCTCTGGCTGATTCCTCCCCATGCTTCGGGTCTCAAACTAAATGTCACCTACTCAGAAAGACCAGCCCTGACTACCCCTGCAGGTAGCTGCCCCCTAGTCATTATCATATCCCCACCTTTCCCTCCCTCCCTCCCTCCCTCCCTTCCTTCCTTTCTTTCTTTTTTTTGATAGTCTCACTCTGTCACCCAGGCTGGAGTGTAGTGGCTTGATCTTGGCTCACTGCAACCTCTGCCTCCCAGATTCAAGCGATTCTACAGCCTTGGCCTCATGAGTGGCTGGGATTATAGACGTACGCCACTATGCCCAGCTAATTTTTGTATTTTTAGTAGAGATGGGGTTTTACCATGTTGGCCAGGCTGCTCTCAAACTCCTGACCTCAGGTGATCCACTGCCCTTGGCCTCCCAAAATACTGGGATTACAGGCGTGAACCACCGCACCTGGCCCACCTTTTCTTTCTTTCATAGCACTCACTCCAATCTGAATTTATCTGATTTCTGATTTATTTATCTGTTCACTTTTTAGTCTCTCCTTCTCTCCTGCAAGGGAAGATCATTCCTGGATCACTCGGGATTAAATCTCCAGCACCCAGCATAAGGCTTGTCACAGAGTAGCAGCACTCGATAAATATCGTTCGGTCAATATCGTTCGGTCAATGATTAGACACTTTCAGTTTCTCCAAGAGGCCCTCCTCTCAGCTCCGTACCCTCCTACCTCAGATCCTTTACCCAGCAGTTACCTCTCCTGGGACCCCTTTCCCCTGACCCCTCTCTTAGTTAGCCCCAACTCACCCTCCAGTCTTCTCAAATGTAACCTCCTCAGAGAAACCATGTCTTAAAAAACTCTTGCAGCAGCTTGTTTTTGGTAAATACAATTTTCATAATGTCTTGTAGTTACATATTTATATTACATTATATTTTTCTTTCTTGCATATAAACCTAAATGTGAACTAAATTACATTATGGTTTAACACCTATTTGTGTGGATGTTACTGAGGCCTGTGAGTTGTCTCAGGGTAAAGACTGGGTTTCTCTTGCCCCCTGCTGTGGCCCCAGCCCCTAGCATAGAGCCAGGTCCACAGATGCTTTCAATAAATGATTGTTGAAAGACTAAATGATGGAATGATGTGTCATGAATCAAGGACTAGGAGTATTACAATTCCATTCTTCAATGGGTGAATGAGTGAATGAACGAGGGGTGCTCTGCAGCCAAGATTCCTCCGGACCACCTTCAAATTCCCCAGAAATTCTCTCACCATCACCACCAGCAGAGCACAGCCCACCCTTCCCAGCCACCCATCGCTCCAGGCCAGATTCCAGGGTGGGGACAGTGTTACCGTAGTCCTTAGGGAGGGGGGCAGGTGCCGAGGGGTGCACAACAGGCTTCTGTCGACGCTCCTGGGTGGGGCTGGGGGCCTCGGGGACGGGCTCATCCTCCTCCTCCTCTTCTTCCTCCTCTCCTCGGGGCGGCGGGGCCATCGGGGCAGGATCTGTCTTAGTCATGGTCCTTGGTGGCCCTCGGGGGGCAGGTGCAGAGTTGGGGGCAGCTTTCAGGCAAATCCTGGAGGCAGAGGTCAGCTGGAGAGGGTGCCCCGCAGGCTCCAGGGTCCAAGCCCCTAGGAGCTTCCAGGGCCCCGAGTGGCCTCCGTGCAACTGGATCTTGGGCAACCATAGGGACCCCCGTTACCCATAGAGGGCCCCGGTGTGTGCGCCCAGCGCCTGCCACCTCCCCCAGGCCCAGCCCCCCATTCTTCTCCTCCCGCGTCAGGCCCCTCAGTCTCAGCCGCCCCCTCCCCGGGTTTGTTTATCTCGGGATGCAGGATGCTTCGCCCCTCCCCTTCTCCGCGGGCCGCCCCCTCCCCATCTTACCTCGGTTGGACAGCGCTGGGGACCAAAGTGGAGACTGGGGAGACTGTGGGAGCAATGGGGTGTCGGCGTCAGGGGACGTGATGGGGCAGGCGAGGGAGACAGAGAGAAGGGGACGAGGCCCAGACGCCGACGGGGGGTGGGGGCGGAGAGGGAGGGGCACGACTGCGCATGCGCTTGCTGCCCCCTTACCGGCGAGGGGAGGAGGGAACCAGGAGGAGGGATTGGGAGGCGCTCGCATTGATGGAGGGGCCAGAGGCGGCGACGCAAAGGGGAGAGCCTCTGAGTACAGGGAGAGGAAGAGATGGCTACAGAAAGGAGCGAGATAAGCAGATACAAGGGCGAAAGAGAGGGCTGAGAGAGCGAGCACAGATCTTATCCATCCCCTTCCGCCACGTTGCAAACCAGGCGGGTGAGGGCAGTGGTCTCCGGGCGTGGTGACGATGGATGTTCCCTCTCTCTAGGACCCTAGACCGGACCCCTTCTCCAAGCTCACCATTCATAATGGGTGCCTCAGAGAGGTGATTTCCTAGAGACTCCTATCATGATCATCTCATCCTTACCATTTTAATGCAAGGCTCACACACTGGGGCCCATAGAGATTAAGCCGCTTGCCCAAAAGTACATGAGTAGGTGATGGAGCGAACATTTGAAACCAGACAGTCTGTAAAGTCTGTTTTTTATTTTTTATTTTTCCTGGACAGGGTCTCACTCTGTCACCCAGGCTACAGCGCAGTGTTGTGATCTTGGCTCACTGCAGCGTCAAACTCCTGGGCTCAAGCCATCCTCCCACCTCAACCTCCTGAGTAGCTGAGACCACAGGTGCATGCCACCACCTCTGGATAATTTTTTAAAGAGACAGGGTCTTGCCATGTTGCCCAGGCTGGTCTTGAACTCCTGACCTAAAGGGATCCTCCTGCCCCAACCACCCAAAGTGCTGAGATTACAGGCATGAGTCACCGCGCCCAGCTTTCTTAATCACCATGCTACATGCCTGTAGCAGTGTCTGGGAAACAGACCTGCCGATCGACCCCTCCAACTCTCTCGGAACCGGTATCTCCCCTACGGAGGCCTCCTGAAGCCAGCCCAGGGTCCCAGGGTCCTGGCTCCATTGTCATGGCTTGGCTTCCCACCTGGAGCTGTAGCCTGCTCTGCCTCAAATCATTGCAGCCTAGATGGGGCTGGGTGACAGCCTTGAGCACCTCATTCTTCTAATGCACAGGCCCAGTAGCTCTATCTCCAAAAGATTTCCAGAATCTCACTCTCCCCACCACTATCCTGGGCCCTCACCCTGGTCCAACCTTCATCTTCTGCCACCGGCACTATGGCAGCAACCTCTTACCTGCTGTCCCCGTCCTCCTCCAACATGCAGCCACGGTGACCCATGAACACCTGTCACTTTGGAGCCCTCTTTCCCTCAGAGGGATCTGCCTGCTGCACCTCACTCCAGGTAGAAGCTAAGGCTCTCAGCCATGGCCCACAAGGCCCTATATGAACCCGCCCCATCATCTCTGCACTCGCTTCCTCTCACCCTCTTTTGTTCACTCCACCCCAGCCACAGTGGCCTCCTTGCTCCTCCCTACCCCAGGACCATTGCACTGGCTCTGCTTGGTTTTTTATTGTTTATTTACTTATTTATTTATTTTAGATGGAGTCTCACGCTGTTCCCCAGGCTGGAGTGCAGTGGCATGATCTCTGCTCACTGCAACATCTGTCTTCCAGGTTCAAGCGATTTTCCTGCCTGAGCCTCCTGAGTAGCTGGGATTACATGCCTGTACCACCACACCCAGTTAATTTTTATATTTTTAGTAGAGACGGGGTTTCGCCATGTTGGCCAGGATGGTCTCGAACTCCTGACCTCAGGTGATCTGCCCGCCTCAGCTTCCCAAAGTGCTGGGATTACAGATGTGAGCCACAGTGCCCGGCCTGCACTGGCTCTTTGTGATGCCTGGAATGCTCTTCCTCCAAATCCCTACATGGCTCCCTCTCTGCCCTGTTTTAGGATCTTACTTGTTGGTGCCTTTTCACCTTCTCTGCTCTAAAACTGCACCCCTTCCTCTAAGGAAGGAGACCACTACTACTTCTGCTGCCCTCCTCCCCGCACCTTGCCTAGTTCACAAGACAGGAGGAAAAAGAGAAGGCAAAAAGTTGGAAAAAAAACAAAAGTAAGATAAATAGCCAGACAACCTTGGCACCACCATCTGGCCCTAGGAGTTAAAAAAAGTAATAATAACATCAACCCCTGACCTAAACTGCTTGTTTTATCTGTAAATTCCAGACACTGTATGAAAAAAGCATTGTAAAACTTTTTGCTGTTAGCTGATGCATGTAGCCCCCAGTCACGTTTCCCACGCTTGCTCGATTTATCACGACCCTTTCACATGGACCCCTTAAAGTTGTAAGCCTTTGAAAAGGCCAATAATTTCTTTCTTGGGGAGCTCGGCTTTTAAGATGCGAATCTGCTGACGCTCCCGGCCGAATAAACCACTTCCTTCTTTAATTCGGTGTCTGAGGAGTTTTGTCTGCGGCTCATCCTGCTACATCTCCCTTCCCTACTCTGGTTTTCTCCATAGCAACACTGCCTCCCAGATGGGAGGCCCTCTCTGCAGGGGTTGTTCGTCCTCTGGAACCTGAGCCTGTCACTCTCCAGGCCAGCCCCTTCTCATCACCCAGGTTTCTGCTAAAACATGGCCTTAGAGGGCCCTCCCATAAGCCCAAACCGAATTTTTGTTGTCTTTATAGCACTCATCGCTTGCATTTGCAGTGTTCTCGTTTATTTGTTTACTAGTTCATTGTCTACTCAAGTAGAACGAGCACCATGAGAGCAGGGATTTTCCCAGCTGTGTTCACCATGGTATCGTCAACTCAGTACCAGGCTTGGCAAAAAGCGTGGGGCTCCTAAGAACCAAGTATGATTCTCCCAAACAAACAACCCTTGCTCTGCTCTGAGGCTGTCGTACTGATTTGCAAAGATCTGAGTTGGGGGTGGCAGAAGCCTGGTACCCAGGGGATTGGGGGCTGATGACAGACTTGGGCCTAGGTCATCCCTAAGGTTCAAGACATCCCTAGGAGTGGAGTGGTAGAACCCAGGTCCTTGAGGAGGCACTGCTACTACCCAGGTGTGGGTGGTGGGGCTGGGGCCAAGCCCATGTGTAATGTCTTTCCTCCTCCATCTTCTATCTTCTGTCCCTCAACATTGTCTGTCTTGATCCTTATGCACTGGGGATTCGAGTGTCCAGGAGCTCCGGCTTGGCATCCACTGTGGCAGGTGCAGGGCCCTGGGCAAGGACCACTGCTATGTCAGGTCCTCCACAGATGATGGTGAAGGTTTGGGATTCCTCAGGTCCAAGGGTCTGGGCCGTTGTCTAAGGCAAAGGCAAAGAAGTGGTAGAGATGGGAACATTACGGAGCAGATATGGTGAGGAACAGGGAGGCAAAGGTAGGAGTGGGGCGTGTCAGGAAAGAGAGAGAGATGTGGGCAGAGATATGAGGAGACAGGAAAGCAGATGTGAGGGCCAAAGAGACATTCATGGGAAAGGAAAGAAGGGTAGGGAAATGGGAAGAGAAATGCGGGGAGACAGACACAGACACATGTAGAAAAAAGAGATGTGCAGGCAGACAGACGTACACACAGAGATGTGGGGGAGACAGAAAATATGCAGAAGAAGAGAGACATAAGGAGGTGGGGAAACAGGTAGGGGACAGAGATGATGGGGAGAAAGACAATGAATGTTGGAGAGGGAGGAGATTGCAAGGTAGGGATAGATGAGTAGGAGACAGAGATTGGAATGATGGGAGAGGAGGCAGAGAGGGGCAGTCAGCTCAGGGGCTCTGGCAGGCTCCACAAAGAGCCCCAGGCCTGAGTCTGAGCTCTGTCCCTGCCCCACTGTCCCTCTGTGCCCCAGGCCACAGTCTCAAACTTCAAGCCCCCAGAGGCAGCTACACTGTAGCTCCAGCCGACTGCTATCAACTGAGAATCCAAGCCCAGTGCTGCTAGATCTGCAGAGCCTTCGGGAAAGACCAGACCTTTTTTTTTTTTTTTTTTTTTTTGAGACAAGAGTCTCACAGTGTCACCCAAGCTGAAGTGCAGTAGCACAATCACAGCTCATTGAAGCCTTGACCTTCTGGGCTCAAGCAATACTCCCACTTCAGCCTCTTGAATAGCTAGAACTATAGGTGCAACACTTATTTTTTGTATTTCTTGTAGAGACAGGGTTTCACCATGTTGCCTAGTCCCCTGGGCTCAAGTGATCTACCTGCCTCGGCCTCCCAAAGTGCTGGGATTACAGGCGTAAGCCACTGCACCCAGCCATTAGAAATTATTTTAAAGCACTGTGGAGGCCAAACAAAGTCTATCTGTGGGTCATGTCCAAACCACTGACTATCAATCTGAGACTCCTGGCTGGGCATGGCGGCTCATGCCTGAAATCCCAGCACTATAGGAGCCCAAGGTGGGCTGATTACCTAAGGTCAGGAGCTCAAGACCAGCCTGGACAACACGGCAAAACCCCATCTCTACTAAAAATACAAAACTTAGCTGGACATGGTGGCACATGCCTATAATCCCAGTTGCCTGGGAGGCTGAGACAGGAGAATTGCTTGAACCAGAGAGGCAGAGGTTGCAGTGAGCCGAGATCGCAACACTCCACTCCAGCCTGGGCAACAGAGTGAGACTCCGTCTCAAAAAAAAAAAAAAAAAAAAAAAAAAAATCTGACACTCCTTAACTCCAGAGGTACTGTGGGGGCTCCTTCCTGAGCCCTGTCAGTGAGTCTAGCATTCAGAGCTCTGTGTGGGCACCTCTCTCATCCAGGCAGGGCTCTGAAAGCCATGGGGACTAGGCTGGGGACCTCAAGCTTGGCCCTGGGGTTTTGGACAGGAGAAAGCCTTGGTCAAACTGTGATTTTCAGAGACATAACACCCTTCCTCAACTTCCTCCCTCCCGCCCCCACAGACATAACACCCTTCCTCAACTTCCTCCCCTACACACACACACACCCAGCAGTAAGATATAGAGGCAAAAGGTTAATTAAATAGGGCCTGGAGGACACTATTACAGAGATTGCAAACTCCAGCTCTATAGGGGCCAGGCAGGAAGCTCTCACAGGCCTCTTCTGCAGCCAGACACCTGGGTTTGAATCCTGGCCCTGAAATTTATAGGCTGCCTGACTGTGGGTGCACTACTGGACTGCTCTGTGCCTCCATTTTTTCACCTGGAAGATGGAGACAACAGCAGTATTAAGATTATAATGAGGTTTTTGTTTGTTTGTTTTTTGAGATGGAGTCTTGCTCTTGTCGCCCAGGCTGGAGTGCAACGGCACAGCCTTGGCTCACTGCAACCTCTGCCTCCCGGGTTCAAGCAATTCTCCTCCCTCAGCCTCCCGAGTAGCTGGGATTACAGGCACACGCCACCATGCCCAACTAATTTTTGTATTTTTAGTAGAGACGGGGTTTCTCTATGTCACCCAGGCTGGTCTCAAACTCCTGAACTCAAGCAATCTGCCTGCCTTGGCCTCCCAAAGTGCTGGGATTACGGGTACAAGCCACCGCACCCAGACTACAGTGAGTTCTTTGGTTGCGTTTTTTGTTGTTGTTGTTGTTGTTTTTCTGAGACAAGGTCTTGCTTGGTCACCTGGGCTAGAGTGCAGTGGTGTGATCTTGGCTCACTGTAGTCTCTGCCTCCTGGGCTCAAGGGATCTTCCTGCCTCAGGCTCCCAAGTAGCTGGGACCACAGGTGCCCACCACGTTAATTTTTGTATTTCAGTGAGACACAGTCTCACCATGTTGTCTAGGCTGGTCTTGAACTAGGTTCAAGCAATCTGCCCACCTTGGCCTCCCAAAGTGCTAGGATTACAGACGTTAGCCACTGCATTTTTTAAAAAATTAACCTTGCAGCGGTCAGGCACGGTGGCTCATGCCTGTAATCCCAGCATTTTGGGATGCCAAGACAGGTGGATCACGAGGTGAGGATGTCGAGACCATCCCGGCTAACACGGTGAAACCCCGTCCGTAACAAAAATACAAAAAATTAGCTGGGTGTGGTGACGGGCACCTGTAGTCCCAGCTACTTGTGAGGCTAAGGCAGGAGAATTGCTTGAACCTGGGAGGCGGAGCTTGCAGTGAGCAGAGATCATGCCACTGCCATTGCACTGCAGCCTGAGCAACAGAGCGAGACTCCGTCTCAAAAAAAAAAAAAAAAAAAAAAAAAAAAAAAAGGATAGAAAAGAGAAGAAAAACAACCTTGTAGCTCCAGCTCAAAGGATCACAGTGAGTTTTCAACTCACTATGTTATAACTCTGTGTCTGGCAGACAGTAAGAGCTTCTCAAATATTAAGTATTTAGTATTAGTAAATGGAGCAATCATTACTCAGCTCCAACCAACAGTTGCTTGGCATTGCCAGGTTTTGTTTTTCAAGAAAACCTAGAAATTTGTTTTAATTTTCTGTAGAGACAGTGTCTTGCTATGTTGTCCAGGTTGGTCTCGAACTCCTGGCCTCCAGCAATCTTCCTGCCTTGGCCTCCCAAAGTGTTGGGATGACAGGCGTGAGCCACTGAGACTGGGCAAGCCAGAAATTTGGAAACACAGGTGAATGTTCTGATTTTTGAATAGGGGATCCTAGACAAAATGAAAACACACTGCAGGCCAGGCCAGCACCCATGGATAGGGCTGCCAGGCTGGGGTGCCACTCACCAGGCGCTGCAGACCCCGGCACGCCTGTGCCAGCAGCCTCTCCCCATGCAGCTGCTGTGCCAGCCGTTCCAGCGCCTGCAGCTGCGCCTGGTGCCGCTCCTGGCACCGTTGCAGCCTCTGCACCCGGCGTTGCAGTGCTCCCAGCACTGAGCCCAGCCCGGTCCGGGCCTGCTGGGCAGGGACTTCAGGTTGTGACCCCTCGGGAGTGGCCGCAGGGGCCAGAGGGGTCAGGAGCACGGTGGCCGCAGTCTCAGGGCTCCCCGATGTGGGGTCCAGCACCACTATGCGCGCTGGGCCAGAGACTGTGATGGCAGGGCCCTGCGGCAGGGGTGTATTCTCCTGCAGGGGAGGTGGTGGCGAGACTGGCTTCTGGGTGTGTCGGGTCCTCTGCTGACTCTGGAAGACAAGGCACAGGGTGCGGGGGTGCCATGGCCAGACTTCAACTCAGGAGGAAAAGGATTGAGGGTCTGTTTCCAAGGGGGACTTGCCTAGGTAAGGCCAGACCTCAGGGAGGAAGTGTCGTCAGAAGGGGAGGGCCAAAGGTCAGACTCAAGGAGGGACTTCCCTTAGGACGGGGGGGTCTGGGGGTCGGATTCCAGCAGCAGGACCTCCTGGCGCTCACCTTGGCAGGTGGTGCCCGGGAGAAGATGGAGGGCACTGCATCAGGCCGCAGGTAGCGCACACCCCAGCGCCACTGGAAGCAGGAGGGCGTGAAGTGCTCACTGCACAAGTGCTGGTGGCAGTTGGGCACCCAGTGCTCACGGCCCATGTGCCGCAGCCAGGCCTGCAGCCGGGGACCATCCTTCAGTGGGAACCTGCACGGGTGGTTGGGGGGCTGGGTCAGTGTTACGAGGTTTAGACTCATCCCTCCCAGAGGATACCCACCCTGGAGGTCTCTGGGCTCCAAGCCTGTGCCTCCCTAGGGCCAGGAAGTAGACCAGTCTTGTGCCCAGGCTTTCTCTATCTCATACACACAACTACAACCCTTTCTTCAGCTTCATCTTTTAGTATTATTATTTTGTGAGATGGGGCACTTGTCACCCAGGCTGGAGTGCAATGGCACGAACTTGGCTCACTACAACCTCCGCCACCTGGGTTCAAGCGATTCTTCTGCCTCAGCCTCCCGAGTAGCTGGGACTACAGGCGCGCGCCACCACGCCCGGTTAATTTTTGTATTTTTAGTAGAGACGAGGTTGCATCATGTTGGCCGGCTGGTCTCGAACTCCTGACCTCAGGTGATCCACCCACCTTGGCCTCCCAAAGTGCTGGGATTATAGGCATGAGCCACCATGCCTGGCCTTTGTTATTATTATTATTAATTTGAAAGCCCCACCTTTTAAACACCCAACATCAGCCCACCTCTGCCCCCTCCACTGCCCCTCCTTCTAGCCTCCTTCCTGTTCTACCTGCCCACAGCCCCGCCCCTCCACTCCCAATTTGTTCTTCCACATCAACTTGTTGGAGCAGTTTATAAAATCAGACATTTACGATGTGGGAGTTCGTGCAGCCAAGTGAAAACATTTCTTCTACAAACGTATAACATGGAGGTGTGGGGTTTCTGGATTAAGAGAGATTTAAGAAACATCAGCACAAAGGCAGGATGTGGACCTCGCCTACAACAAACAATTCAGTAAAAAGACATTTTTTTTTTTTTTTTTTTTTTTTTTTGAGACGGAGTCTCGCTCTGTCGCCCAGGCTGGAGTGCAGTGGCCGGATCTCAGCTCACTGCAAGCTCCGTCTCCCGGGTCCACGCCATTCTCCTGCCTCAGCCTCCCGAGTAGCTGGGACTACAGGCGCCGCCATCTCGCCCGGCTAATTTTTTGTATTTTTTTAAGTGGAGACGAGGTTTCACTGTGTTAGCCAGGATGGTCTCGACCTCCTGACCTTGTGATCCGCCCGCCTCGGCCTCCCAAAGTGCTGGGATTACAGGCTTGAGCCACCGCGCCCGGCCAGTAAAAAGACATTTTAAGACAATTGGGGAAAACTGAACACGAACTGAGTATAAGATAATTATAAGAAACCAGTCAGGCATGGTGGTTCATGCCTGTAATCCCAGCACTTTGGGAGGATGACGAGGTGGGAGGATCACTTGAGCCCAGGAGTTCGAGACCAGCCTGGGCAACATAGGGAGACCTCGACTCTACAAAAAAAAAAAAAAAAAATTAGCCATGTATGGTGGCACATGCCTGTGGTCCCAGCTACTCGGGAGGCTGAAGTAGGAAGGTCACCTGAGCCTAGGAGGCAGAGGCTGCAGTGAGCCGAGATTGCACCACTGTACTCCAGCCTGGGTGACAGAGCCAGACCCTGTCTCAAAAAAAAAGAAAAAAAAATTCATTTTGCTAGGTGTGATAACTGTATTGGTTTATACTTCTGAAACAGTCTTCTGTTAGAAAATCAGTCTGAAATAATTATGGATAAAAGATCTGAGGTCTGGGATTTACTTTAAAATAGGGCAGGACAAAAACTTAGAGGTGTGGGCAGGGCAGTAAAGAAGATTGGCAAAGTGTTGATAACTAGTGACACAGTGATGGATCCTGAGGGCTCTACTTTTTGTGTATGCTTGAAAACACCCACTAACAAGTCTTTAAACAACAACAATAAAACACAAATAACCTGATTCAAAAATGGGCAAAGGACTTGAACAGACATTTCTCCAAAGACATACAAATGGCCAATAAGCACATGAAAAGATACTTGACATCACTAATCATTAGGAAAATGCAGTATCAGAACCCTGATGAAATATCATCTGACAAACAGCAGAACAGCTCCTACTGAACAACAACAAAAAAGAGGCCGGGCATGGTGGCTCATGTCTGTAATCCCAGCACTTTGGGAGGCTGAGGCGGGAGGAACTCCTGAAGGCAGTAGTCCAAGACCATCCTGGGCAATGTAGCAAGACCTTGTCTCTACAAAAAAATATTTTTTAAATTCGCTGGGTGTGGCGATGTGCATCTATAGTCCTATCTACTTAGGAGGCAATGTGGGAGGACTGCTTAAGCTCTGGAGTTTGAATGCTGCAGTGAGCTATGATCATACTACCACATTCCAGCCTGGGAGATGGAGGAGGAGGGGAAGGGGGAGGAGGAGGGGAAGGGGGAGGGGGCAAGAGGGGGAGGAAGAGGAGGAGAAGAAAAGTGTGTGTCAGGATGTCGAGAAACTGCTGGAACTCTGGTACACTGCTGGGAATGCAAAATGGTGCTGCCACTGTGGAAAACAATATGGCAGTTCCTCAAACATTGAAAAATAGAATTACCATATGACCCAGCAATCCACTTCTGCTTATATACCTGAAAGAACCGAAAACAGGGTCTCAGAGAGATATTTGCACACCTGCGTTCGTAGCAACATAAATCAGGCCTGGCGTGGTGGCTCATGCCTGTAATCCCAGCACTTTGGGAGGCTGAGGCAGGCGGATTGCTCGAGTCCAGGTGTTCAAGACCAGCCTGGACAACAGGTGAAATCTTTTCTCTACAAAAAATACAAAAATTAGCCAGATGTGGTGGCGTGTGCCTAGAGGCCCAGCTACTCAGGAAGCTGAGGTGGGAGGAATGCTTGAGCCCAGGAGGTTAAGGCTACAGTGAGCCATGATCACATTACTGCACTCTAACCTGGGCAAAAAAGTGACACGCTGTCTCAAAAACAAACAGACAGACAGAAACATAGCAGCATAAATCACAACAGCCAAAAGGTGGAAGTGTCTATCAACAGATACATGGATAAGAAAAATGTTGCATATACATACAATGGAATTTCATTTGGTCTTTTTTTTTTGGAGATGGAGTCTCACTCTGTCACCCAGGCTGGAGTGCCACGGCGCAACATCGGCACATTGCAACCTCTGCCTCCTGGGTTCAAGTGATTCTCCTGCCTCAGCCTCCTGGGTAGCTGGGATTACAGGCCCCTGCCACCATGCCCAGCTGGCTTGCTTATTTATTTATTCATTTATTTATTTTGGTGATGGAATCTCACTCTGTCGCCCAGGATGGAATGCAGTGGCGTGATCTCACCTCACTGCAACCTCCGCCCCCTGGGTTCAAGCGCCTCTCCTGCCTCAGCCTCTAGAGTAGCTAGGATTATAGGCGCCTGCCACCGTACCTGGCTATTCTTGTATTTTTAGTAGAGACAGGGTTTCACCATGCTGGCCAGGCTGGTCTGGAACTCGTGTCCTTAGGTGATCCACACGCCTCGGCCTCCCAAAGTGCTGGGATTGCAGGTGTGAGCCACTGCACCCGGCCTGGAATTTTATTTAGTCTCGATCTGACACATGCAACAACACGGATGAATTCTGAGGGCCATTAGGGTAAGTGAAAAAAGCCAGTCAAATACTGACGATTCCACTTATATGAGGCAGAACAGTCAAATTCCTAGAGACAGACAATGGAATGGTGGTTGCCAAAAGCTTGGTGGAGAGGGAAAGAAGGAATTGTCCAATGGGGATAGAGTGTTTTAGGAGAGGAAGTAGTTCTGGAGATTGGTTATATAACAGTGTGAATACCCTTAACATTAGTGAATTGTACACTTAAAAATGATCAAGATGGTAGATTTTATGTGTATTTTGCCACAATTAAAAATAATTTTAATAGGCCAGACACAGTGGCTCATGCCTGTAATCCCAGCACTTTGGGAGGCTGAGGTGGGCAGATTACTTGTGGTCAGACCTCAAGTGATTTTGAATTCAAGTTCAAGACGAGCCTGGCCAACATGGTGAAACCCCCGTCTCTACCAAAATTACAAAAATTAGCCAGGCCTAGTGGTGTGTCCCTGTAATCCCAGCTACTTGGGAGGCTGAGGCAGGAGAATTACTTGAACCTGGGAGGTGGAGGTTGCAGTGAGCTGAGATCACACCACTGCACTCCAACCTGGGCGACAGAGCAAGACTCCATCTCAAAAAAAAAAAAAAATTGTTTTAAGTTTTAAAAAATAAGCTTTCTCAGTGGTTGTGGGTGGGGATTATCTGATGAGGGACCCTCTAAAGGTGCCCCACTTCTCCGGTTTCCTGGTGCCACTTGTTCCCAGCATCTGCTCTTGCCCTCTTAGACGTTAACACGCTCTCTATTTCGACCTGGGCTCAAGGCTACCCATAATAAAGACCTCCTTTTCCAGTCTTATTTGCAGCCAGGGGTGGCCACATGATCAAGTGCTGGCCAGTCTGTCCTTAGCAGCTGCCAGAAACTGTGAGACTGTAAATGTTTATTTCAAGCTGCTAAAGTTGGGGATCGTTTGTTATATAGCATTAGATAACTAAGACACGGCCAGGCGCAGTGGCTCAAGCCTGTAATCCCAGCACTTTGGGAGGCCGAGACGGGCGGATCATGAGGTCAGGAGATCGAGACCATCCTGGCTAACACGGTGAAACCTCGTCTCTACTAAAAAATACAAAAAACTAGCCGGGCGAGGTGGCGGGCGCCTATAGTCCCAGCTACTCGGGAGGCTGAGGCAGGAGAATGGCATAAACCTGGGAGGCAGAGCTTGCAGTGAGCTGAGATCCGGCCACTGCACTCCAGCCTGGGTGATAGAGCGAGACTCCGTCTCAAAAAAAAAAAAAAAAAAAAAAAAAAAAAAAAAAAAAAAAAAAAAAATACAAAAAACTAGCCGGGAGAGGTGGCGGGTGCCTGTAGTCCCAGCTACTTGGGAGGCTGAGGCAGGAGAATGGCGTAAACCCGGGAGGCAGAGCTTGCAGTGAGCTGAGATCTGGTCACTGCACTCCAGCTCGGGTGACAGAGCGAGACTCCATCTCAAAAAAAAAAAAAAGATAACTAAGACACATCTCATGCACATCCCATCTTCACAATGTTTTCCATATCTGTGATATTACTGATTTCATACTTTTCTTAAAACTAACCAATTTTAAGTATTAAACAAAGATACTTAAAAGAGAAACTTTACGGCCGGGCGCGGTGGCTCAAGCCTGTAATCCCAGCACTTTGGGAGGCCGAGGCGGGCGGATCACGAGGTCAGGAGATCGAGACCATCCTGGCTAACACGGTGAAACCCCGTCTCTACCAAAAAATACAAAAAACAAGCCGGGCGAGATGGCGGCGCCTGTAGTCCCAGCTACTCGGGAGGCTGAGGCAGGAGAATGGCGTGAACCCGGGAGGCGGAGCTTGCAGTGAGCTGAGATCCGGCCACTGCACTCCAGCCTGGGCGACAGAGCGAGACTCCGTCTCAAAAAAAAAAAAAAAAAAAAAAAAAAAAAAAAAAAAAAAAAGAGAAACTTTACACCACAATTGAAAATGGAAAATCAGTATCAATTCCATAAACAAAAGCTAACCATAAAAACATCAGATGCCATCACCTACTGAGGACTATGAGCCTGAGGCCCTGCCCTTCTTCCCTCCCCTCCCCTCCCCCTCCCTTTCCCCTCCCTTCCCCTCCCCACCTCCCCTCCCCTTCCCTCTTCCCTTCCCTTTCCTTTCCTTCCTTCCTTTCTTTCCTTCTTTTCTTTTTTTTTGAGACAGGGCCTTTCTCTGTTGCCCAGGCTAAAGTGCAGTGGCATGATCACAGCTCACTGTATCCCTGAACTGCTAGGCCCAGGTGATCCTCCCACTTCAGCCTCCGGACTACCTGGGACTATAGGCATCTCCCACCACACCTGGCTAATTTAAAAATTATTTTTAGATAGAGAGAGGTCTCACTGTGTTGTCCAGACTGGTCTCCAACTCCTGGGCTGAAGTGATCCTCCCACCTTGGCCTCCCAAAGTGCTGCGATTATAGGCAGGAGCCACCGCACCCCACCCCTGCTCTCTCTTTGTTGAAAAGAAAGACTAATGAGTGCTAGAGAATCAGGGACAAAATTCCTACAGGAGATAGGGTAAACAAACATAGGCACATCCACACAAAAGAATACGATGCAGCTATAAAACAGAATGTAGAGGCACTCAGGGAACTGACATACTATTGTCAGGCAGATATTATGTGAAAAAAAGGAAGGTTCTAAATAGACTATCTCAGCTTTTAGTCATTGTGGTAGCCCCCAAAAGCTATCCATGTCCTAATTCCTGAAAACTGTGACTATTACTTTATTACTTTATTTATTTATTTAGAGACAGGGTTTTGCTGTCACCCAGGTTGGAGTGCAGTGGCGTGATCTCGGTTCCTGCAGCATCAAACTCCCCAGGATCAGGCAATCCTCCCACCTCAGCCTCCCAAGTAGCTGGGACTACAGGCATGTGCCACATGCCCGGCTAATTTCTATATATTTTTTAGAGATGGGGTTTTGCCTTGTTGCCCAGGCTGGTCTCAAATTCCTGGGCTCAAGCAATCCTCCCACCTTGGCCTCCCAACGTGCTGAAATTACAGGCATGAACCACTGTGCCAGGCTGAATATTACCTTATATGACAAAACATGTGACTAAGTTAAGGATCTTGAGATGAGGAGATTATCCTGGGTCATCCGGGTTGGCCCTAAATGCCACTACAAGTATCCTCATAAGTGGGAGGAGAAGATATTACCACAGAAAAGAAGAGAGGGCAATGTAACCATGGAGGCAGAGCCTGGAGAGATGTGGCCACAAGCCAAGGACTGCCTGCAGCCACCAGGAACCGGAACAGGCCAAGAAGAGATTCTCCCCCAGAACCTCCAGTGGAGTACAGCCCTGCCGACACCTTGGTTTTGGCCCAGGAAAGCCCATTTGGACTCCTGGCCTCCAGAACTGTTAGAAAATAATTTGTCTTGTTTTAAGCCACCAAGTTTGTAACAAGCAGTATGGGAAACTAATAGTGTAATAAAGGGAGAAATAAGACTGTCTTTCACATTTGCTGGTATTTGAAACCATGGTGAGGTGGTTTGGCTCTGTGTCCCCACCCAAATCTCATCTTGAACTGTAATCCCCATGTGTCAAGGGAGGGACATGATGCGAGGTGACTGGTCATGGGGGATGATCCCATGATACTGAGTGAGTTCTCATGAGATCTGATGTTTTAAAAGTGGCAGTTCCCCTCTTGCTCTCTTTCTCTCCTGCCTCCATGTAAGATGTTTGCTTCCCCTTTGCCTTCCACCATGATTGTAAGCTTCCGGAGGCCTCCCCAGCCATTCAGAATGGTGAGTCCATTAAACCTCTTTCCTTTATGAATTACCCAGTCTCAGATAGTTGTTTATAGTAGTGTGAGAACAGACTAATACACATAGGAAGGACACACAAGAAACTAAAGAGGCTCCCAGTGGGGAGGAGGTGGATGGGATGAACGGAGATGGAGAGAGCCAAGACTTCTCAGACAAGGCAGATGGAGGTGGAGGGGGCGGGCAGCTGGCGAAAGAGCACAGAAAGGCTGACTCAGAGAAGAGCAGTGGCATCCAGAGAGCAGAACCCCAGGGCACACAGCCAGGGAGTCTGGCTGCTGCAGTCAGCTTCCCTCTAAGATCCCAATGTTCTCAGTGGCCCCATTCTTCCTGGACACAAACATGAGATCTATTGCAACAGCATTCCCCATTCTTATTGCCACTATCTCCCAGGCAGAATTTACCAATGGACTACTCATATCTACTCTCTGCCATTTCCTTACTAACATAATTCCAACCTTCTTTGAGGCCATAATGTGTCCTGCTAAAAGACTACGTTTCCCAGGATCCTTTGCAGCTGGGTGGGGCCATGTGACTACCTTCTGGCCAATGAATGCTTTAGTGTTGTTTGGGACCTCTGGGATGGTGCCTTAAACGGAAGGGATGATCAACTGGATTCAGCAGCTCAAAGAGGAAAGGAAGAAAGTCAATATCCTAAGAAACATCTCCTTAATTGGTCTTTCTCTTGTTCCTCTGGATAGCAGCATTTATAATGGGCAATATTGCTTTCTAAAAAACTACCTTAAGCAGACAGCAAGTGTTCCCCTTTGAATGCAGTCAAATGCTCTACCACTGAGCTATACCTCCATGTTCCCCTTTGTATAAGCTATTTTAGTCTTGTTGGTCATCTTCTCCAGAGTATGGGGTGGCATATACTGCTAGAAGTCCTTTTTTTCTTTCTTACTAATGTAACTCAAAATTTATTCAGGCTGATTAAATGCACAGCTAAAAGACCACAATTCCCAGCCTCTTTTCCAGTTGGGGGTGACCAGTGATGAAAAGGTGCCATTGAATGGGGTTTCTGGGAAGGCCTTATAAAGGGAGTTGATTCAGTTTAGACCTGAACGCTTTTTGCTCTTTCTCCCTTCCCTTTTCCTCCTATAAGGAATAGTAGCAATGGTGGCTAGGGCACTGGCAGCCACCTTGAATGGAAGCCACAGGCTAAAGATGACAGAGCAGAAAGAGGCCAGGCACGGTGGCTCACACCTGTAATTCCAACACTTTGAAGGCCAAGGTGGGAGGATCATTTGAGGTCAGGTGTTTGAGACCAGCCTGGCCAACATGGCAAAACCCTGTATCTACTAAAAATACAAAAATTAGCTGGGTATGGTGGCACGCAGCTGTAATTCTGTAATTCCAGCTATTTGGGTGGCTGAGGCATGAGAATCCCTCGAACCTGGGATGTGGAAGTTGCAGTGAGCTGAGACCGTGCCATTGCATTCTAGCTTGGGTGACAGAATGAGACTTTAAAAAAAAAAAAAAAAAAAAGGAAAGAAAAAAAGAGAGAAAGAGAGATAGGACCCTCATTTCTGATGACTGTGGAACTACTATCCCAGTGCTGGTTTGCCAACCTCTGTAATTGGTCTATATGAGGGAAAATAAACCCTGTAATAGACTGTATTACTGTTCAGAATGTCTGCTGCCTCCCTCCACATAAGGATTTCACATGCCCACTCCATTGACTTGAGGCTTGCTATATACTTGTTCCAGTCAAAGAATGCCAGTAAAAGTGACATGGACCTCTTCTAAATATAAAATTGACCAAGAGCCAGCAGATGATTCACTCCACTTCTCTTTTCCTCCTCCCGCAAGAACAGCAATATTACAAATAGGGACAGTTTCTTCAGCCTGAGACCCCAATTAAGATACTGTAGAGTAGGACCACAAATTACCTGCAAAGGACATAGTGTGAGCAAGAAATACGCCTTTGGGCCAGGTGTGGTGATTCACGCCTGTAATCCCAGCACTCTGGGAGGCCAAAGCAGGAGGACTGATTGAGCCCAGGAGTTCCAGCCTGGGCAACACAGTGAGACTTCATTTTTTTTTTTTTGAGATGGAGTTTCGCGCTTGTTGCCTAGGCTGGAGTGCAGTGGCATGATCTCGGCTCACTGCAACCTCTGCCTCCCAGGTTCAAGCGATTCTCTTGCCTCAGCCTCCCGAGTAGCTGGGATTACAGGCACCTACCACCACACTCGGCTAATTTTTTGTATTTTTAGTAGAAACAGGCCTTTTTTTTTTTGGAGACGGAGTCGCTCTGTCACCCAGCCTGGAGTGCAGTGGCATGATCTTGGCTCACTGCCACAATCTTGGCTCACTGCAACCTCCGCCTCCCAAGTTCACACGATTCTCCCATCTCAGCCTCCTGAGTAGCTGGGATTACAGGCACGTGCCACCACACCTGGCTAATTTTTTTTTTCTTTCTTTTTTTGAGACAGAGTCTGGCTGTGTTGCCCAGGCTAGAGTGCAGTGGCCGGATCTCAGCTCACTGCAAGCTCCGCCTCCCGGGTTTACCCCATTCTCCTGCCTCAGCCTCCCGAGTAGCTGGGATTACAGGCGCCCGCCACCTCGCCTGGCTCGCTAATTTTTGTATTTTTAGTAGAAATGGGGTTTCACCATGTTGGCCAGGCTGGTCTCGAACTCCTGACCTCAGGTGATTCCAAAGTGCTGGGATTACAGGCGTGAGCCACCACGCCCAGCTCAGTGGGACTTCATTTCTACAAAAATTAGAGAAATTTGCCTGACAAGGTGGTGTCTGCCTGTAGTCCCAGCTACTCAGGAGGCTGAGGTGGGAGGACTGCTCGAGCCCAGGAGTTTGAGGCTGCAGTGAACCATGATGGTGCTGCACTCTAGCCCAGGTGATAGAGATCCCTTCCTAAAACAACAACAACAACAAAACAAAACAATAAAAAACACCTCTGTTGTAGTAAGCCACTGAGATTTGAGAAGTTTGTTCGTGCAGCATAACTTAACTACACTGATTCCTATAGACCCCATAATTTGTTTAATCAACTCTTATTGCAGGACTTTGTTAATACCAAGCAGATATAATTCTAAATGATAGGTCCCCCATAAGAGATGACTCCATTGCCACTGTCCCTGAAAGGGCCTAAGACAGAGCTAATGAAAGCTAGCCAGGCATGGTGGTGCATGTCTATAGTCCCAGTTACTCAGGAGGCTGAAATGGAGCTGGTCTGAGTGTTGTGGGTTATTGCTAAGCTGATTTAACATTGTCTCCCAACAACCATGCTTGACTAGCATAAAAATAAAATGAAACATGAAGAAAAAAAAAAAAAAAACAAAGGAGGCTGAGATGGGAGGAATGCTTGAGCCTGGGAGGTCGAAGCTGCAGTGAGCCATGATCGCACCACTGTATTCCAGTCTGGGTGACAAAGCAAGATCATGTTTCAAAAGAGAGAGAGCAAGAGAGTGAACTAATGAGTGTTCCCTTTGGCTGCCAAGCAGGATTTCAAGTTATTTCCTGGCAGCCACTTCCCTCAACGTGTCTCATCTTATCTCTCACCTGGCATCCATGCCCTCTCCTAAGCCTCTTTTGGAAACTGCTTTTCATCTAACTCTTAACTGAGTGGCTTCTGCATGGCTGACTGAGGTAGGCCCTGAGGTGTAAATGGGTTAGTCACTATTGGGTGCCAATGAAGACATGAAGTGATTTTCATACAGTCATCTGGCTGCTGTATACAGTCGTCATCATTCCCCCTTATTATTACCTACAAAGCACTTAGAACAGTGCCTGGCATAAGGTAAATACTCTCTAAGTAAATACTGTTGTTGTTATGAGTGAGGTAAGAGTGGAAACAGGGGCTGGGCATGGTTGCTCATGCCTGTAATCCCAGTACTTTGGGAGGCCCAGGTGAGTGGATCACCTGTGGTCAGGAGTTCAAGACCCACCTGGCCAACATGGTGAAACTCCACCTCTACTAAGAATACAAAGAATTGGCTGGGTGTCGTGGTGTGCACCTGTGGTCCCAGCTACTCGGGAGGCTAAGATAGGAGAATCGCTTGAACCTGGGAGGCAGAGGTTGCAGTGAGCCGAGATCATACCACTGCACTCCAGCCTGGGTGGCAGAGCAAGACCCTGTCTCAAAAAAAAAAAAAAGATGATGGCAGCCTGGACTACGTGACGACAGTAGATGTAATGAGAAGTAGTCTGGGAATGTGTTTTCCCTATTTCTTATTTATTTATTTTGAGACAAGGTCTCACACAGTTGCCAAGGCTAGAATACAGTGGTGTGATCACAGCTCACTACAGCCTTGGCCTCCTGGGCTCGTGATTCTCTACCTCAGTGTCCAGTGTAGCTGGAACTACAGGCATGCACCACCATGTCCGGCTAATTTTTACATTTTGTAGAGATGGGGTTTTGCCATGTTGCCCAGGCTGGTCTCGAATTGCTGGGCTCAAGCAATCCTCCTGCCTCGACTTCCCAAAGTGCTGGGATTACAGGTGTGAGCCAGCACGCCCAGCCTATCTTTTCTTATTTCTTAATGATTTATTTGGGACTTTCTCATTTGTGTTTATAACTGTCTTGTCAAGGTGTTAGAGATTTTGTTGTGGTTGTTGCAGGATGGAGACATGTCTTGAGGGTAGAGTCAAAGGGCGGGTTAATGGACTAGCGGTGGATGAAAAGGAAGGATCATGGGTAACTCCCAGGTCACGTACTTAGTTCCTCAATGTTTGACCCTCACCTATCCATGAGCTCTGTCATGGCAGAAACAAGATCTGTCAGGGTTCTTTGTGTCCAGCAGGGGCTTACTTGCTTCTCCAAGAAATACTCAAAAAGTTGCTGAATTAATCAACAGCTGCCAGAGTCATATACAGGCTTAAAGTCCCCCCGGATCCCTTTGGCCCTATACCAGGGTCCCTCAAAGGATCCATGAGACATGGACTGCTGGCTTTCCTGGAGATCCCATCTGAAATGCATTCATCAAATCCACCCAACAGATTTTTACTAAGCACCTACTATGTGCCAGGCACTGTTCTAGAGGTTGGAGACACAAACAAGAGGAAACAAGAAAGACAAAGAAAGACAAAACCTCTGGCTTGATTGAGGTGACATTCTAGTGGGGGAGATACGGAATGCATACATCAAAAATGCGATATGCAGACAGTGATGTGTTAAAGGGAAAAATAAAGCAGGAGACAGAGAGAATCGTGTGTGTGTTTCGGTGTCAGTTACAGTTTTCCATAGGGTGGTAGTCATAAAGGCAAGAACTTTGAAATCAGAGGGAATGGCACAGGCAAAGTCCCCAGGGCAGTAACAAGCCTGCCATGCTACAGAACATGAAGTAGGCCAGTGTCACTGGAGTGAAGGGCAGGAGGAAAGAGATGAAGTCACACTGGTATCAGGGAACCAGCTCTGTAGGACTTTGCAGGCCTGCTTTCTACCTGCTCCAGCCTCACTTTATTTTTTACAGTGAGGTGGGAGTCAGGGAAGGGATCTGGGCAGAGGAGGGCGCTGATCTGACTCAGGTGTTCACAGGCTCCCTCTGGCTGCAATCAGGGAACTACTAAGATAGGACAGACTGGAAGGTTTTGGGGGAGACGCGATCACAAGCTCAGTTTCGGATGCTCTGAGTTTCAGATGGCTCAAATGCGTGGGGAGGGCAAGTGGGCATCTGCAGGCTCTTACAGAGCCTGCACCGACTTCACTTTTTACATCCGTTTCCCTCTTCGGCTCGCTTCGTTCGCTACCTGTAGTTAATCGTCTACTCCTGATGTTTCCCACGCCAGCACCTTTGCAGGTGCAGTGGACACTGCCGGGAAGGCCATCTCCTCACGGTTTAACCCCACTTCCTAACACCCTCAAGCGAGACCAGAAGCCCCGCACAGCTTCACTAAAGCTCGGGCCCCGCCCCTCCCCGGGTCCCGCCTCCCTCAAGCCCCGCCCCGCGCTGCGCTCACTTGTAGAAGCTCACAGGGCGGTTGTCTGCGCCCAAGCGGCCCGCAGTGTTGGAGCAGTTCGGCGCCCTGCAGTACTTAGGCATGGCTGTCCAGCCCCGTTGAGTTTTGCCGGGTCAGCAGCTGCACTTTGGTTCTCGCGGAGCGCCACCGAACCCCGCCCCGCCCGCGCGTTCGCCGCCTGCCTCACGTGACGTCCGTGGGGACTTGTCACGTGCCGGGGAAAGCGCTGAGAGCGCCTGCCTACTAGGCGCCCCACCAGTGCCACAGTCACGCCCTCGTCACGTAGCGAATTGGCTATAGCGAGAACTGTGCGCCTGCGCAAAGCCTGCCCTTCTCCACCCGACTTTCATCACGTGCTGGGGAGAGGGGGCGGCGTCACGTCGTTTCTGAGCCTGCGCCAACCAAATCAACTGGCCAGTCAATCTCTTACGGCTCCACCCTACGCCTATATCCGGGCGACCGTCGGAGCGCATATAGTTCCTCTGGGTGGCGGCAAAAACCGAGGTGAGGCAGCTGGGGCCTTAGCCTCGTAAAAGTTAAAACCTGTGTGTTTCAGCGAATAATGAAAACGGAGTCTGGATGAAAGACCCCATGACTCTTGATCAGGCATCCAGTACACTAGCCGTGGCCCCGCCCCACCAGGCACTCGCTCCGCCTCTTCGCTCCCATTGGTCCTAAGTGCCGCCCGGCAGCCCTGCGGTTGGCCAGGCCGGGCCTGTGGCGTCCAATAGGCGGCGGCGCCGGCTTTCCCGCGGCTGTTCGCTGTTCCAGTGGGTCGTGGCGGTGGCGGCGGTTAAGGGGTGTAACGGTCGCCCGGCT
The DNA here is from genome assembly GCF_007565055.1 of Rhinopithecus roxellana. Taxonomy (NCBI): domain Eukaryota; kingdom Metazoa; phylum Chordata; class Mammalia; order Primates; family Cercopithecidae; genus Rhinopithecus; species Rhinopithecus roxellana. The sequence goes on along the minus strand of NC_044560.1, from coordinate 111,161,667 downwards.
CCGGCGTGACGATGGCGGCCGTAGGGTCCGGAGGCTGTGCGCGGAACGATGCAGGGGAGAAGCTGCCCTCTGTGATGGCGGCAGTTCCGGCGCGGAGGGGTCAGTCTTCCCCGCCACCCGCCCCACCGCTCTGCCTCCGGCGGCGGACGCGACTCTCGACGGCCTCCGAGGAGACGGTGCAGAACCGGGTGAGAAGCTGCTTGTCATGTCTACCCCAGTTCCAGGCCTCCTGGGTTTCCCCTAGTCCCGTCCTGAGAACTGTGGGCCCGACTGTCAGTTCCCGGCCAGTCCCCTCAGGCTGTTCCCTGTCTTGGCTCGTCCCCTAAGTCCCGCCCCTTTAGCCACGGCCCCTCCCACTTTCCCTCTCCTAGTTGCATTCCCTGCTCCACTCTCAGCGTTGGAGTAATTCCAGGGTTCCTCCCTGGTTCCCACCACTGGGGAATGCATTTTGCTTCTGCAAATCACAGCCTAGTCCTCCTATACTTTAACCCCCGTTCTATCGCCTTTAGACGTCACGATCATAGCTCACTGCAGCCTCACTGCCCTGGCTCCCGCTGGGTCATTAAGGTCCCTTCGAGGGTTCAGTCCAGAGTGTTAACTGCCCCAACTCTTCCTCGCTTCTACCTCGCCTTCTCTCACCTTCTGCGGTCTCTATCGTTTTTCCTCACGAAGGTGGGATTCTTAATCCATATTGTCAGTCAAAACGATGACAAAGACGTAAGAAGTTATTTATAAAATCCCCGCAGTGCTGCCTGGGGAGGAGGGCGTACAGAACAGTTCCCTAAATTCTGAGACAGAAACACAGAAGGAAATGATTTCACAGTAGGTAGAAGGAATTCCATTAGCACAGCGGAATTAAAAAAAAATTGTTAAGAATTGAGGTGCTAGGCCGGGCGCGGTGGCTCAAGCCTGTAATCCCAGCACTTTGGGAGGCCGAGACGGGCGGATCACGAGGTCAGGAGATCGAAACCATCCTGGCTAACACAGTGAAACCCCGTCTCTACTAAAAATACAAAAAACTAGCCGGGCGAGGTGGCGGCGCCTGTAGTCCCAGCTACTCGGGAGGCTGAGGCAGGAGAATGGCGTGAACCTGGGAGGCGGAGCTTGCAGTGAGCTGAGATCTGGCCACTGCACTCCAGCCTGGGTGACAGAGCGAGACTCCGTCTCAAAAAAAAAAAATAAAATAAATAAAAAATAAAAAAAAATTGTTTTCCAGCTCCGTAGGCACAAAATCTGTTTTTATAAAATGGAGATGATAAGAACCATACTACTGGTAGGGTGCGGTGGCTCACGCCTGTAATCCTAGCATTCTGGGATGCCAAAGTGGGCTGTTCACCTGAGATCAATTCAAGACCAGCCTGGCCAACATGGTGAAACCCCGTCTTTACAAAAAGTACAAAAATTAGCGGAGCGTGCTAGCGCGCGCCTGTAATCCCTGCTACTCGGGAGGCTGAGGCGGAAGAAATCGCTTGAACCCGGGAAGCGGAGTTTGCAGTGAGCTGAGGTCAAGCCACTGCACTCCAGCCTGGGCGACAGAGTGAGACTGTCTCAAAAAAAAAAAAAAAAAAAAAAGTTATACTATTGTATTGGAGGGAAATGAAATTTGACTTGTGATCTTCTTGGCACAGAGTCCAGATAAAGGGAGGATACCTGGTAGCTGCTGGTGGAGCTTGTTCCTGCCCCATGACTTTCTCCTGCACTGTGATTATACTGCCCACTCCTGGCTACAGGGCTCTGGCTGTACCTCCCATGTCCTCCCTGTCACCAGCGTTCAGTCACATTGGCCTGCTTTTGGTTCTCCTGAGGCCCCATGTTCTTTTCTGCCTCCTTAGCCTGGGTTTTTTGCTGCAATCTACCTGGCTGGCTCCTTCCCATCCTTCAAGTCTCAGCCTGAATGTCGCTATCTTGAAAGGCCTTCTTGAACCCCATTCTAAAGCAGATACCCTGTGCCCGGCCTCTTAGTACTTTTATATATATAAAAGATTTGAATCCCCACAACAAGCCAAGAAGAAGGCACTATTATCACCCCTGTTTTACAGGTAAGAAGTCTGATGCCCAAGATCCTACATCTGCGAATGGCAATGTTGATATACAAAACCAGGCAGTTTGGCTCCAAAGTCAGCACTTTGGGCTGTACAGGAGAGACACAATAGTTACCAAAGGTAGACAGTTTCCCCACATCAGATTCATAGACCAGAAAGGTGGGTGTCTCACTCAGCACCCTATACATCATAGCCTTTATCTTTTATGTTCCTGAAAGTGCTTTTGAGCTATTAAACTACGTATAACAATATCAAATTCATAGAGGCATTATAGCAAGGTGGTTAAGAGAACAGACTGCTGATGGTATGGTTGGACCCAGGCAGCCTGAGCTTAAACTTTAGTCCTGTTCTTCCTGGCAGTTTATGAACTTTGCTTTTTCTTTTTTTTTTTTGAGATGGAGTCTTACTCTGTCATCCAGGCTGTAGTGCAGTGGAGTGAGCTCGACTCACTGCAGTCTCAGCCTCATGGGCTCAGGTGATCTTCCTACCTCAAGTCTCCTGAGTAACTGGGACTACAGGTGCATGCCACCATACCTGACTAATTTTTTTTTTTTTTTTTTTTTTTTCTTTTGTATTTTGGTAGAGACAGGGTCTCGCCGTGTTGGCCAGGCTGGTCTTGAACTCCTGAGCTCAAGTGATCTGCCTGCCTCGGTCTCCCAAAGTACTAGGATTATAGGAGTGAGCTACTGTGCCCCGCCAAGTTATGAACTTATCTGCGCCTCAGTTTTCTTATCTGTAAAATGAGAATGATGTAGAAATCTTTCATAGGGTATTTGTGAGGATTAAATGAGGTCACATATCCTAGGCACTCAGAACAACACTGGCACATGGCAAGTACTCTATTCATGTTAGCTAATACTGATACTATGACTGTGTATTTGGGGTAATATTTATTTATTTTTCTTGTTTGGCAGTACAGAGTTGATCTGTCTTGCAAAGACCTAGTCTAAAAGTGACCATTCGTACCAATGCCCAGTAATGCTGATCGACAGATAAGACAACATGAGTGCCTGGCTTGGTTGTTTATGTTGGAATCCTGGCGCTACCCTTTCCTGGATGGGTAACCCCTTTTGGCCTCTGTTTCCTCATCTGTTTGGTTCCTTTTCTTTTTCTTTTTCTTTTTTTTTTTTTTTTTTTGAGACGGAGTCTCATTCTGTCACCCAGGCTAGAGTGCAGTGGCTAGATCTCAGCTCACTGCAAGCTCCACCTCCCGGGTTTACGCCATTCTCCTGCCTCAGCCTCCCGAGTAGCTGGGACTACAGGTGCCCGCCACCTTGCCCAGCTAGTTTTTTGTATTTTTTAGTAGAGACGGAGTTTCACCGTGTTAGCCAGGATGGTCTCGATCTCCTGACCTCGTGATCTGCATGTCTCGGCCTCCCAAAGTGCTGGGATTACAGGCTTGAGCCACTGCGCCCAGCCTTTTTTTTTTTTTTTTTTTTTGACAGAGTCTCACTCTGTCGCCCAGACTGGAGTGCAGTGGTGCCATCTCAGCTCACTGAAACCTCCGCCTCCTGGGTTCAAGCGATCTTCCTGCCTCAGCCTCCTGAGTACCTGGGATTATAGGCATGGGCCACCACACCTGACTAATTTTTTTGTATTTTTAGTAGAGACAGGGTTTTGACATTCTGGCCAGGATGGTCTCAAACTCCTGACTGAGCCACCCCCCCAGCCTTGTTTAAATTTTAAATATTACTGTTCATGTGTTTTTTTACTTGTTGAAATCTCTCAAATTTCTGGACTATGAATCTGATGTGGGGAAACTGTCTACCTTTGGTCACTATTGTGTCTCTCCTGTACAGCCCAAAGTGCTGACTTTGGAGCCAGACTGCCTGGGTTTGTATATCAACATTGCCATTCGCAGATGTAGGATCTTGGGCATCAGGCTTCTTACCCGTAAAACAGGGGTGATAATAATGCCTTCTTGGCTTGTTGTGGGGATTCAAGTCTTTTATACATATAAAAGTACTAAGAGGCCGGGCACAGTGGCTCTTGCCTGTAATCCTAGCACTTTGGGAGGCTGAGGTGGGTGGATCACCTGAGGTCAGGAGTTCGAGGCTAGCCTGGCCAACATGGTGAAACCCCGTCTCTACTAAAAATACAAAAATTAGCTGGGCATGGTGGCGTGTGCCCGTAATCCTAGCTACTCAGGAGGCTGAGGCAGGAGAATCGCTTGAACCCAGAAGGCGGAGGTTGCAATGCGCCAAGATCTCACCACAGACTCCAGCCTGGTGACAGAGCAAGACTCCATCTCAAAAAACAAATAAACAAAAAAAAGTACTTAGAAGCTTATTCACAGGTCACCTTCTCACCACGGCATTCTCCCCCTTCCCCTGCACTCCTGACCTCCTTATCTGCTTTCTTCTCTCTTGCACCCGTCATTACTTGGCATCTATTTCACATATTTGTTCTGCTCCTTTTGTATGTCCTACATACCCATCACCAGTAGGACATGAGCCCCACGAGGGCAGGGATTTGTCTCTTCCTCACCACTCTGTGCTCTTCACCTAGCGTCGTATTTGTCAAAGGAATGTTGAGAGAACAAGTGTTAGCTGCTGATGGATGGCATGGCCACAGAAGCTCAGTGAGTGGGTGTTGAATGCAGCAGGATCTGAATGGGTGGCCAAGGCAGCTGCACCATGTGCTGCCAGCTGGGGTGGGTGCCTCTGACTTGGGCTTTTTCTTTGCAGGTGTCACTCGAGAAGGTGCTTGGCATCACAGCCCAGAACAGCAGTGGCCTAACCTGTGACCCTGGCACAGGTCATGTGGCCTACCTGGCAGGGTAAGCAGATAAGGGCCTCAATGTCCAATCATTGCTAGGGAATTTGGAGCTTGGAGCCTGAAGCCATCCGTAAATTGCTCTGAGCCTCATCTTTTTCACCTGTAGAATGTGGATAATGGGGCCTGCTTCTGAGAGCTGTGGAGAGGATTCCATAGCCCCCTGTCTGTCTAGAACAGTTCCTGGCATGTAGTGAGTGCAATGAAAGCCTTTATTATGACTACAGCGGGGAGGTGACAACGATTCTGGGAAAGACAGGTGATTAAAGTCCATGCTGTGGTGTCAGGTAACCTGGATTTGTGTCCCAGCTCTGCCATGTATGCTGCTCTCTGAGCCTCTTCCTCTGCCTCTGTAAAACAGAGCTAGTGACCCTCTCTGCTTGCATAGTTGAGAAGACTGAAGAAGATGCTACAGCTGTTCATTCCATAAATACTCATGTAGCCTGGCACTGTGCTAAGGACATCCCCTCTATGGGTTTGTTTGCTTATCTATAAATGGGCCTACAGAGTCCTGACCTGACCTGGCAGTTGTGAGGATTTAAAACAATTACATCTCTCTCTCTCTCTTTTGTTTTGTTTTGTTTTGTTTTTTTGAGACAGAGTCGGGCTGTGTTGCCCAGGCTAGAATGCAATAGTTTGAATAGCCAGGCGCGGTGTCTTAAGCCTGTAATCCCAGCACTTTGGGAGGCAAAGACGGGCGGATCACGAGGTCAGGAGATCGAGACCATCCTGGGTAACACGGTGAAACCCCGTCTCTACTGAAAAATACAAAACACTAGCCGGGTGAGGTGGCGGCGCCTGTAGTCCCAGCTACTCGGGAGGCTGAGGCAGGAGAATGGCGTGAACCCGGGAGGCGGAGCTTGCAGTGAGCTGAGATCTGGCCACTGCACTCCAGCACAGGCGACAGAGCGAGACTCCGTCTCAAAAAAAAAAAAATTAAAAAAATAAAATAAAATAAAATAGTTTGAATAACAGCTCACTACAGCCCCAACCTCTTGTGCTCAAGCGATCCTCCCATCTCCACCTCCCACGTAGCTGGGACTACAGGCACATGCCACCACAGCCAGCTAATTTTTTGTAGTAGAGATGAGATCTCACTCTGTTGCCCAGGCTGGTCTCAAACTCCTGAGCTCAAGTGATCCCCCACCCCCCATTCACAAAGTGCTGGGATGGTAGCCAGCCTAAGGTCTTTATTAGCCTAGGGCCTGACAGACATTACCTCAGAGGAAGTGCTGGTTTCTATTTAAGAACATAGTGATGTTAAAGTGCCCTAGAATTCTCAGTGTAAACACCTGGAGGAGGGGGAGGAGGAGGAGACCAGAGAGAATCGTCTGTGCAGAGGGAGCTTGTTTATTTGTGGGCTTTTCTGGTGGGAATAGAATCATCCCAGGACCCCAACACTCCCCCCAGTTGAGGCACATTTTCCTCTTTCTCCCCAGCTGTGTGGTGGTGATTTTGGACCCCAAGGAGAACAAGCAGCAACACATCTTTAACACTGCCAGGTAGGCTGAGGCCTGGGCCTGGGGGCAGGGGTGGAACCAGGGGCTTGGCACACCTCCCCTCCCCCGCATAGCCTGGAGGTACTCATGGGTAGGCACTCACTCGTTCACTCACCTGTTGGCTCAGCAGCATTTGCCTGTGTTGGGTGCTGTTCCGTGTGCTGGGGACACAGCAGTGACCAGAGGAGAGGAGAATCTCTGCTGGCTAGAGTGAGACAAGACGGTAAACCCATCAGCAAATTACAGGCTGATCATGATCAGTGCTGTGGAGGAAATGATGGGGGATGTCTTCGGGCAGGTTTGTGGGCAGAGAATAGGAGGAAAACCTTATCAGAAGGCTCAGGGAATGTTGCCTTGACTCTGAGGCCTGAAGGAAGTGAGAGGATGACCCATAAGAAGCTGTAGGGAGAGCGCTTCAGGCAGGGGGTACAGCAAGGGCAAAGGCCCTGCAGTGGTTAAGAATCTCGGGTGCTTTAGAAGCAGCCAGGGATCTGGGTGCCTGGAGAAAGGGAGCAGGGGAGATGAGGCTGGAATAGGCAGAAGCCACATTCCGTAGTCCTTCCAGCCTTGGAGAGGGGCTGCAGAGCATGCTGAGTGCAGAGAGCAGCCACAGGAGGGCGCCATAGGCCAGGGATGTGCTTTTCACCCCCAGCCCTCCAGCAGCTTTCTTCCCTGCTTTGCTTTTCTCCACAGAGTTTGCTCCTATCTCTGATATGCTGTCCAATTTCCTCATTGATGGTGTTCACTGTGGGTCTCCATTCCTCAGTGTGAGCACTCTGAGAGCGGGGACTTTCTCTGAGTTCATTTCTGTGTCCCTAGCACCAAACAGCAGTGTCTGGCACACTGATGGCTATTTCCTAAGAGAAAGACTGAACATGATTGGGGTTTTAGAAAGATCCTTTCAGCTGTTATTGGGGAAGGACCCGCTCCTCTGCCTTGGGGCTAACTGATCACTGTGTTACCATGGGATGTGGTCCCAATAGGGCTGTGACCTTTGGAAGGCACACCATGTCCCTCCTTGGCATAGCTCAGGCTCTGCTCCTTTGGCCCAGTTCTCCAGGTGAATGGATAAGGAGTGGGTTTTCTCCTGCCCTTATGGTCCCTAAGATACGGTCCTTAAGCTACGGCAGGTTCTTGTTATGTGGCAGAAGCGCATTCCCTCTTGAAAGTGGCTTTTTGGACCTTTTGCTCCTAACTGTGGGTTCTGTTACCGGTGATAAGGGCAGAGCTGGGTTCCATTCCTGGCTCAAGCGTCTATTCACTGTGGAATCTCAGGTGAGACACTTCTTTCAGAGCCTTGGTCTCTGAAAATAAAATAGCTGCTGGTAATTGGGAGAGCATTCGTAAGGCAGCAGCTACAAACCAGAGTCACACAAACTTGCCCATTACAGTGTGTTTTAAAGGTTGGATAAGTGGACAACATTTCAAGTTTTTTTTTTTTTTTTTTTTTTTTTTGAGACGGAGTCTCGCTCTGTGGCCCGGGCGGGAGTGCAGTGGCCGGATCTCAGCTCACTGCAAGCTCCGCCTCCCGGGTTTACGCCATTCTCCTGCCTCAGTCTCCCCAGTAGCTGGGACTACAGGTGCCAGCCACCTCGCCCAGCTAGTTTTTTGTATTTTTTAGTAGAGACGGGGTTTCACTATGTTAGCCAGGATGGTCTCGATCTCCTGACCTCGTGATCCGCCCGCCTTGGCCTCCCAAAGTGCTGGGATTACAGGCTTGAGCCACCGCGCCCGGCCGCCCGGCTACTTTTTTGTATTTTTTAGTAGAGACGGGGTTTCACCGTGTTAGCCAGGATGGTCTTGATCTCCTGACCTCGTGATCCGCCCGTCTCGGCCTCCCAAAGTGCTGGGATTACAGGCTTGAGCCACTGCGCCTGGCCCATTTCAAGTTTTTTAACACAAAAATCCACATGTCCTTCTTGTTTGGAGAAGTGAGAAATTCTGGCCTCTGGGGCCCAAATTCCCCTGTGGCAGTGATGGACTGAGCTTAGTGACATTTGTCAGGCCCGTTGTGGCCAGTTCCTCATACCTGTGTTGCCTCCCTAATCCCTGTAGGCAGTGGAGTGGGTGGCCTGGATTTGTAGTAGATGGCATGCAGGTGCTGCCCACCCTGGGCCACCAGTGGGTGTACATTAGGAGATGGTGTGGCCAATGTGGGGGTTTTCTTTCCGACTGCATATCAGAAACACCTGGTCCCTATGCCTCACCCCAAGAGAAAGCCAAATCAATTGATCTGGGATGAAACTTGGGCATTGGCAATTTTGAGACTTTTTATATTGAAATAATTTCAGACTTAGAATAGTACAAAGAGCTCATATATACCTATGTACCTTTCACATATTTCCCAAATGTTAGCTTTTTTTTTTTTTTTGGACACAGAGTCTTGCCTTGTCACCCAGGCTCAGCTCACTGCAACCTCCACCTGCTGGGTTCAAGCGATTCTCATGCCTCAGCCTCCCAGGTAGCTGGGACCACAGGCATGCACCACCATGCCTAATTTTTTGTGTTTTAATGGAGACGGGGTTCACCATGTTGCCCAAGGTGGTCTCAAATTCCTGAGCCCAGATAGTCCGCCTGCCTCAGCCTCCCAAAGGCTGATTACAGGCGTGAGCGAGCCACTGCACTTGGCCAAATGTTAGCATTTTACCACATTTGCTTTATCATTTTTTGTCTATATACATATTAATTTGTTCTGAACTATTTGAGAATCAGTTGTAGACATCATGCCCCTATATCTCTAAATACTTCTGGCCAGGCATGGTGACTCACTCCTGTAATCTCAGCACTGTGGGAGGCCTCAGAGCAGGAGGATCACTTGAGGTCAGGAGTTTGAGACCAGCCTGGGCAACATGGCAAAACCCTGTCTCTACTAAAAATACAAAAATTAGCTGTGCCTGGTGTCAGGCGCCTGTAATCCCAGCTACTCCTGAGGCAGGAGAATTGCTTGAGCCCGGGAAGCGGAGGTTGCAGTGAACCAAGATTGCGCCACTGCAGTCCAGCCTGGGCAACAAAGCGAGACTTCGTCTCAAGAAAAATAAAGTAAAATAAAATAAATACACTTTGGGAGGCCGAGGCAAGCGGATCACCTGAGGTCACGAGTTTGAGACCAGTCTGGACAACATGGTGAAACCCCATCTCTACTAAAACTACAAAATTTAGCTGGGCATGGTGGCGGGTGCCTGTAATCCCAGCTACTTGGGAGACTGAGGCATGAGAATTGCTTGAACCCGGGAGGTAGAGGTTGCAGTGAGCCAAGATCACGCCATTGCACTCCAGCCTAGGTGACAGAGCAAGACTCTGTCTCAAAAAATATATAAAATAAAATAAAATAAAATAAATACTTCAGTGTGTATTTCCTACAAAAAAAAAAAAAAAAGATAGTCCTTCTAAACTGTAATATATCCAGCAAAATCAAGAAATGAAAATTGGTATATCACTCCCATTCACTCCCCAGAGGGCTCCATTCAGGAGTCAGCCTTTGTCCCATGAATGTCCTTTATGGCCAAAGGGTTCTGTCTAGAATCACACTTTGCATTGAGTTGTCCCCTCAGTCTCCTTCAGGCTGACGTGGCTCTTCTGTCTTTTCTTGACTTTCAGAATCTTGACACTTTTTTTTTTCTGAGACGAAGTCTCACACTGTCACCCGCCTGGAGTGCAATGGAGTGATCTCAGCTCGCTGCATCCTCCACCTCCTGGGTTCAAGCGATTCTCTTGCCTCAGCCTCCCGAGTAGCTGGGACTACAGGTGCGCGCCACCACTCTTGGCTAATTTTTGTTTTTTGTTTTTTGTTTTTTTTAAGTAGAGATGGGATTTCACTATGTTGGCCAGGCTGGTCTCGAACTTGTGATCTGCCCGCCTCAGCCTCCCAAAGTGCTGAGATTACAGGCATGAGCCACTGTGCCTGGCCGATCTTGACACTTTTGAGGATTGTAGATGAGGTATCTTGGGTTTATTCTATGCTTCCTCAAGGGCAGACTCAGGTTCTGCATCTTTGACAGGAACAGACCAGAAGGGGTGCTGTGTTCTTCTCAGTGCCTCCTCTCAGGAGGTCTGCCATGACTGGTGGTGTTCACTGGGAGCATTTGGCCAAGGTGTTGCCTTCCAGATTCCTCCACTTCAAAGCCTCTCTTTTCACCTTTGTGATTAGCAAGTATCCTGGGGAAATCTTTTCTGAGACTGTGCAAATATTATCCTGTTCCTCACCAAACTTTCACTCAACTAATCTTAGACTTTGACACTTTTCAGATGCTCCCCAGGGAATTATAATGTACAGCCAAGACTGAGAACTACTGGCTTAGAGGTCAGGGCTCTGTCCTGTCTGGTTAGTTAACCGTAGCAGGGGACTTCCCTGTGTTGCAGTCACCTCATCTGCAAAGTTGGTTCATGAGAGCCCTGACTCCATGAAGCATGCGTGAGGAATCAGTGCAGTGATGGCCACGCAGCATTTGCTAGAGGGCCAGGCACAAGGTCGGGGCATGCGACAGGTTAGAGGTGGCTACAGACAACAGAAACCCCTCCACAGCGTAGCTTAAAACCCAAGAGCATGCTCTTCCTGCGCATCGTAAGTCCGGAGGTGGGCAGCCCAGGGGCTGTGTCTCTGAACACCAGGGACCCCACTTTTTTTTTTTCTCTGTTTTTGAGATGGAGTCTCGTTCTGTCACCCAGGCTGGAGTGCAGTGGTGCCATCTCAGCTCACTGCAAGCTCCGCCTCCCGGGTTCACGCCATTCTCCCGCCTCAGCCTCCCGAGTAGCTGGGACTACAGGTGCCTGCTACCACTCCCGGCTAATTTTGTTTTTGTATTTTTAGTAGAGACAGGGTTTCACCATGTTAGCCAGGGTGGTCTTAATCTCCTGACCTCGTCATCTACCCGCCTCGGCCTCCCAAGGTGTTGGGATTACAGGCATGAGCCACCATGCCCTGCCCCACTTCTTTCTTTTTTTCCAAGACGGAGTCTTGCTCTGTTGCCCAGACTGGAGTGCAGTGGTGCAATCTTGGCTTACTGCAACCTCCGCCTCCCGGGTTCAAGTGATTCTTCTGCCTCAGCCTCCCGAATGGCTGGGATTACAGGCTCCCACAACCACACCTGGCTATTTTTTGTTTGTTTGTTTATTTTTTGAGATGGAGTCTCTCTGTCTCTCCCAGTGTGGAGTGCAGTGGCGTGATCTCGGCTCACTGCAAGCTCCACCTCCAGGGTTCAGCCATTCTCCTTCCTCAGCCTCCCGAGTAGCTGAGACTATAGGCACCCACCACCACGCCCAGCTAATTTTTTTGTATTTTTTAGTAGAGACAGGGTTTCACCGTGTTAGCCAGGATGGTCTCGATCTCCTGAACTTGTGATCTGCCTGCCTTGGCCTCCCAAAGTGCTGGGATTACAGGCCTGAGCCACCGTGCCCGGCCTATTTTTTTGTATTTTTAGTAGAGATGGGGTTTCATCATGTTGGCCAGGCTGATCGTGAACCCCTGACCTCAAATGAACCGCCCACCTCTGCCTCCCAAAGTGCTGGGATTACAGGGGTGAGGCACCGCACCTGGCCTCCATTCCTCTCTCCTTCTGTTCCACCCCATTTATTGTGAGGCTTCTGGTCTTGAAGTCACTTCATGGCCCAAGATGGAGTTCTGGCTGTTCTGTGCTTATTTCAGGAGGGGAACTGGTGGGAAGTGGGGCATGCAGCATGTCAGTTTACTTCTCCTTGGCCAGACTGAGTCACGTAGCTGTACCTGCATAGCTGCAAGCATGAAACTGGGATTATGTCAGTGAGGAAAGAGAGACAAGTGGATATCCAGGAGGCAGCTTGCCCTGTTTGCTGCTGTAAGGAACCACAGGAAGCCTGGGAAGCAGGTTGACTTGATGAATATTCCATGAAGTTGCCAAAGTCTCACTTAGTGACATTTACTTAGTTATCTGCACGCCAATTTACCATCTCATGTAGGGAGACGATTATTGTTAAGGAACAAAGGTAAAAACAAGATTAAAAGAGAGAGGGGAGAAGAAGGAAACCATACAATCTCAGAATGGTGAATCTTGCTGCCAGAAACCTGCCAGCTAGCCTGTTCATTCAAGTCCTTGTGCGGGCTAGCTAGGAGTATCAGAAACATTTTGGCTGTTTATGGATTTTCCAGAATACCTTGAGTATTTATCAGTGGAGCACACGCTGCAGGCTACCTTGATGTCATGTCTGCCAGGATCCTCCCATCAGCACCACCCCTTTAGGCCAGGCCTGTACCATTTCCTGCATCTCTATTTCTCAGTGTTATAGGGTGGGTGGGGTCTTAGGGTACCCACTGCGGCAGAGAGAGAAGAAAGCAGGGTCCTCATACAATGTCTACCCCATTTGAGTTTGGTGTCTCAGGGTGGAAGGGGCCTTTGCATTTACCCCCATTTCTCTGTGTGCTGTGCTGGGCACGCCAGCAGTACTGGCTCTGTGGGAGCTGCTTGAGCTCACCTCCCCTGGCCTCTTCCGAGGCTTGGGAGGCAGGAGAGGGCAGAGTCCTATCAGAGCTGCCAGGATGGGGTCTGACTGGGCACCCTTAGCGGAACCAGTGATCAGCTCTTTTCTTTATCCCCAGGAAGTCTCTGAGTGCTCTGGCCTTCTCCCCTGATGGGAAGTACATAGTGACAGGGGAGGTGAGTCATGATCGTGATTGAGTGGGAGTGGGGGTTGGGGGGTCTCGGGAGCCATTCCTTCTGCTCCCAGCAGGCCTGGGAGTCCCTGGAATAGCTCCTTCCTGGGCCAGAACAGCCCCGTAGCAGATGGGGGAAATGGCTTTTGGGCACACCCTATGGCAATACAATCTTCGGCCTTGACAACCCCTCTAGCCCTGCCTGGTACAGAGCCCAGCAGCAGTAATGACCCCACCTTCCCTAGAATGGGCATAGGCCTGCTGTGCGCATCTGGGATGTGGAGGAGAAGAATCAGGTGGCGGAGATGCTAGGCCACAAGTATGGTGTGGCCTGTGTGGCCTTCTCACCCAATATGAAGCACATCGTGTCCATGGGCTACCAACATGACATGGTGCTCAACGTCTGGGACTGGAAGGTAAGACCAGCAGGCCTGTGGCAGGCAGCCAGCTGCCAGAGCATCCTGTGTCTTGGGCACTGGGAGAGCTACATGAGAGGACGCAGTAAAGTGCTCACTCACCCAACACATGACAGCTATTGAGCACCTGCGACATGCTGATCCCTTATTGTAAGGCACAAGACAGGCACCCAGCTAGAAGAATTATAAATATTTTTATATTGACCAGCTGTGACCTTAGCCAAGTGACTTAACATCTCTGTGAGTCTGTTACCTCCTCTGTTAGATGGATATAGTACTACTTATCTTGTTGAGTTGTAATACTTTAATGAGTTGATAAGCACTGGAAGGCTGGGCTTTGGAACAGCTGTGGAGCTGGCAGAAGTGGGTACCAAGTCCTGGCTCTGCCCATAACCCACTATGTGACCTTGAGCACATGACATCTTCTCCTCTGAGCCTGGTAGGGTTGGGGAGAGGCGCCTCCCTCATGGGGCTATTGAGGGAATTTCATGGGTTATCCTGTGAAGGGCTCAGGGCAGGGCCCAGAGCAGGAGCCCCATCCGTGACAGCCATAGGTTGTGTTGTCCTTACATCCCAGCCATGACTGTCCCCAATACCACGTGTGGGCTGCAGAGCTTAGACCCTTGGGAGAGCTCTGGAACATACTCTCCTGGGGGGACCGTTCCAAGCCTCTGTCCCCTCCTCTGTGGTGAGGAATGAGCAGGTTGCCCCACATAGGTTTCCCCATACAGCAGCTCCCTGGAGGGTCCCAGGAAGACAGACGTGGAGTGGGGACGAGCAAGGAGGCCCAGGCAGTCCCGTGGAATGAGTGCTGGCATGAGCTTTGCACTTATTCTTCCAGAAAGACATCGTAGTGGCCTCCAACAAGGTATCTTGTAGAGTCATCGCCCTTTCCTTCTCAGAGGACAGCAGCTATTTTGTCACTGTTGGGAACCGACATGTGAGGTTTTGGTTCTTGGAAGTCTCCACTGAGGCAAAGGTGAGTTTCTGTCCCTGCTCCTTTAACCAGGCCCTGAGGGAGTCACCATCTGTGGCAGCACGGCCTGTTTCTCCCTGGGATTTGAGGGCAGCGGTCTCGGGCCATTTGACCTCTCAGGGGCCCAGCTGCTGCTTCTGGGCCTACTCTCAGGGGCTGATGCACAGGCCCTGCCAGGAACCCCCTGACCCTGGGACCAGCTCTCATTCTTAGACTGCTGCTTCCAGCCCCCCTGTCCAGAGTGGCAGGGTTCTAGTATTTTCTTTCCTTCTCCTCCATCTGGAAAAGCTTCTTAGAGTTCTCCTGTTTCGTTGTGTCCTATCATCTGGTCATGCAGGACCCATCGTGGCCCTGTTGGGGGCTCAGCTGTGTGGACAGTATCTCCCTATGCCCTCTGTGTCTCCAGGTGACGAGCACAGTGCCCCTTGTAGGGCGCTCAGGCATCTTGGGCGAGTTGCACAACAATATCTTCTGTGGTGTGGCCTGCGGTCGGGGCCGGATGGCAGGCAGTACCTTCTGTGTGTCCTACTCGGGCCTCCTCTGCCAGTTCAATGAGAAGAGGGTGCTGGAGAAGTGGATCAACCTGAAGGTACCATCTCCCTCTCTGCCATCAGTTGGACAGGCTCTTTCTCATGATATGTGTCTGCAGGGGTGTTCATCAGCATTGACCACACACGTTCTGCTTATGTGACTAATGGTGAATGACACCCCCTCTCTGAGCTTCAGGTTCCACATCTGTAAAATGGGAGTACTGCTGCCCTCCCCACAGAGCTGATAAAGAAGTCACGTGAGATAATATAGGCAGTGAGCACAGTGCTTGGTAACCTGAAATGGGCTCAAGGTGACAGTTGTTTTCCCATTACTATTTGATCTACTTCACATTTCTCTTCTCCTTTGAGCGCTCTGGCTGGTAGAGGATTGTATTTTTAAAAACTCAGGGGTACCATTGATTTAATAACTTTTCAGTCAAAAAAGACTACACAAAATACATGAACTTTTATTTATTTTTAATTTTTTTTTTTGAGATGAAGTCTTACTCTATTGCCCAGGCTGGAGTACAGTGGCGCAATCTCGGCTTACTGCAAGTTCCGCCTCCCAGGTTCAAGCGATTCTCCTGCCTCAGCCTCCCAAGTAGCTGGGATTACAGGCGCCTGCCACAACGCACAGCTAATTTTTGTATTTTTAGTAGAGACAGGGTTTTACCATGTTGACCAGGCTGGTCTCGAACTCCTGACCTTTAGTGATCCACCCATATTGGCCTCCCACTGTGCCTGGCCATAAACTTTTAAACTAAAGCATGGTCTATCGATACATTGCAGAGCTTCTTTCCTTTAGTATCTGAAAGTTTGTGTCCAAGCCATTTTCCCATCTGGAATCAGTTGCCCATTTGGCTATCAGCCAGAGCGTTGTGGTTTTCTCTCCTGTTCCTTGCTTGCCTTTGTAACTCACTCCAGAGATCACCTTTGAGGTTAATGGCATGTGGAAGAGTTCCAAGTTTTATATTTGTCCTAGTTGGTTAAACATCATTTTCTCTTTTCAAGCAAGTGAAAAGCTTTCAGTAGATAGATGTTTAGTTCTTAAGCACTAAATGACTCATAAATTAAGTCCCTCTAGATTTGGAAACACTCTTTAAACTGTGTCTAGAGGTCTAGCACTTCCTAGTAGGATAGACAGTCCTTTCTAGATACTATAACTTTTTTCTGTACTGCTTCGGAGTATAGTCGTTATGAAGTTGTTTGTAAGCAAAAGGGAATAAAATTTAAGCCTAAAGTCCAGACGCAGTGGCTCACATCTATAATCCCAACACTTTGGGAGACCGAGGTGGGTGGATCACCTGAGGTCAGGAGTTCAAGACCAGCCTGACCAACATGGTGAAATCCCATCTCAAAATACAAAAAATTAGCTGGGTGTGGTGGCAGGCGCCTGTAATCCCAGCTACTCTGGAGGCTGAGGCAAGAGAATCGCTTGAACCCGGGAGGTGGAAGTTGCAGTGAGCCAAGATCGCACCGTTGTATTCCAGCCTGGGCAACGACGGAAAAAAAAAAACTCCGTCTCAAAAAAAAAAAATTTGGCCGGGCGCGGTGGCTCAAGCCTGTAATCCCAGCACTTTGGGAGGCCAAGACGGGCGGATCACGAGGTCAGGAGATCGAGACCATCCTGGCTAACACGGTGAAACCCCGTCTCTACTAAAAAAATACAAAAAAATTAGCCGGGCGAGATGGCGGGTGTGCCTGTAGTCCCAGCTACTTGGGAGGCTGAGGCGAGAGAATGGCGTAAACCTGGGAGGCGGAGCTTGCAGTGAGCTGAGATCCGGCCACTGCACTCCAGCCTGGGCGACAGCGCGAGACTCCGTCTCAAAAAAAAAAAAAAAAAAAAAAAATTTAAGCTTAACATTCAACCCTGTTACTACAAGTGACTTACCTGAAGTTGCAGTCTGCATAGCTACGTTTCTCTGTAGACAGCAGTGACATCTCTGTCTCCGTTCATGTCTCTGTCTACCTGGGGGCACATGTCTTTCAATAGCAGCAGTATACTATATCCTGATTTCAGAAATCTTAAAATATGCAAAAATGGGTGTCTTAGACCCAAGGAACTATAAGTCTTCTCTGGAGGCCTAAGGCTACTCTGTCAGTCCCCATGTCCCTGGGCCAGGCCACATGAAGCGCCATATCCACAGGGGTCCCTTTTGCCCCTACAGGTCTCCCTGTCTTCCTGCCTCTGTGTCAGCCAGGAGCTCATCTTCTGTGGCTGCACAGATGGGATAGTCCGTATCTTCCAGGCCCACAGCCTGCACTACCTCGCCAACCTGCCCAAGCCACACTACCTTGGGGTAGATGTGGCACAGGGCCTGGAGCCCAGGTACTGCCCTGCAGGGAGAGGGAACGGGAGGGGCCCACCCAGAGTCTCTCCACTGACATTCATCCGTGCTTCCAGATCCATATATCTGTCCATCCCACAAATACTCATCATGACTCTCAGCCCTGGGCATTACAAAGCAGAAAAGTCCTTGCCTTCCAAGGCAAGCTTCACAGTGAGAAGTGAGGCTGGGTAGGGGAAGAAACAGTCAGTGAGAAAACAAAGGAATAAACAATATCATCTCAGATAGCGGTCAGCACGGTGAAGAACAGTGCAGAGAAGCTGTGAATGTGGTGGAGTGTTTGCATCCACATGACTGACCCCTACTAAGCAGCTGCTAAGTGTCAGCCCTGGGCTGGAAGCAGGATACACCTATAGTGAAGCAGCAAAATCTCTACCTCTGTGCAGTATAGCAGGGGGGCTCAATGAGAAACAAGTAACAAAGAAGGTAATTTCAGATAGGCATCAGTGCTTTGGGGAACACAGCAAGGACTCAGGAAGGAGAGTGCCCGGGGTGGGCTGTGCTGATTGGGTGTCTGGTGAGAAGGAGCCGCTGTGTGGAGAGCTGGGTCCCAGCAATTGAGGTGACAGTACACCGGGCTTGTCATGTTGCAGGAATAGTAAGGGACTGTGTGACCAGAGCCCAGTGTGCCCGGGGAGGATGGTGGGAGATGAGGCCAGTGTAGGGCGCCTGTAGTCTATCCTCAGGTCAGTGGGCAGTTGCTGGGGGTTTCAGGCATTGGGGTAAATGACCAGGCCTTACATGTTAGGTCCCTCTGCTGCTGTGTCGAAAGTGGATGGAAGTGCTAGGCTGTGACTTGTCTTCTCCTTTGTTGCAAGTCTGTTTTATGGAATTGGGGGCTACCTAACCAGGGGGTGCCGGGTGCCTAGGGCTGCCTCTTCGTGAATTTCTGGATACTAGCTCCTGGGTGCCTTTTCCATGACAGGACCTGAACAGGGGAACTGGGTGGCATGAAGGAAAGGAGGGGGTGAGCAACCCACAGGCAGTGTTGTGTTACAGTAGCTGGGCTCACAACTCTGCTGCCTTCTGTTGTGCTGTGTGACCTTGGGAAGGTGACTATACCTCCCTGTGCTTCCATTTTCTTATGTGTAAAATACAGTGCCTACCTCTTATCGTGGTTGTGAGAATTTATTGCAGGTAAAATTCTCAGCCTGGCACAGTGTAAATGCTCAGTAAACTGTAGCCTTCATAGGGAGACCCCAGGCTAAGGGACAGCTCCCGAGCCTCCTTAGGGCACAGAGGCTTTTTGATCATGCGTTGGTGAGGCCAAGAAGAGGTGGGACCTGAGATACATGCCTATTATCTTTCTATGCTCAGAGAGAGAGCAGGAGCTTGGGTTGGGTGAAATGATGGGAGAGAAATATTCATAGGAATCAAAAACTCAGTTGCTCTCAGAGCCAGGCAAAAGTTGCCGGTTTGTATCCTCTACATGAGAAGCAAAGCAGAGGAAGAGGGAAGAGGGTGAAGTAGAATTGGAGCAGGAGAGATGGATGGCCACAAATACCATGAGGCATGGCACTGCCGGGGAGGCAGCTCCACTGTCACTAGAGGTGGCTGTCACTACTCAGTGACATTGATGGTGACTGATTACCCATGTGGCCTTGTTAGCTTCCTCTTCCACAGGAAGGCGGAAGCAGTCTACCCAGATACAGTGGCACTGACCTTCGACCCCATCCACCAGTGGCTGTCCTGCGTGTATAAGGACCACAGCATCTACATCTGGGATGTCAAGGACATCAACAGAGTGGGCAAGGTGTGGTCAGAGCTCTTCCACAGCTCCTACGTTTGGAACGTGGAGGTGAGCCCCCCCTCCCTCCCTCTGCCCCTGCTCAGCCTCTGCACAGTTCCCCACAGTTTGGGAACCCATTCAGTAATTCCTTCAGAAGATACTCATTGACTCCCTCCTGTGTGTCAGGCCCTGTCCTAGGTGCTGAGGACACAGACACAAAAACCCTGCCCTTAAGAGCTCACATTTAGATGGGAAAGGAAACCTGGAAACATCATCAGCGAATAACACGCCAAGTAGCAGTAACCCTCTGAAGAAAAACGAGGCAGGGAAGGGGAAGGGGAATCCAGGTGGTATTCTAGAGAGGAGAGGGGTCAGGGAAGGCCTTCCTGAGGACATTTAAGCATAGACCTGCAGGAAATTGGGGAGTGAGACCTGCAACTGCTGGGAAGAACCACAAGCACAGAGGCCCTGCGGCAGGAACATGCACTCTGCAGAAAGCTTTGCTGTGGAGATTGTTTCTGTATTTCACTGCTTTTTTAAAAAAAGAGTTGAAGACGAGGCATGGTGGCTCATACCTGTAATCCCAACACTTTGGGAGTCTGAGGTGGGAGGATCACTTGAGCCCAGGAGTTTGAGACAAGCCTGGGCAACGCAAGACCCTGTCTCTACAAATAATTTTTAAAAATTAGCCAGGCATGGTGGCACACACATGTGGTCTCAGCTATTCGAGAGGCGGAGGCAGGATGATCACTTGAGTCTAGGATGTCAACGCTACGGTGAGCTGTGATTGTGCCACCACACTCCAGCCTGAGTAACAGAGTGAGACCCTGTCTAGAAAAAAAAAAAAAAAGTTTTGAAGTTTTTATTTTCTGAGAGTGAGTTTGTGGGTTTTAAAAAATTCTCTAGCCAGGCGCGGTGGCTCAAGCCTGTAATCCCAGCACTTTGGGAGGCCGAGACGGGTGGATCACAAGGTCAGGAAATCGAGACCATCCTGGCTAACACGGTGAAACCCCATCTCTACTAAAAAAATACAAAAAAAAATAGCCGGGCAAGGTGGCGGGCGCCTGTAGTCCCAGTTACTCGGGAGGCTGAGGCAGGAGAATGGCGTAAACCCGGGAGGCGGAGCTTGCAGTGAGCCGAGATCCGGCCACCGCACTCCAGCCTGGGCGACAGAGCGAGACTCCGTCTCAAAAAAAAAAAATTCTCGAAAGTTAGCCAGGCATGGTGGCTCATGCCTGTAGTCCCAGCACTTTGAGAAATCGAAGTGGGCAGATCACTTGAGTCCAGGGGTTTGAGATCAGCCTGGGCAACATGAGGAAACCCCGGCTTTACAAAAAATAATTGAAAATTAGCCAGGCGCATCTATAGTTGCAGCTATTAGGCAGGGGCTTTGGCGGGGGGGCTGAAAATTTCTTACTGGGAATGTTTGTCCTAGAGGAATTGTGTTTTCAGTGGCCAGATTCAGGACCGTGACAAAGAACTTTGTCCATTTATTGAGGGTTGCAATATGGTGATATTCTAAGTCTATAATTTATTTTTATTAGTTGGACTACTTACATGAAGAGATATTTGCTCTCATCTGCCATTTGGTCACCCAGTGCTATACTTCATATAGGAAAGGCAGGAGAAATACTTGATTCTTTCCCTTTATATACCAGTTTTCAAGATAATGAATTGGTTCCCTATCCTCTAAAGGTAACCAGTTTTAGTTAATATCATTATAAACTCATATATATTTAAATATATCAGATATGTTTTAATCTGTTGTAATTATTAACTTTATTGGAGCTCATATCATCCCATCTTTGGCCAGTAAGAGCCTCTTAACATTGGCTCCTGAGTCCTTTGGACATGACCCTAGTATTTCTTGATAGCCACCTTGCTGCCTGGGATGCCAATATGTTCCAGTCTCATCTTGTACCTTTCCTGTCCCATATCAGGAATCAACCATTTCTTGAAAAGACCATGTTTATTTTTTTGGGCTGGGTGCAGTGGCTCATGCCTGTAATCCCATCACTTTGGAAGGCTGAGGCAGGGGAATTACCTGACCCCAGGAGTTTGAGACCAGCCTGGTCAACATGGTGAAACCTTGTCTCCATTAAATAACAAAAAATTAGCCGGGCATGGTGGTGGGCGCCTATAGTCCCAGCTACTCGGGAGGCTGAGTCATGAGAATCGCTTGAACCCGGGAGGCAGAGGTTGCAGTAAGCTGAGATCAAGCCACTGCACTCCAATCTGGGTGATAGAGTGAAACCCTATCACAAAAAAAAAAAAGAGAGAGAGAAAGAAAAGGCCAGGTGTATTTTTTTAGTACAAATTGGGATTTCAGAATCATAAGTTGGGTGTTAGGGATGCTCATAGCTATTGGGTTGATGCTTCCAGAAGCCTAGTTCTTAAGGAGATAGGGGATGATGGAATTAGAATATCCCTATTAACTCATTTGCTTTTTCCCACATTTACATGCAACAGTCTGAGAACGGACAGCTCTTCAATTCTGAAGACAGTTAAAACAATTGTATTGCATATGTTCTCTCTATTCTCTCCAATTTTTAAAATAGTTATACTATATTTACAGGATCTGAATATGTACCCATTATATACTATAGTCTCTCCCTTTTGACCCCTGTTTATTTTGGAATGGGGAATTATATATATATAGTGGTAAAATATACATGACATGAAATTTACCATTTCAACTATTTTAAAGTTACCATTTGGTGGCATTTAGTACACTTACAGTGTCATGCAGCCATCATTATTCTCTAGTTTCAGAACATTTTCATCACCCAGCCACCCAAAAGAATCCTGTATCTGTTAAGCAGTCCTCCCCATTCCCCACTCCCCCCATCCATGGAAATTACTAACCTGCTTCTGTCTTTATGGATTTGCCTGTTCTGAATCTTTTCTCTTTTCTTTTCTCTCCTTTCCTTCCTTATTGAGACTGAGTCTCGCTCGCTCTGTCGCCCAGGCCGGAGTGGTACGGTGGTGCAATCTCAGCTTACTGCAAGCTCCGCCTCCCAGGTTGACACCATTCTCTGGCCTCAGCCTCCCGAGTAGCTGGGACTACAGGTGCCCGCCACCACGCCCAGCTAATTTTTTGTATTTTTAGTAGAGACGAGGTTTCACTGTGTTAGCCAGGTCTCGATCTCTTGACCTCATGATCCGCCCACCTCAGCCTCCCAAAGTGCTGCGATTACAGGCCTGAGCCATCACGCCCAGCTCTTTCCTTTCTTTTCCTCTTTCTTTCTTTTTTTTTTTTTTGATGGAGTCTCGCTCTGTCACCCAGACTAGAATGCAGAGGCACAATCTCGGCTCACTGCAACCTCCACCTCCCGAGTTAAGCAATTCCCATGCCTCACTCTCTAGAGTAGCTGGGATTACAGGCATATGCCACCATGCCTGATGAATTTTTTGTATTTTAGTAGAGACAGGGTTTCACCGTGTTGCCCAGGCTGGTTTCGAACTCCTGAGCTCAGGTGATCCACCTACCTTGGCCTCCCAAAGTGCTAGGATTACAGGTGTGAGCCACCATGCCTGACCTGAATATTTTTTATAATTTTGAAATCATAGAATATGTGGGCTTTTCTGCCTGGCTTTCACTTAGCGTAATGTTTTCAAGATTTATCCATGTTGTAGCATGTGTCAGTACTTCATTCCTTTTTATGGCGGAATAGTATTTCATTGTATGGATAGAACACATTTTGTTCTCTGTTATCAGTTGACGGCCACTTGGGTTGTTTCTACCTTATGGTTATTGTGAATACCATTGCTATGAACGTATAAGTACAAGTTTTTTGTTTTTTGTTTTTTTTGAAATGGAATCTCACTCTGTCACCCAGGCTGGAGTGCAGTGGCGTGATCTCCGCTCACTGCAACCTCAGGCTCCCAGGTTCAAGCGATTCTCCCACCTCAGACTCCTGAGTAGCTGGGATTACAGACGCACCACCATGCCTGGCTAATTTTTGTTTTTTTAATGGAGACAGGATTTTGCCATGTTGGCCAGGTTGGTCTCGAACTCCTCACCTCAAGTGATCTGCCCACCTCAGCCTCCCAAAGTGCAGGGATTACAGGCGTGAGCCACTGCACCTGACCTAGTTCTTTCTTTAAGTTACATCACTTTGTTTCTGAGTTTTTCTAGGTTGTTTTTCATATCTTGGATCATTTTTTAAATATCTTTTACCTTCTTTTGAAATAGTAGGCCGGGGCCGGGTGCGGTGGCTCAAGCCTGTAATCCCAGCACTTTGGGAGGCCGAGACGGGCGGATCACGAGGTCAGGAGATCGAGACTATCCTGGCTAACCCGGTGAAACCCCGTCTCTACTAAAAAATACAAAAAAATTAGCCGGGCGAGGTGGCGGGCGCCTGTAGTCCCAGCTACTCGGGAGGCTGAGGCAGGAGAATGGCGTGAACCCGGGAGGCGGAGCTTGCAGTGAGCTGAGATCTGGCCATAGCACTCCAGCCTGGGCGGCAGAGCGAGACTCCGTCTCAAAAAAAAAAAAAAAAAAAAAAAGAAATAGTAGGCCGGGCGTGGTGGCTCATGCCGGTAATCCCAATACTTTGGGAGGTTGAGGCAGGTGGATCACCTGAGGTCAGGAGTTTGAGACCAGCCTGGCCAACATGGCAAAACCCGGTCTCTACTAAAAATACAAAAAATTAGCTGGGTGTGGTGGCGGGCGCCTGTAAATCCCAGCTTCTTGGGGTGCTGAGGCAGGAGAATTGCTTGAACCCAGGAGGTGGGAGGTTGCAGTGAGCCGAGATCGCGCCATTGCACTCCAGCCTGGGCGACAGGGCAAGACTCTGTTAAATAAATAAGTAAGTTATAGTTTTTATCTTTTTTGTGAAAATATGTTTCTGGTGTGCTTTTTTTCTTCTTTTTTAAGAGTGACTGTTGGATTTGACCTTGGTCCTTTCCTATTGTCCATTTTTATGTGATACCAGTTTTTCTGAAATATTAGAATTTGGTGTGCTTCAGGACAGATTTTCCAACTTCACAAGAGAGAACTCTGTCTTCTGTTTTTTAATGGGGGTGGAGTGGCATGTTTTGTTTTGTTTCGTTTGTTTTCGAGAAAGAGTCTCACTCTTTTTTTTTTTTTTTTTTTTTTTGAGGCAGAGTCTCACTCTGTCGCAGGGGCTGGAGTGCAGCAGCCGGATCTCAGCTCACTGCAAGCTCCGCCTCCCGGGTTTACGCCATTCTCCTGCCTCAGCCTCCCGAGTAGCTGGGACTACAGGCGCCCGCCACTTCGCCCGGCTAGTTTTTGTATTTTTAGTAGAGACGGGGTTTCACCGTGTTAGCCAGGATGGTCTCGATCTCCTGACCTCGTGATCCGCCTGTCTCGGCCTCCCGAAGTGCTGGGATTACAGGCTTGAGCCACCGCGCCCGGCCAAGAGTCTCACTCTTACCTAGGCTGGAGTGCAGTGGCATGATCACAGCTCACTGAAGCCTCAACCTCGTAGGCACAAGCAATCCTCCTGCCTCAGCCTCCCGAGTAGCTGGGACCACAGGCATGTGCTACCATGCCTGGCTAATTTTTTAGTTTTGGTAGAGATGGGGTCTCACTATGCTGCCCAGGCTTATCTCAGACTTGGGCTCAAGCAGTCCTCCTGCCTCAGCCTCCCAAAGTGCTGGGATTATAGGCTTCTGTTATTTTTAATACTGTGTTAAAATATGGCAGCCTGCTTTCTGATAGTTCCTTTTTGTGGTCCTCTTTATCTGTTATGTCTCTCCATTAATCTGAATCTCCTCTTTACTTTATTTCTCCTGTCCCTGTTGTGATTGATCAGTTTTGTTTCTACTCTCAGCAGTTTCTCTTCAGTGTGGGGCTTTGTCCTGGAAACGAGCCCTGGCAGTTCAGTTTTGAGAGTTCACAGGATCTTCTCCAGTCCCTTTAGGCCTTACCCCTTGCACTCAACTGCTGCTGGGGCAGATGAAACCCTCCCAGTTTCAGCTGCTGTCCAGTTTGGCCCAGTGTGCTTTCCAGTGAACACCTGTTGGCTACTTTGGAATTAGCCTGTTGCTGGGTCTGTCAGATGCCTCATTGCTTCTCTGTCTCCCACATGCATGCTGATATGTAGGTCTTGTGACTAGTGGTGGTTTGTCCCACTCGTATTTTGGGGGTTATGGGAGTATTTTGTCACTGAGTTTTGCTATAAATGTTGTCTCTAGGTTTGGGTTTTGTCATCTGGTTGATGTTTTTCTTATGTCGAGATTTTGGGAAAATAAAAAAATTAATGCCGCTAGTATCGTCTTCCCAGTTCTCAATCTTCCATATTTTGAAATCTCTTTATATGGTGGCTGTTTGTCCTTCTCAGCTTCATTCTAAACATCTTTAGTTCTGTCTTTCAGTTCACTTAATTTTCTCCTCAATTGTGTCTAATCTTTAGTTTTTAATATGTTTTTATTTTTATTTATTTGTTTATTTTTGAGACGGAGTCTCGCTCTGCTGCCCAGGCTGGAGTGCAGTGGTGTGATCTTGACTCACTGCAAGCTTCACCTCCTGGGTTCACAACATTCTCCTGCCTCAGCCTCCCGAGTAGCTGGGACTACAGGTGCCTGCCACCATGCCCAGCTAATTTTTTGTATTTTTTTTTAGTAGAGATGGAGTTTCACCGTGTTAAGTCAGGATGGTCTTGATCTCCTGACCTCGTGATCTGCCCACCTTGGCCTCCCAAAGTGCTGGGATTACAGGCATGAGCCACCGTGCCTGGCCTATTTTTTATTTTTTTATTTTTATTTTTTTGAGACGGAGCTTCAGTCTTGTTGCCCAGCCTGGAGTGCAATGGCATGATCTCGGTTCACTGCAACCTCTACCTCCCAGGTTCAAGCAATTCTCCTGCCTCAGCCTCCCGAGTAGCTGGGATTACAGGCATGCACCACCATGCCCGGCTAATTTTGTATTTTTAGTAGAGATGGGGTTTAGTAGAGACGCTGGGGAAACGAGCGTATGGGGAGCTGGTCTCGAACTCCTGACCTCAGGGGATCTGCCCGCCTCAGCCTCCCAAAGTGCTGGGATTACAGGCATGAGTCACTGCGCCTGGACAATATGTTTTTATTATTCATTTCTAGAAGCAGTTCTGTTTGGTTCTTTTTCAGCCCTGCTTGGTTAATCTTTATAATTTCTGGTTGGCTGCATACTTTTAATCTTGTCAAAATTATCTTTTAGTTCGTCAAACATACTGATCATAGTCATTTTGTATTCTGTCTGATAATTCCAATTTGGGTTTTTTATTTTGTTTTTGGTTTGTCTGTCTGTTTGGCGACACAGTCTCATATGTTGGCTAGACTGGACTTGAACTGCTGGTCTCAAGTAATCCTCCTGCCTCAGCCTCCCAAGTAGTTGGGACTACAGGCATGCGCCACCTCCCTTGATTTAATAATTCCAGTATTTGAAGTCTTGCTAGACTCTGTTGCTTCTGCTACTTCTTGCTCATGGTACATTGTTTTCTTTTGTGTTTAGTGATATTTGAGTTCCACATTTCTCTTGAAAGTTTATATGAGGGTATGTGTTAAGGCCTAGACTGAAGGTGGGACATGGACGATAGATATATGGTAACATTTTGTATCCTTTTTTTTCCCTTATTTTTAGTATAGAAAGTATTGTACTATACCTGTTTATCTTTAACTTACTTTTTTTTTTCCCCATGAAAATGCAACAGTAAGTCATAGTGCTGTCATTGAGTCATCCTTTGCCTTGTCCTCTGGGAACTATAGGTGTATCCTGAGTTTGAAGACCAGAGAGCTTGTTTGCCATCAGGATCCTTTCTGACTTGTTCTTCAGACAACACCATTCGCTTCTGGAACTTGGACAGCAGCCCTGATTCTCACTGGCACAAAAACATCTTCAGCAATGTGAGTGGCTTCCTTTGTGAACCATCTTTCAGGAGGAACAATACTGTAAGCTTGAATGTAGAGGCAGGAAGGAGTCTGATGGACCCGAAATGTTAGGTTCCACTAGGGCAAGAGCCGGCAACCAAGGCGAGTCCCTCTCTGCATCGCTTCCTCTTGTTTCTCTTTCTCCTGCTCCCTCTCTGAGGTGGCACAGTCTATCCTCTCTGATTCTTTGCCAGTTGGCTCCTGCTCTGCAGATGTGTGGACATGGCCACTCCCGGCAGCCCAACATACCCAGCAGAGGTGAAATTGCTTCCTAAGTCTTCAGATGGAATTCCCTGGGAGAGCACCTGATGAGCCAGGCCATTCCAGGGCTCCCCCTGTCCATTGGCTGCCACACAGTGAGGCCTCAGCGGGGTGCAGGCAGAATGCTGGCGAGAGCCATGATGGGAGGCTGGGAGGAAGAGTTTGCTGAAGAAATTTTGGTTAGTATTGTGAGGCCAGTGAGAGGGCGTCTCTGGGGAGCTGAGACCTGAGTCATGCATTCATCTATTCTGCAGACACTTATTAAGGTCCATGCCAGGTGCTTTGCTACATGCTAGGGACACAACAGTGACTAAGACTCTTCTGCCCTGTGGCACACACAATCTAGTGAGGGCAGGCAGTGAACTGACAACCATCTACGTTATGCACAATCACAAGTGCAACAAGCACCATGAAAGAAAATGTGCAGGGTGCTAGTAGGACATAGAGCAGCAGCGTGTGAACTTATCTGGGACATCCAGAGCAGTTTCCCATGGAAGGGACAGCTAAGTTGAGATTGGGAAGAGTAAAGAGGGAAGGGGAGAGAGTCTATACTTAGGGAATAGCCTGTATGAAGGCCCTGGAGTGGGAAACAGCTGGGTGAGTTGGAAAACCTGAAAGAGGCCAGTGCGATTGGAACTAAAAAGACCCTTGATGCAGGAGGCTGTAGCAGGTGCCCCATGGGTACACCTTTATTACTCCCCTCATTCCCCACCCAGTGCTACTATCGTCTCCTCTGTACCTGTGATATACATGCTGTTTTTGACTGCACACAATAGAAAAACTCAAGAGGTAAAAGTTAGGTTTCTGATTCATAAAAGTAGTCTGGAGGTAACCAGTTTAGACCGTTCTGCAGGAAGCCCTTAGGGATCCAAGGGCCTTCCAGCTCTCTACTCTGTCATTTGAGGGAGTAGGCTATGTCCTCATGACCCAGTGTGGCTATGGGGGCTCCTGCTATCATATCCGAGTTCCAGGCTGCAAGATGGAGAAAAGACAGCAGAAGAATACGTGCTTGCTTTATATTTAATTGTTCAGAATTTATTCACATATTCTTATCTAGCTGCAGGGGAGGCAAGGAAATAATTATTCTGATTGGTGAAACTCCCAGCTCAAAATTAGAGTTGTATTACTAACGAAGAAGAGACTGGCTATGAAGGGACACGATTTCAGAGGTACTTCTGAGCTGCTTGTGGTGCTGACCTCAGCCCTGTCCTTCCTGCAGACCCTGCTGAAGGTCGTGTATGTGGAGAATGACATCCAGCACCTGCAGGACATGTCACACTTCCCAGACCGGGGGAGCGAGAATGGGACGCCCATGGACGTGAAAGCCGGGGTGCGGGTCATGCAGGTCAGTCCTGACGGCCAGCATTTGGCTTCAGGCGACCGAAGTGGAAATTTGAGGCAAGTGGGCCCTGGCAGTGTCCAGTGTACACCTCCCAGCTCCAGCTCGGGTTCTCAGGGCAGTGGGCAGGAGCCCTGGCCTTGGCACCTCCTGCTGCCCATTGGGAATGAGGGGCTGTGAATAGTAATCCCATAAACAGCCCCCATTGGCAACTTAAGCTCAGAAGAGGCTTCCAGAAG
This sequence comes from Rhinopithecus roxellana, assembly GCF_007565055.1. NCBI lineage: Eukaryota > Metazoa > Chordata > Mammalia > Primates > Cercopithecidae > Rhinopithecus > Rhinopithecus roxellana. The sequence continues at coordinate 111,133,022 of NC_044560.1, read as the reverse complement.
GGCTGAGAGCAGGGTAACTACCAGGACCTCAGCAGCTGGGGTATGCAGACTTTGCCTACAGAGTGCACAGGCAAGCTCACATGACTCTAGGGCAGAGTGACACTTTCACCAGCCACATGGTACCAATGCTGAACTGTCAGCAAAGATGCCAGCTGGAGGAGGGTCCTGGTGGCCCTGGGAGAGGGGCTAGGAGGGTGGGATAGCTGAGAGTTCAGGCTGCTTATGTGCCCTGTTGAAGACTGGCAAGATGTTACCAACCCAGTAGGTGCTAGTGGAACATAGGCCCTGTCTCTGGGACCAGGTTTAAGATGACAAATGACTGCTGTGACCACTTGGGTGTTGGAGCCACTAGGGAATGGAAGAGTTGGGGGGAACTAAAGGGGACATAAAGAGGCAGCAGCCACCAGGCAGCCCCAGGAGAGTAGGCTACAAGTTACCACATCTTCCTGCTGTCAAGAAGAGCAGAAAGTGCTGATTTTTTTCTGTGAAATTCTATAATATTTAAATATTGACACCTGTTTTGATATCAGTCACTGTATGAGGCCAGCTCAGTGTGTCAGTGAGCTGCTCTCATTGACACGGCACTGTCCAGAGGGGCACAACAGTACCAAGAGCTAACATGGGGATAGTGCTCTTCCCCCTTGCTGGACGCAGGCCTGAGCACTGTGTTAACTGATTTAATCCTCTCACTGACCCTCTGATGTAAGTGATGTTATTGGCACAAGGTGTCTGGACTAAGATCACGCGGGTAGAATGGAGAAACTGGGATGACTTGATGACTGATTTCTTTTGAGGAGAATGAGGAAAGTCTAGATTTGAGACTCTTAACAATGAGAGACTGGAATCAGATGTTCTCATCCATAGCTCCTATCCTGAACTATGACCTCTGGCCCCTAATCCCTGGCCCCTGCCCCACCCCAGGAACCACCTCTGATGCAGCCCTGTGTAAACGCCTGTCACCCTAGAGGACTGTCCTAGATCCCTGGGGCTATGTTCTGGCGCATGCACCACAAGGGACTGCTGCCTGCTGAGGTGCTCCCTGGCTCAACACAGCTCCCTTTACGATGGCAGATTTCTAAATGAGAAAAGTGATTGTACATCTCTAGAGTATTTGGCCATGATAAGGGGTTCTCATGTTGCCAGCCTGGCCATTCTGACCTGTTCTAGAAGTGGCAGAGTGCATGGGGCTGGGGTCTGGGGCTTCAGCGGGTGGTGTGTGTCTCGTAGGATCCACGAGCTGCACTTCATGGACGAGCTGGTCAAGGTGGAGGCCCATGATGCTGAGGTGCTGTGCCTGGAGTACTCCAAGCCAGAGACAGGTGAGCCCGCAGCAGGAGTGGAATGGGGGTCTGGCAGGGAGGCAACCCCCCTGGCAAGGCCACAGAAAGGGGTAGTTAGTGTCTGGTGGGACTGTGGATGACAGCTGGGAGTCCTGTGTTCGGTAAGGGCCCCTGTAACTGGACCCTGAGACCAGAGTGGCTGGGACTCCAGAACGCAAGACACTCGCAGGCAGGACTCAGCTTGACTTGCCCGCTGCTGGTGCCAGCACCCAAGCCAAAGGGGTGGATGTGTGAATGAGTGAATTGTGAATGAGCTCATCTTCTACTGAAGAAGATAGATTGATTGTTAGGCATTATTTTCAAAAAGTTTGAAGCCTATAGAAATATTGGGAGAATATTATAATGAATACCCTATAGGCTTCACCCACATTCCTCATTTTTTTTTTTTTTTTTATGAGATGGACTCTGTCACCCAGGCTAGAGGGGAGTGGCGCCATCTCTGCTGACTGCAACCTCCACCTCCCGGTTCAAGTGATTCTCATGCCTCAGTCTCCCAAGTAGCTGGGATTACAGGCACCTGCCACCATGCCTGGCCAATTTTTGTATTTTTAGTAGAGATGGGGTTTCAGCACCAGGCTGGTCTCAAACTCCTGACCTCAGGTGATCCGCCTGCCTTGGCCTCCCAAAGTGCTGGGATTACAGGCGTGAGCAACCACACCCGGCTTTTTTGTTTTTTTTTTTTTTTGAGACAAGAGTCTCGCTCTGTCACCCAGGCTGGAGAGCAATGGCACCATCTCGGCTCACTGCAACTTCCGCCTCTCAGGTTCAAGTGATTCTCCTGCCTCAGCCTCTTGAGAGTAGCTGGGATTACAGGCACGCCCCCTTCACACCAGGCTAATTTTTGTATTTTTAGTAGAGACGGGGTTTCACCATATTAGCCAGGCTGGTCTCGAACTCCTAACCTCAGGTGATCCACCCGCTTTGGCCTCCCAAAATGTTGGGATTACAAGTGTGAACACCACGTCTGGCTCCTCAAGACTTTTTCTAGGCTGGGCACGGTGGCTCATACCTGTAATCCCAGCACTTTGGGAGTTATGGAGATGGTAGAGTTATATCTTGATGTGATTTTGCCCATGCTCTTCTTTCGTTCTCCCATCCCCCATGCCGTGTGCCCTACCAACTTATCTTTAAACATCTCTTCACTCGGTTCGCCTCTCCTGATCTCCCCTCTGCCTCAGGTCACGTTGTTAGGCCTCAGACATAGCAAGTGACCAGAGTAGGGAAGGCTGGTGGCAGATGGGAGTCTGGCCACAGGCAGTCAGTAGGACCTGAACAAGGCCCAGGTAGCCAGACCTCAGAGGGTGAGAGGACATTGGTTTTGGAAGAGGCTGAGAGGTTGCCAGGGCTTTACCCAGCACGCCAAGGAGTCGGACCCAGCAGGCAAGAGCACTGGGCTCTGCTGGAGTGTCTGCTGTGGACCCTGGAGGAGCATTCATGCGCCCATTGAGACTCACCCTCCTGAGCTGGTGGTGAGGAGGTGAAATGCCAGGGTGTGGGGGCTCTGGGAAAGACCACACGGAGCTGAGGGAGTGGCCCTTGCCAGGCTTGAGCCAAATTGGCTACAGTTGAAGAACCAAAGACCCCTTCTCCGAGCACTGGGCAGCTTGGTCACACTGCCCTTCTGGGAGGCCAGGGCACCCACGCAGCCTTCAGGAACCAGTCTTATTCTCTCCTCTCACAGGGCTGACCTTGCTGGCCTCAGCCAGTCGGGACCGGCTGATCCATGTGCTGAATGTGGAGAAGAACTACAACCTGGAGCAGACGCTGGATGACCACTCCTCCTCCATCACTGCCATCAAGTTCGCTGGTGAGCCCCTTCCTTCCTGCTCCCTGCGCCTTGCTGGCTACCCTGCTAAAAAAGGATTCATTCTTTCAACTCTCCTGTAAAATACATATCCAAACAAGTGAATACAGTATCTGTGTATAGTCTAAAGAATAATGGCTGGAGCCGGGTGCAGTGGCTCACGCCTGTAATTCCAATACTTTGGGAGGCCGAGGAAGGTGGATCATCTGAGGTCAGGAGTTTGGGACCAGCCTAGACAACATGGTGAAACCCCGTCTCTACTAAAAATACAAAAACTTGCTGGATGTGGTGGTGTTTCTGTAATCCTAGCTACTCAGGTGGCTGAGGTGGGAGAATTGCTTGAACCTGGGAGGTGGAGGCTGCAGTGAGCTCAGTTCATACAACTGCACTCCAGCCTAGGCAACAGAGTGAGACCCCGTCTCGAAAAAAAAAAAAAGAATAATGGCCAGGTGCCATGGCTCACGCCTGTAATCTCAGCACTTTGGGAGGCCAAAGCAAGTAGAGCATGAGGTCAGGAGTTTGAGACTAGTCTGGCCAACATAGTGAAACCCCGTCTCTACTAAAAATACAAAAAAATTAGCCAGGCATGGTGGTGTGCGCCTGTAATCCCAGCTACTCGGGAGGCTGAGGCAGGAGAATTATGTGAATCTGGGAGGCGGAGCTTGCAGCGAGCTGAGATTGCGCCAGTGATTGCACTCCAGCTTGGGTGGCAATGCGAGACTTTGTCTCAAAAAAAAAAAAAAAAAAAAAAGGCCGGGCGCGGTGGCTCAAGCCTGTAATCCTAGCACTTTGGGAGGCCGAGACGGGCGGATCACAAGGTCAGGAGATCGAGACCACTCTGGCTAATACGGTGAAACCCCGTCTCTACTAAAGAATACAAAAAACCGGTGGCTCAAGCCTGTAATCCCAGCACTTTGGGAGGCTGAGACGCGTGGATCACGAGGTCAGGAGATCGAGACCATCCTGGCTAACACGGTGAAACCCCGTCTCTACTAAAAAATACAAAAAACTAGCCGGGCGACGTGGCGGGCGCCTGTAGTCCCAGCTACTTGGGAGGCGGAGGCAGGAGAATGGCGTAAACCTGGGAGGCGGAGCTTGCAGTGAGCTGAGATCCGGCCACCGCACTCCAGCCTGGGCGACAGAGCCAGACTCCGTCTCAAAAAAAAAAAAGAAATAAAAGAGGAAGAAGAATATAGGCCAGGCGTGGTGGCTCACACTTGTCATCCCAGCACTTTCGAAGGCTGAGGCGGGCAGATCACCTGAGGCCAGGAGTTTGAGACCAGCCTGGCCAACATAGTGAAACCCCGTCTCTACTAAAAATTCAAAAAAAGTAACTTGGCACAGTGGTGCACGCCTGTAATCCCAGCTACTTGGGAGGCTGAGGCAGAAGAATAGCCTGAACCCGGGAGGCCGAGGTTGCAGTGAGCCAAAATTGTGCCACTGCACTCCAGCCTGGTTGACAGAGCAAGACTCTGTCTCAAAAAAAAAAAAAAGCCAGTGAGTATCCAGTTCACAGTTCTTAGGAGCGAGGTTTGAACTGGGACATTGTTGATAGTAGAGACTATTCTAATTGCTCGTGGTCGTAATATTGTTAAATACGGTACTTAGATTCACCACATGCAGGTTAAAAAGCAGAACATTACCAGAGGCTTGCAGGACTTCTCTGGGTCCCTCCCGGGTTACGCTTCCTCACTTATATGGGGCTCACTCCCTTCTGTAAGCCAACGACTCCTCCTTGAGCAACTTCTGATACTTGTATGTCAGGCCTGGACCCTCTCAAATGTCCTGTCATGAAGGAGCATGTCTGATGTGCCGAGACTCTTTAAGAGTTTTACATTTGTTCTGTTGTTTCATCCTCACCAAACTGTTATTCTGTAAAGAAATGAGACGGTGGGGGGCGGTGACTCACGCCTATAATCCCAGCACTTTGGGAGGCCGAGGTGGGCAGATCACAAGATCAGGCGTTCAAGACCAGCCTGACAAACATGGTGAAACCCTGTCTCTACTAAAAATGCAAAAATTAGCCAGGTGTGGTGGCATGTGCCTGTAATCCCAGCTACTTGGGAGGCTGAATCAGGAGAATTGCTTGAACCTAGGAGGTGGAGGTTGCAGTGAGCCGAGATTACGGCATTGTACTCCAGCCTGGGCAACAGAGCAAGACTCTACCTCAAAAAAAAAGAAATGAGAATAATAAAAGCAAGACTATGTCTAGTGCTTACCATGTGGCAGTCCCTGTTTCAAGGGCTTCACACCACTCTCCAGGGAAGGGACTGTCACCATACCCATTGTACAGACAGGAAGCTGAGGCTCAAAGGGGAGGCCCAGGTTCAGAGCGGTGTTTAACAGCTTTGACCCTGGCACCAGAGAATGCCTGGGTTCAGTCCTGCCCCGTCCTCTGTGTGCCTTGGGACAAGGACTCTGTGAACCTCTGTGTTCACACTTGTCCAGTGGGATGGGTGGTGAGCATTCAGGAAGACTAGCCATATGCATGGGGCCTGGCCCAAGGCTCGTGTGGATCTTGCAATTGGTCTTGGTGGCACGAGCCTCCCAACCTGTCTCCACTGGTCCCTGCTACAGTCCTGCCTCTACTCTGCTGCAGAAGTCACCTATCTCAATCCCAGACTGGAGAGGGTGTCCCTTCTTTGTCCCCAGCCTTTGTTTCTCTATATGCCCTTGCTCTGCAGAGCCTGCCTTGCCCACAGCTCCACCTGTGCCCTCTCACACACATAGCTCATATCTTAGAGTCCCACCCAGACCCAGCACCCACCTCACCACTTCCAGGAAGCCTTCCTTGATCCCAGCACAGTTGGTTGATGGCTCTTGCAGTGGAGTTCCCCAGCTAGGGTCCCCTGCCCATGTGTCCTCCTCCCCCAGGCAACAGAGACATCCAGATGATCAGCTGTGGAGCCGACAAGAGCATCTACTTTCGCAGTGCCCAGCGGGTAGGGTGGCAAAGCTTCCTTGGGGGCTGGGGTGGGGGGTTATCGGGGCATTCTCTGAAGGTCCTGCCGGCCCTGCCAGGGTTCAGATGGATTACACTTTGTCCGTACCCACCACGTAGCAGAGAAAACCACCTTGTATGACATGGACATTGACATCACCCAGAAGTACGTGGCCGTGGCCTGCCAGGACCGCAATGTGAGGTAAGGGGTGGCCCTGGACCCTTAGCTGGCCTGGTCTGCCTTGTCCTAGGCTGTCTACTTTTCTCCCTCTGTTCCTCTGGTTCCCAAGAAGCTGGGAGGGGGTTGAGGAACCCAGCAGGTGTTCCTTCTTGGTTTTTTTGTTTGTTTGTTTGTTCGTTTTTTGAGGCAGAGTCTCGCTGTTGCCCAGGCTGGAATGCAGTGGTGCCATCTTAGCTCACTGCAACCTCCGCCTCTTGGGTTCAAGTATTCTCCTGCCTCAGCCTCCCAAATAGCTGGAATTACAGGCTTCCACCACCACGCCTAGCTAATTTTTTGTATTTTTAGTAGAGATGAGATTTCGCCATGTTGGCCAGGCTGGTCTCGAACTCCTGACCTCAGGTATTCGCCCACGTCAGCCTCCCAAAGTGCTGGGATTACAGGTGTGAGCCACACACCTGGCCACCAGCAAGTATTTTTAGAAGCTGGGCTCTCCCAGGCCTGGCCTCCAGGTCAGCAGAGGGCTTCCTTCTGGCTCTCCCTAGAGCTGATGTGGGATGACTAAGGTGCTGATGTGGCACATAAACTCCATCATTCACCCGTATTCCCTGAGTACCTAACTGGGCTGGATGGTGCTGGGATCATGGCAGTGGCCAGGATAGCCCCAGGCCCTCCTTCATGAAGCTCACAGTCCAGTAGAGGGGACATGGTCACCTCACAGCCACAGACAGTGACAGAGTAGTCAGAGATGGGGGAGCCCAGGATCCCTGCGGAGACACCTGACCCCACCTGGGGATCAAGCAGGACTTCCTGGAGGAAGAGACACCTGAGCCTGGGGAGGATGTGGAGGAGTGAGCCAGGGGGAGGCAGAGAGTGAGTGTGCAGGGGGCAAAGCAGTGCAGAGAGGCTCTGCACCCCCTTTCCAGTTCTTTCTCATGCAGTGCCAGGCACTGAGCTTGCAGTGTGTGGGGGAGATGGGCATTAACTCAGTGGGTACCCCAGGACACAACCTCAGCTTGAGATGGGGTTTCAGTTTCAGTCTAGGCATCAGATGGGGACAAGAGGTAGCAGGGGGCTTCCAGGGGAGGGGAGGACAACAAGACCCAGAGGATGAGGTGGTGGGGTAGGCGGGGCCCTGTTGGTCACAACACACCCCCACTTCCCCAGAGTCTACAACACTGTGAACGGGAAGCAGAAGAAGTGCTACAAGGGCTCCCAGGGTGACGAAGGGTCCTTGCTGAAGGTAAGGAGTTGGAGACCCCCGTCTGTCTGCTGCCCTGATGGGCCATCTATTGTGATGGCCCACACCTGAGACCTGTGGCCTTGGTCCTTCCTCAGTGCACTGCGCTGGCCAGCACCTTCTCAGGCCTGGTTAAACAAGGATGCTTGCGAGAGGGTGGGGAGGGTGACCCCAGCTGTGTTTCCTTTATTTACAGAGCCCTTCCCCAAGCGGGGCATCTAAGTGGGTTCCATTTTGAGTGGCAGCAGGGTATAATGGGAAGAATCAGAGGCATGGACTCCCCTCTTGGCTTGCCCACACCAGCCATGGGTCACTCAGGACAAGGGGGGACCTTCTCAGAGCCTCTGGTCTAGGACAGTTATGGATTCAGGCTCTGCCTCAGGCTGACTGTGTGACCTTGGGCAAGCATCATCTCTTGAGCCTGTTTCATCATCCCCTATAAAATGCACATGGACAGCTTGGCTCATAGACTTGTTCTCTGGAGGAGTTCAGTTTGCACACGTTCAGTGCTTAGCTCAGGGCCTGGCTACTGTTGTTACTGCTGAGGTGGTTGTTAATTTCTTCACCTGTCGAATGGGAGCGGGAGCTCCTGCCCTGCCAGGGTCCCATGTGCTGAGCATCCACCATGGGGGAGGGAGGGGCCCAGGCCTCATCATAAGGAAGAAGCAGGCAGCTGGAGTGACATGTGGGTCCCTTTCCTGGCAGGTCCATGTGGACCCCTCAGGCACCTTCCTGGCCACCAGCTGCTCTGACAAAAGCATCTCAGTGATTGACTTTTACTCAGGCGAGTGCATTGCCAAGATGTTTGGCCATTCAGGTGGGTCTACCTCTCTGCTTGGGAGGCCTCCTCACCGCCCTCCCCAACCCCCACTCCCAGCCTCTGACTCCAAAGGCAAGTGCAGCCTCTCTGCTTTCTTTGCAGAAATTATTACCAGCATGAAGTTCACTTATGACTGTCATCACTTGATCACAGTATCTGGAGACAGGTGGGATATGGACCATTGGGAGAGTTGTGGCTCAGATACCATGAGCACTGTTCTCAACCTGCCTGTGTAGAAAGCATTTCTGAGCTGCCCAGTTTGGATTGTGGGAGTCTTGGTGTCACACCCAGCCTTAAGTTCAAATCCCAGCTCTAAGCTGGACATGATAGCTCACACCTGTAACCCCAGCACTTTGGGTGGCTGAGGTGGATGGATCACTTGAGCTCAGGAGTTCGAGACCAGCCTGGGCAACATAGCAAAACCTCATCTCTACAAAAATGAGCTGGGTGTGGTCGTGTACAATTGTAGTCCCAGCTACTCAGGAGGGGGAAGATGGCTTGAACCTGGTAGGTAGAAGTTGCAGGGAGCACAGATCACGCCAGTGCACTCCAGCCTGGGTGACAGAGCAAGACCCTGTCTCAAAAAAAAAAAAAAAAAAAAACCTAAAAAGAAGAAACAAATCCCAGCCCTGTCACTTATTTTCGTGTCACCTTGAGCAGCTTATTTACCCTGAGCCTCAGTTTGCTCCCCTGTAAAAGACAACACCATTTACCTTAAAAATGGTGTGATGAGGCCAGGCGTGGTGGCTCACGCCTGTAATCCCAGCACTTTGGGAGGCCTAGGTGAGTTGATCACCTGAGGTCAGGAGTTCAAGACCAGCCTGGTCAACATAGAGAAATTGTGTCTCTACTAAAACTACAAAAATTAGCTGTGCGTGGTGGCAGGCGCCTGTAGTCCCAGCTACTCAGGAGGCTGAGGCATGAGAATGACTTGAACCTGGGAGGCAGAAGTTGCAGTGAGCGGAGATCGCGCCACTGCACCCTAGCCTGGGTAACAGGGCAAGACTCTCAAAAAAAAAAAAGAAAATTGTATGGTGAGAAATGAATGAGATGATATCCATACATTCTTTAGCACATGGGTGGTGCTCAAGGAAGTCCCTTTTGTCAACTCCCTTTGCTTTACCCCTGTTCTTCCCCACAGCCCCCTTCCTCAGGTCTTGAGGCCTCCAGAGCAGGCCCTGGTTTGCTGAGATGCCCCAGACCTGGGTCCAGGGCATGGATGTGGCGAGTCCAGCATCCCTGCACTAAGCGGATAGGGGTGTGTTTTCCAGGAGCATCTGGAGAATGGGGTCCAGGCTGTGGTGAGGGTGGCTTCAGGGTCAGCCACAGCAATAGCTCCCATGCTCACTCTTCCTCTGCCTTGCGTGTCTCTCTTTGGCCTCCACAGCTGTGTGTTCATCTGGCACCTGGGCCCGGAGATCACCAACTGCATGAAGCAGCACTTGCTGGAGATCAACCACCAGGAGCAGCAGCAGCACACAAAGGACAGGAAGCAGAATGGCCACCCCAGGTCCTGGCAGCCCCTGTCCTACCAGAGGAATGAGTCCCTGCTGGGGCCCCATGGAGTGATGCTGGGGATACAGCAGTGGCCAAGACAGCCCTGGGCCCTGCCCTTAGCACACTCACAGCTGGGTCGGGGAGACAGACTTTGAATATGCAGTTACAGTAATACATACAAAAAGGTTTGTGGGGTTTTTAAATTTTCATAAATAATAGAGACAGAGTCTTGCTGTGTTGCCCAGGCTCGTCTTGAACTCCTGGGCCCAAGTGATCCTCCCACCTTGGCCTCACAAAGTGCTGGGATCACAGATGTGAGCCACTGCACCTGGCCATGAGAAGGGTGTTGAAGTGGAAAAGCAAAGTGTTTGGCGAACCTCTGAGCACTGTGATGGGGGATGCCCCAAGTGGCTGTGGGAACAGAGCAGTCCCAGACCGGCCAGCCAAGGGGAAGGGTGGGTAGGGAGGGGGTCTGAGGGGAAGGCTGCAGTGGGACCGCAGTGTCCTCTTACTCCCACCTTAAAGCTGTAGCTTCACTTCTTTGAATCTTCTAAATATACTTCTTTCAAGTGTTTATGTAGCAAAGCCAGTTTTATTTGCAGATAACTCATGTTCTAGTTTTTGATTTGAGGTTTTGGTTTGGGTGTTGCTCATTTTGAGTGGGAGGTTTTTTAGTTTTTCTTCTCTCCTGCTGCTGGGTGTGTCTGTTTTTGCCATTGGCTCCATGTGGCTCCCAGGGCACTGTGGAGATCAGGCCTTAACAGGGGCCACTGGTCCTGAGGTCCTGAGGTGGTATTAGAGGTATCATCTTGGTTTTGAGACTCCTGCTCCACCCCTAAGCTATGAACCAGGGCCCTGGCTTCAGTGCCTACCTCATGCCAAGGGAGTTTTAGTTTCCTGTACTCGGGAGGAGCCACCATCATTGCTGCCACCTATAGGGAGCCCAACACAGGACTGCAGTCCCACTGTCTGCTTGGCTTTCCATCCCATTGCTGTGACCCTGAGAGAGTTTGTGTTCATTTGTAGTCTGGCCTTTGTTAATCTCATCTATTGTGGTGATGTGTTTCTAGTGGGGAGACAGTGTCAAGTGAGAGACTTGCCAGCACCATCTTGACCAGCAGCCAAGAATATGTTAACATGGAGCTTAGCACAGGGTCCGGCCCTAGGCAAGTCCCCACCACCAGCCCGTTTGCCTGTATTCTCTCCTTACCGTCCTCATTCCTGGCTTTAGGCAGGATACGTATGTGTCCACACCTAGTGATATTCGCTCCCTGAGCCCTGGAGAGCAGACAGAGGATGATCTGGAGGAAGAGTGTGAGCCAGAAGAGATGCTGAAGACACCATCCAAAGACAGCTTGGATCCAGGTTGGAAAAGGGGCCCTATTTTGAACTATGTCAGTGTAGGGAATCATTGCTGGGTTTTGCCCATGACTTTGTTTACAGGGCCTGGCACATATTAAAACTCAGGAGTTGACCAGGCGTGGTGGCTCACACCTATAATCCCAGCACTTTGGGAGGCCAAGGTGGGTGGATCACCTGAGGTCAGGAGTTCCAGACCAGCCTGACCAATATGGTGAAACCCTGTCTCAACTAAAAATACAAAAATTAGCCGGGCGTGGTGGCGTGTGTCCAGCTACTAGGGAGGCTGAGACAGGAAAATTGCTTGAACCTGGGAGGCAGAGGTTGCAGTGAGCCACTGTGCAGTGGCACTGTGCCACTGCACTCCAGCCTGGGTGACAGAGCAAGACTCCGTCTCAAAAATAATAATAATATAAATAAAATAAATAACACTCAGTAATCAGGCTTAGCATGGTGGCTCACACCTGGAATTTTAGCACTTTGGGAGGCTGAAATGGGAAGGTCACTTGAGGCCAGGAGATCGAGACCAGCCTGGGTAACACAGCGAGAGCCCATCTATGCAAAAAAAATTTAAAGAAATTAGCCGGGCATAGTGGCACACATCTGTAGTCCCAACTACATGGGAGGCTGAGGCAGGAGGATCACTTGAGGCCAGGAGTTTGAGACCAGCCTGGCACATACCAAGACCCCGTTCCTACAAAAAGAAAAAAATTAGCTGGGCCTGATGGTGCACACCTATATTACCAGCTACCTGGAAGGCTGAGGCAGGAAGATTGCTCGAGCCCAGGAATTCCAGGTTATAGTGAGCTATAATCACACCACTGCACTCCAGCCTGAACAATAGAGTGAGACCCTGTCTGTAGAAAAAGAAAGAAACTCAATAAACATATCAGTCAAGACTCTTTCAGTATAAAAGCAACCAGGCTTAAGTAAGGAAGAGAATTTTTTGGTACCTGAAAATTGGAGAGAATTAGCTTTCAGCGTGGCTGGACCCAGATAGACAGATGATGTTAATAGGAAGATTTTTTTTGTATCTTTTGGCTCTGCTTTTCTTCATGTTGGCTTTGCTGATGGACAGACTCTGCCTTTACTAGGGGAAAAGATACCCCCAGCAACTACAGGCTTATAAAACTCCATAGAGGCCGGGCGCGGTGGCTCAAGCCTGTAATCCCAGCACTTTGGGAGGCCGAGACCGGCAGATCATGAGGTCAGGAGATCGAGACCATCCTGGCTAACCCGGTGAAACCCCGTCTCTACTAAAAAAATAAAAAATAAAAAATTAGCCGGGCGAGGTGGCGGGCCCCTGTAGTCCCAGCTACTCGGGAGGCTGAGGCAGGAGAATGGCGTAAACCCGGGAGGCGGAGCTTGCAGTGAGCTGAGATCTGGCCACTGCACTCCAGCCTGGGCCACAGAGCGAGACTCCGTCTCAAAAAAAAAAAAAAAAAAAAAAACTCCATAGAGAATAGAACACCTCTTTCCTATAGTAGCTCAAGCAGAGTCTTAGGGTTGTGTGACTCATGTTCCTGGTATGACTGGTGTACCCACTTCTGAGCCAATTGCTGTAGCTGTCCACATCTGAGCATGTGATCACTTCTGAGGGCAGACTGTAGTCAGCTTCATCTACTCACACCACCTGACCAGGCATCAAAGATGTGTTTGAGGCTGGGTGCGGTGGCTCACGCCTGTAATCCCAGCACCCTGGGAGGCCAAGGCAGGTGGATCACCTGAGGTCAGGAGTTTGAGACCAGCCTGGCCAACATGGTGAAACCCCATCTCTGCTAAAAATACAAAAATTAGCTGGGCGTGATGGCGTGCATCGGTAATCCCAGCTACTTGGGAAACTGAGACAGGAGAATTACTTGAACCTGGGAAGTGGAGGTTGCAGTGAGCTGAGATTGTGCCATTGCACTCCAGCCTGGGTGACAAAGCAAGACTCCGTCTCAAAAAATAAATGAATAAGTAAAAATAAATAGAATTCTGTTGTGGATATTGTCCGAAATCTTTTTCCTCTACAAAGTCTCTCATCTACCTGTATATTGGTGAATACAAAGCAGAGGCCTCCGAAATTTTAAGGTATTCCCCTGCAGGTAGCCATTTAGGTTTCTTGATTTCACATCACTGTTAATGAGGCTATGGAGACAGAGACCACTCCTAGGCATCCTCAAAATGTGAGGGGTTATTTTTACTTTTATAAAGTTGTTTTATTATTTTATTTTTTTAATTTTATTTCACTTTTTTTGTTGCCCAGGTTGGAGTGCAATAGCACGATCATAGCTCACTATAGCCTTGACCTCCTGGGCTCAAGCAATTTTCCCTCCTCAGCCTGTGGAGTTGCTGGGACCACAGGCTCAAGCTACCACACCCAACTAAGTACGTATGTGTCAGGGGATGGTGTGTGTAGAGAAAAGGTCTCACTGTGTTGCCCAGGTGGTCTTGAACTCCTGGCCTCAAGTATCCTCCCACCTCAACCTCTCAAAGTGCAAGGTCAGGAGATCGAGACCATCCTGGCTAACACAGTGAAAACCCATCTCTACTAAAAATACAAAAAAAAAATTAGCCGGGTGTGGTGGCTCACGCCTGTAATCCCAGCACTTTGGGAGGCCGAGGCGGGTGGATCACAAGGTCAGGAGATCGAGACAATCCTGGCTAACACAATGAAACCCCGTCTCTACTAAAAATACAAAAAAATTAGCCAGGTGTGATGGCAGGCGCCTGTAGTCCCAGCTACTCGGGAGGCTGAGGCAGGAGAATGGCATGAACAGGAGGCAGAGCTTGCAGTGAGCCGAGAGCATGCCACTGTACTCCAGCCTGGGCGACGCAGCAAGACTCCGTCTCAAAAAAAAAAAAAAAAAAAAAATAGCCGGGCATGGTGGTGGGTGCCTGTAGTCCCAGCTACTTGGGAGGCTGAGGCAGGAGAATGGCATGAACCAAGGAGGCAGAGCTTCCAGTGAGCTGAGATCGCGCCACCGCACTCCAGCCTGGGTGACAGAGCGAGACTCTGTCTCAAGAGGGAAAAAAAAAGAGAACCCCAGAGTTCTCCAAACCCGGTTACTGCTCCACCCTACATTGCATTAGGCTCTCCGTTGTCCCCACACTTTTCCTGCCATCCTTTGGTAGTATTAAGCTTTGTCACCTCGGTCAGTCTTGTGAGTCAAATATCGTGTCCCACGGTTTAAGTTTGCATTTCCCTGACACCCGGTGCTGTTGAGCCTTCTGACCTCTGGGTTGTGGTGTTGCTTCTTTGGGGACTGCCCGGTTATGTATGTGGCCTGTTTGTTGGGATGTTTGTCCTCTTTTCATGGATTTTGTGTGTTTCTGTCCAGATCCTCGATGCCTGCTAACCAACGGCAAGCTGCCACTGTGGGCAAAGCGGCTGGTAAGTCTTCAGGGAGAGGGTTGCTCAGGGGCTGGCAGAGGAAACGCCTCCCCAGCTCTGCCTTCTGGAAGCCCTTTTTCCTTTCCATGTCTCTCTATTCTCTGGAGAAGCCCTGTCATCCTTCCAGGCTCAGTGAGACAGCTCTTTGTTCATGATCAGTGCCCTGTGCCAGGTATTGTTCTGGATGTCAGGGACACAACAGTGAACAAGGGAAACAAAAGCCTCTCCCTTCACAGGCTCACTTGCCTGTGTGGGTGAGGAACAGTGTCCCCATTAAATAAGTAAGTGACGTAGTATGTTGGGTGCTGATAAGTGCTGTGGAGGGAAAAGAATCGAGAAGGAAAATACGTCAGCCAGGTACACTGATGCGTCTCTGTGGTCCCAGCTACTCAGGAGGCTGAGGCGGGAGGATCATTTGAGCCCAGGAGGTTGAGGCTGTAGGGAACCGAGATGGCACCACTGGACTCCAGCCTAGGCAACAGAGTGAGGTCCTGTCTCAAAAAAGACAATAAGAACAGGGGCCCAGCACGGTGGTTCACACCTGTGATCCCAGCACTTTGAGAGGCCAAGGCAGGTAGATCGCTTGAGCCCAGGAGTTCAAGACCAGCCTGAGCAACATAGTGAGACCCCATCTCTACAAAAAATTTAAAAATTAGCCAGGCGTGGTGGTGCATACCTGTAGTCCCAACTACTCAGGAGGATGAAGTGGAAAGATTGCTTGGGCCAGGGAAGTCGAGGCTGCAGGGAACTGAGATGGCACCACAGCACTCTAGCCTGGGCAACAGAGCCAAGACCTTGTCTCATAAAAAAAATAAAAATAGAGAAAATAAGGAGTGTTAGGGGGTGGCAGTTTTAAGTAAACAGGAAAGGCCTCATTGGGAAAATGATATTTGATCAGAGTTGAAGCAAGTGAAACAGGCAGATACTGGGACGAATGTTCTAGTCATAACAGCCTATACCTGTAAAGGCCACGACGCTAGGAGCTCAAGACCAGCTTAGGCAACATAGTGAGACCCCCATCTCTACAAAAAATTAAAAATAGCCAGGCATGGCTGGGCACGGTGGCTCACACCTGTAATCCTAGCACTTTGGGAGGCTGAGGCTGGCGGATCATGAGGTCAGGAGGTCCAGACCATCCTAGCTAATACGGTGAAACCCTGTCTCTAGTAAAAACACAAAAAATTAGCCGGGCATGGCAGTGGGCGCCTGTAGTCCCAGCTACTCAGGAGGCTGAGGCAGGAGAATGGCGTGAACCCAGGAGGCGGAGCTTGCAGTGAGCCGAGATCGCGCCACTGCACTCCAGCCTGGGTGACAGAGCAAGACTCCGTCTCAAAAAAAAAATAGCCAGGCATGGTGGTGCACACCCATAGTCCCAGCTACTCAGGGGACTGAGGCAGGAGGATCGCTTCAGCCCAGGAGTTGGAGGCTGCAGCGATTGTGCTACTGCACTCCAGCTTGGACAGCAGCGCGAGACCTTGTCTCTTAAAAAAAAAGAGGCTGGTGCCGTCGCTCACGCCTGTAATCCCGGCACTTTGGGAGGCCGAGGCGGGTGTATTCCGAGGTCAAAAGATTGAGACCATCCTGACCGACATGGTAAAACCCCGTCTCTACTGAAAATAGAAAAATTAGCTGGTCATGGTTGTGTGTGCCTGTAGTCCCAACTTCTCAGGAGGCTGAGGCAGGAGAATCACTTGAACCCAGGAGGCGGAGGTTGCAGTGAACCGACATCATGCCACTACACTCCAGCCTGGCGACAGAGTAAGACTCCGTATCAAAAAAAAGAAAAAGAGAAGAGAAAGACAATGTGGATTATAAGAGACAGAATAAGAGAGGTGAATGAAGGATGATCCCAAGGTTGGGGCCTGAGCAACTGGAAAAAACAACTGAAACAGGGAAGCTTTAGGAGGAGCAGGTTTGTGTGGAGGAAATGAGGAGTTGAGTTGTCAGCATGTTAACTTTGAAATACCTACCAGACATCCATACAGAGATGTAGAGCAATCGCATGTGCAATTCTGAAGTTTCAGAGAAAAGTTCATGAATCCCAGCTGGGCATTCCCAGCACTTTGGGAGGCCGAAGCAGGATTTCTTGAGCCCAGGGGTTTGAGACCAGCCTGGGCAACATAGTGAGAGTCCACCTCTACCAAAAACCAACAAAATGGGCTGGGCACAGTGGCTCATGCCTGTAATCCCAGCACTTTGGGCCAAGGCGGGCGGATCACTTAAGGTCAGCAGTTTGAGACCAGCCTGGCCAAAATGGCAAAACCCCATCTCTACTAAAAACACAAAAATTAGCCAGGTGTGGTGGTGCTGCTCTGGAGGCTGAGACAGGAGAATTGCTTGAAACTGGGAGGTGGAGGTTGCAGTGAGCCAAGGTCGCGCCACTGCACTCCCTCCTGGGAGACAGAGCAAGACTTCATCTCAAAAACAACAACAACAAAAAAAGAGAAAGGTTCATGCTGGAGATACGTACCTGGAAGTTGTTTCTGAATGGTATTGAAAGCCAGGAGCCCGGATGGGCTGTGTGAAATGTCTGTGGCGCTCCCCTCAGTGAGTGAGCACTCAGCCGGGTGCCTGACTGTCCCATATCCTTCAAGCTAGGGGATGATGATGTGGCAGATGGCTCAGCCTTCCATGCCAAGCGCAGCTACCAGCCCCACGGCCGCTGGGCAGAGCGGGCTGGCCAAGAGCCCCTCAAGACCATCCTGGATGCCCAGGACCTGGATTGCTACTTTACCCCCATGAAGCCCGAGAGTCTGGAGAACTCCATTCTGGATTCAGTGGAGCCACAGAGCCTGGCCAGCCTGCTGAGTGAGGTACGCACTTCCCCCACAGCCTGGCCTGTAGCCCTGGCACTGTGACGGCCCCCGGGCCTGGCGCCTCAGGCTGACTCCCATTCCATGGGGGCAGGGAGGATTACATGAGGCGGTAAAGGGTAGGAGGGTGAGCCCCGGGACTGTTGCACAGCAAGACTTCCTAGGGCAGACAGGGAGTCGTTGGAAAGTGAGTCACTTGGGGGTTAAGAGCTTGGATGCTAGAGCAGGCTTGTACCCAAGTGGGGGACATTTGGGTAGATGGAGCCCTGACCCTACCCATTCCTGTTGTGTGACGTTGAGTAAGAGGCTTACCTCTCTGGGCTTCAGTCGTCTAAAAAGTAGTCATAATGGGGCCAGGGGCAGTGACTAACACCTCTAATCTCAGCATTTGGGGAGGCCAAGGCAGGAGGATTACTTAACGATCACTTGAGTTCAAGGCCAGCCTGGGCAACATAGCAAAATCCCACCTCTACAAAAATATTTTTTAAATTGTTTTGTTTTGTTTTGTTTTCTTTAAAAAAAAAAAAAAAAAACTTTTAAATGGTAATAACAATCTCTTCTGCCCCAGAGGGCTTTTACAGGAATCCATGCTTAAGCATAGGGCCTGGGCTCTTAGAGGTGCCCGTGCAACTTTAGCTCTTACTCTACTATTTTCCAAACAAAATTCCTTTTTATTCTATCCTATAATTTGTCATCTTTATTGGGGTACAATATACATCCAGTAACATGCACAGATTTTAGGTATACAGCTTGATGAACTATCTGTGTAATTCATATACGTCCACTACCCTGGGTAAAATCTGGAGTGTGTTCTACCTCCTAGAAGGTTTCTGCCCCTCCAAGTCAGGTCCCTGCATCAGGATAACCAGTATTCTGACCTCTAACCAAGGACTGGGTTTCCTATTATTGAACTTCATATAAATAGACACGTAGAGGGTTGGACCTCCTATTTTTGGTGCCATACCTCTTCCTCATCTATAAAGGGACTGATAATGCAGGGGCAGCCCAGGACAAGCTGGTTGTGAGCAGAGTGTGTGGCACAGGCCCTGGGTCACAGCCTCCAGCAGCCAGCATGGTTCCTGGCATAATAGTGGCCCCAGCCATGGCTGCTTCAGAATGGCTGTGCTGTCTTCCCCATAGTCAGAGAGTCCCCAGGAAGCTGGCCGTGGGCACCCCTCCTTCCTCCCCCAACAGAAGGAATCATCTGAGGCCAGTGAGCTCATCCTCTACTCTCTGGAGGCAGAAGTGACAGTCACAGGGACAGACAGGTGGGTGTCCTTTCTACTAAAGGAGCTTTAGTTGGAGGAAGCCCCAGCTGATAGCTGCACCCTGGAAGAACTGTTCTCTGCCTTCCCAGTGGGCTTGTGGGAGTGGGGACAGTTGTGGCCTGCATGGGGCAGGAGCCCAGCCTTAGTTCCTTGGTTCCAGGTGGGGTACAGGAGGGCCTGACCTGGGGGAAGGAGGGGACATTTGGAGGAGGCGGGGAGGCTGAGGCAGTGCTCCTGCAGGAGCAGCAGGTACGGGTGCCTAGGGGCTCCAGGTGGAGCTGGCTATTGAGTCTCTAGCTGAAGTTCTTATTCTCTCTCTGCCCCCACTGGCACTGCAGCCAGTATTGTGGGAAGGAGGCGGAGGTCAGGCCTGGAGACCAGCAGGGCAACTCCTACCTCAGGGTGTCCTCTGACAGCCCAAACGACCAGAGCCCGCCTGAGGGTGAGTGCACGGCAGGCAGGGACCCTGTGACAGTCTGTGCGTTCAGCCAGGCCCCTTGCTGGGCACCACTGGTGACTTTGACCCAGTACTGAAGCTCAGAGTCTGTCAAGGAAGACACATGTGGTCCCAGCTGCTGCCTGAGGATTCTGGGCCCAGCTGCCTACAGCTGAGAGTCCAGCTCTGCCACCTCCTTGATGTGGAACTTCCCTCATTCATAAAACGGTGGGTGGGTGCTCTTATCATCCCTCCTCCAGATGGGGAAACTGAGCCCAGGGAAACATAGCCCTGGCCCTGGCTCACCTGAATGGTCAGGCTGTGGGCTCCTGACCCCAACTCTCTCCTTCAGACTCGGGGGAGTCAGAGGCCGACTTGGAATGCAGCTTCGCGGCCATCCACTCCCCAGCTCCGCCTCCTGACCCCGCCCCTCGGTTTGCCACGTTGCTGCCCCATTTCCCAGGTAAGCAGGGGCCAGACACACAGGGGAATCGCTGCTCGGGCCTGGCTTAGGGCCAGTCACAGTGTCTAAGCACAGGCCCTGCACTTGGAGCCCACTGAGCCTGGAACACGGGCATCCCTGCTTCTCAGCCTGCAGGCAACAGGGCAGGGATGGGTGGGGCCTGCTTTCTACATTTCAGGTGGCGTCTGCTGTGACTCATGGTGTTGGTTCCTCTTGTCCCTCCCCTCCTTCCCTGTCAGGATGCGCAGGTCCCACAGAAGATGAGCTGTCCCTGCCCGAGGGACCCAGCGTCCCCAGCAGCTCCCTACCCCAGACTCCAGAGCAGGAGAAGTTCCTCCGCCACCACTTCGAGACACTGACTGAGTCCCCCTGCAGAGGTAGGACCCTGCCTCACCCGCACCTGCCAAGGCCATCTGTGCAGCCTGGGCACAGCATTGGTGTCCCTGGAGTTGGCTCCCCAGCAGGGCCGGGAGGGTGAGTGGAGAACACCTGCTCCGTTTTTTTTTGTTTTGTTTTTTTTTTTTTTTGAGACAGTCTCACTCTGTTGCTCAGGCTGGAGTGCAGTGGTGCAATCTCGGCTCCCTGCAACCTCCAACTCCCTGGTTCAAGCGATTCTCCTGCCTCAGCCTCCCGAGTAGCTGGGATTACAGGCGCACACCACCAAGCCTTGCTGATTTTTTGTATTTTTAGTAGAGATAAAGTTTCACCATGTTGGCCAGACTGGTCTCGAACTCCTGGCCTCAGGTGACCCGCCCGCCTTGGCCTCCCAAAGTGCTGGGATTATAGTTGTGAGCCACCGTGCCTGGCCTGTTGCTTCACTCTTGACCTAAGCCTCACGATGCCTCCTTGCCCACTGCCCCTGCTTGTACCCTGTGTCTGCACATAAGGGTTTCTGGGGATTGCCCCACTGGGCTGTTGGCTGGCCTGGGGCCGGGGCTGCTTGGCAGGAAGGGTTATGAGGGTCACCTGGGGATGTTCCCCTAGAGCTCTTCCCTGCAGCTCTGGGAGACGTGGAGGCCTCTGAAGCTGAAGAGTACTTCTTCAACCCACGCCTGAGCATCTCCACGCAGTTCCTCTCAAGCCTCCAGAAGGCATCCAGGTAGAAGCTGGCCAAGCACAGCCCACCCTCTGGCTCCTTGACTGCCCCGGAGCAAGCTGAATGAGAATCATTCCCCCTGCTCTCCTTCCTATAGGTTCACCCACACCTTCCCTCCCCGGGCAACCCAGCGCCTCGTGAAGTCTCCAGAGGTCAAACCCATGGACCGAGGCGGAAGCCAGCCCAGAGCAGATACTGGCTACGCCTCCCTAGACGGGACCCACGTGAGTACTGGGGCCACCTCCCTCAGGGCATGGGGCTGGGAACCCCGAGGTCTTGTCCTCACCTCAGAGCTGTGCCTACAGGTCCTCGCTGCAGGGAAGGCTGAAGAGACCCTGGAGGCCTGGCGCCCACCACGTGAGTGTCCCAGTCCCAGACGGACAACCCTGGGTTTCTCAGCAAGGGGCCGGATGTCCAGCCGAGCTGTGGGGCAGGGGGGGCCCTAGCCGTCAGCTCTGTGTAGGGGAGTCAGTGCCATCTGCTTTCATTACAGCCCCCTGCCTTACGAGCCTGGCGTCCTGTGTCCCTGCCTCCGTGCTGCCCACAGACAGGAAGCTCCCAACGCCCACTTCTGCGCCCACCCCAGGCCTGGCTCAGGGTGTCCACACCCCCTCCACCTGTTCCTACATGGAGGCCACTGCCAGCTCCCGTGCCAGGATATCACGCAGCATCTCCCTCGGTGACAGTGAGGGCCCTATCGTGGCCACGCTGGCCCAGCCCCTCCGTAGGCCATCGTCTGTTGGGGAGCTGGCCTCTCTGGGCCAGGAGCTTCAGGCCATCACCGCTGCAGCAACACCCAATTTGGGCAGCGAGGGCCAAGAGCCTGCCCTGCATTCCTGGGGCAACCACGAGGCCCGGGCCAACCTGAGACTGACCCTGTCAAGTGTCTGTGACGGGCTCTTGCTGCCCCCTGTGGATGCCCAGCCTGGCGTCACCATCCCAGCAGTGAGCTTCCCAGCCCCTAGCCCCATGGACGAGAGCACCCTGAGGCTCCATGGCTCTGCCTTTCGCCCAAGTCTCCCAGCTCCTGAGTCCCCTGGCCTTCCTGCCCACCCCAGTAGCCCCCAGCTTCCAGAGGCCAGGCCTGGCATCCCTGGCGGCACTGCCTCCCTCCTGGAGTCCACCTCTGGTGAGTACAGCCCTGGAGCAAGGACTGTCCCCTAAGCTCATCCTGTGTGCTAGCTGGCTCAGCTTCAAAGATGGACACTTGACCTGCCCGCAGGAACTGTGTCATTCATTCATTCGTTCATTAACTTTAATAAGCATTACATGTTGGGCTTTGTGCTAGACCCTGGGACATGGGACATGGTGGTAGACAAAACAGAGACTTGACATCTTCATTGGGGGCAATGCCCAGACTAAACCTTTACAGAACCCGTCATATGTATCACAAAGTGACACATGCTCAGGAGGGATAGAGGAGGGCGAGGGAGTGCAGGGTGTGGATGGGTTGGATTACAAACCAGAGGACGAGAAGAGGCTTCAGGGAAGAGGCTGCATTGGAGCAGAGACCTGTGGGAGTGAAGGGGAGGGAGCCTTGGGGACCCAGAGAAGAGTTCCAGACAGAAGGACAGCATGGAGTCCACCCAACTACCCTGGCAGCTCACACCAATGGAATGCAGCTCATCTTGCTCATTCCCTCCTCTCTACCTCAGGTGTACTTGGTCTATTCCAGGGCAGCCCTGCCCGCTGGAGTGAGCCCTGGGTGCCGGCTGAAGCCCTGCCCCCGTCCCCCCTTGAGCTGAACAGGGTAGGGAACATCTTGCACAGGCTGCAGACCACCTTCCAAGAAGCCCTCGACCTTTACCGTGTGGTGAGCCAAACCCCAGAGTCGGGAAAGGGTTGAGGGGTCTCTTGGGACCGCCTGGCCTTGGTGGCCCCTGACAAGGCTGGCATCCCTTGCAGTTGATCTCCAGTGGCCAGGTGGACACCAGGCAGCAGCAGGCACGGACTGAGCTGGTCTCCACCTTCCTGTGGATCCACAGTCAGCTGGAGGCCGAATGCCTGGTGGGGACCAGTGTGGCCCCAGCCCAGGCCCTGCCCAGCCCAGGACCCCCCTCCCCACCGACGCTGTGCCCTCTGGCCAGCCCAGACCTGCAGGCCCTGCTGGAACACTACTCGGAGCTGCTGGTGCAGGCTGTACGGAGGAAGGCACGGGGCCACTGAGGGTGCAGCCCCTCCACCACAGCCCTGCTGCTTCTGAGGACTTAGGTATTTTAAGCGAATAAACTGACAGCTTGGAGGAATGGTTCCTGGTGTCTGTTTGGGCCTATGCACAAAGCCCTCTTCAGGTGGAAGCAGGGAGGGAGGGTAGAGGGTGATGCCCAGAGGACTCGTGTCTGTCAGTGGAGAGCACAGGACCAGCATTCCCAGGAAGTTCAGGAACTGTAGCCATGATCAGGGCCGGTCCTCCCACACTGCCCACAGAGCTGCCGCAGACCAATGTGAGGTGCTTACCCAGTGGGGCCCAGTTGTGCCCCGGGGAGGAGCCAGCCCCTCCCTCTTACCTGCCCCCTGCCAGTGCCTGAGAACTCACTGGAGCTGCTGTGATCACCATGTGCCTACCTTGCCCAGCAGCCCATGCTTTGCCACATCACGGCTCGGGGCCTCTGGGCCAAGGCCACAGTAGATGCCACAAGGTCCAGGGTGGTGGTGTCCCCATCTGCAACAGGGGAAGCTGAGGACCCATGAACAGGCTTGCCCAAGCTGGGTATGGTGGCCTGCACTTATAATCCTGGCTACTCAGGAGGCTGAGGTGGGAGAATCGCTTGAGGCCAGGAGTTTGAGACCAGCCTGGGCAACTTGGTGAAACCCCATCTTTTTATTTATTTATTTTTGTTTTTGAGATGGAATCTTGCTCTGTCACCCAGGCTAGAGTGCAGTAGTGTGATCTCGGCTCACTGCAAACTCTACCTCCCAGGTTCAAGCGATTCTCCTGCCTCAGCCTCCCAAGTAGCTGGGATTACAGGTGCCCACCACCATACCCAGCTGATTTTTGTATCTTTAGTAGAGATGGGGTTTTGCCATGTTGGCCAGACTGGTCTCGAACTCCTGACCTTGGGTAATACACCCACCTCGGCCTCCCAAAGTGCTGGGATTACAGGCATGAGCCACCGCACCTGGCCAAAACCCCATCTCTTTAAACAAAACAAAGTAAAACAAGAAACCCAGGCAGGCTTGCCCACTGTATGATCCTGGCAGCAGGCCCAGGCCACCAGCAGCTGGGACAGATAACTGCTTCCCCTTCAGGAGTTCTACATTCCATGAGCTCCCGGCACTGGTACCAGCTACCCCAGGCAGCAGGCATCTGGCCACATGGAGTGTCTGCTAAAAAAGCCACTCTTGGCTGGGTGCAGTGGCTCACGCCTGTAATCCCAGCACTTTGGGAAGCCCAGGTGGGTGGATCACCTGAGGTCAGGAGTTCTAGACCAGCCTGGCCAACATGGTGAAACCCCGTCTCTACTAAAAATACAAAAATTAGTCAGGTGTGGTGGCGGGCGCCTGTAATCCTGGCTACTTGGGTGGCTGAGTCAAGGAGAATCACTTAAACCTGGGAGGCGGGGGTTGCAGTGAGCCAGAATTGCACCATTGTACTCCAGCCTGGGTGACCAGCAAAACTCCATCTCAAAAAAAAAGCCACTCTTGTAAATACAACAGACATTCCCAATGTCCCAAGTCACTATAGGAAGGAAGCCAGCAGGGGCTTGCCTAAACCCCACACCCCTGCCATGCTCTTTGAGCACCTCCCTGCTCAGCCAGGCTCACACAGCTAAGACTCACCTAAATTTGCCTGGTGGCAGAGCTGGACCCTTCAACACAAGGACATGGTTCTCTGTTTCCATGACATGACACACATCAGGACCAATCTTGCAGTTCAAAACATTTTGCCGGGCGCAGTGGCTTACGCCTGTAATCCGAACACTTTGGGAGGCCAACATGGGCGGATCACCTGAGGTCAGGAGTTCGAGATCAGTCTGGCCAATGTGGCGAAACCCCATCTCCCCATCTCTACTAAAAATACAAAAATTAGCTGGGGTGTGGTGGTGCACACCTGTAGTCCCAGCCACTCAGGAGGTTGAGGCAGGAGAATCGCTCGAACCCAAGGAGGCAGAGGTTGCAGTGAGCTGAGATCACGCCATATTATACTCCAGCCTGGGTGACATAGCAAGTCAAAAAAAAAAAAAAAATCCTGCCAGTTCGCACCCGGGTGCCGGGCACTGTAATGGAAGGAACATCAGGTGTTGCACCTGCCCTCATGGCCACTCACCTTCTATACAGGGAAACAGATTCAGGAATTAGAGCTCTGTAATTCTAGGTAGGCTGGGGAGATCCATTGCTGGTGAAGGGTCAGGGAAAGCCTTTCCGAGGTGACATTTGGGCTGAAGCTTGATAGAGGACATACCAGGAACACGTCCAGGCTGACAGCACAGCCAGTGCACAGGCCCGGGGCAGCCACACGTGATCTGTGTGGAAGGAAGAGGGGCAAAGCCAGGACAGCTCGAATGGAGTGAGCAAGGGTAGGGCAGGAGATGAGGTGTGAGGAGGAGCAGGGCCCCACCAGGCAGGGCCGGCCTTGTTGCTTCATGACATTTAAGTCCAAGGAACATCCAGAACAGTTTTTTGTTTTTCTGGGTTTGTTTCTAAATCTCTGCTCTTAATGTTTGGGGGATGTCTGGTGTTGCTTATTTCTCACGACTCCTTGCCTCAGGGAGTCCAGGTGGTCCAGAACTTGGACCACCTGCCTAGGCCTAGGCCCACCTGCCTAGTTCAGCCACCATTGCCCAAAACCTTGCCCAACATCCCTGGGCAAAGCTTGGTGTCCAGCCCCCTACGCCCCGGACACCAGGAGACCACCTCGGGCCTCTGTCACTCATGGAATCACCCTTCCTTCCAACCTGTATCATAGTAAAGCCTTCCGCTCCAAGGAGTAAACGCCTGGCTTTCAGGGCCCAAGATGGAAGGATGTTGGTTACCCTTGATGTCATCATGCACCTGGCCTCTTCCTCTCCTGCTCTATCATCCTCTGTGAGCAAGCTTCAGTCTCCAGCTTATGGCCTCATGGTTGCAACACGGCTGCTGTGGCACCCAGCAGCACACCCTCAGGTGGTGTCTCCATTTTGCAATTGTTGGCTTTCCTGCAGCCCTGACTGGGGTGCCTGGCACAGGCCTGGAAGTGCAGGACCTAGGAGCTGTCCCGATAGTACTGCTATGGGGAGGCCGAGATTAGAGGTGGAGTGCAGGGGGCTCACAGAGGAGAGGAAGAGGCCAGGTGCACAGTGACATCAACAGTAACCAACGTCCCTCCAGCTTGGGCTCCAGACGTTTACTCCTTGGAGCGGAAGGCTCTACTATGATACAGATTGGAAGGAAGGGTAATTCCATGAGGGTCAGAGGCCCAAGTTATTGGTCCCAGCTGCTGGATGGCCTGGACCAACCAGGAGCAAAGGCACAGAGCAGGGCGCCCTCTAGGGCAGCAGAAAAGAAATGCAGATCTCTCCCAGGGGTCTCCTGGGAGACTTCATCTGGGATCAGATGAGTCCCAGGCAACAGGAATGGAGATTGCTTTGATGTGCTTGGACCATCTCTCCTGTCCTGGGCATGTTGCGGCTCAAACAAAGAGGTTCTCTCAGCAAGAAAGGCAAGTGGGCTGGTAATCAGAGAGGATCCAGCATGTCTGCCACTTCCCTCTTCCAAATGCCAGGCTCTGTCCTGGAAGGACTATACTTTCTCCTCAGACAAACCACCTGGTTAAGAAGCCATTGCCGGTGGTGGAGTGTGTGTGCATGCGGTTTGGGAGTTGACAGGGTCCCAGCAGGAAGATGACAGCGTGCTTAGATGGGATATTCCAAAGAGTTTAACCAAGGGATCGTTTGCAAACGAGCAGCAAGGACTGGGAAGCCACCAGGACTGGTGCAGAACCCCAGGACTGGCACCACAGGAACTGTTACCACCCCCAGGCCACAAGGTACAAACAGAAGGAACAAGAACCCAAAAGGCAAATCCCAGGGAGAGGGTAGTGCTGAGGGAGCTGTGGCCCTGACTCCCACACAGGAGGGAGTGAGAATCAACACCCTGACCTTACTCACCCCCTGCAGGGCACCCCATTGTCCAAATCCTACTGGAAGCCAGACTGCATAGAAGCCCAGGTGACCCCACCTCCCAGTCCACCTCCTAGGCCATGGAGCAGGGCAGAACAGAACTGAGAGGGTTCCTGGAGAACTGGGTCCCTGGAAGGAAAACAGTTCATCTTTCACTGCAACTCTCCCCATGCTTCTACCCCCACATCTACCCTTGGCCTCCCCATAGCAATACCATCAGGACAGCTCCTGGTCCAGGACAGCTCTCAGGCCTGTGCCAGGCATCCCAGTCAGGGCTGCAGGAAAGCCAACAATTGCAAAATGGAGACACCACCTGAAACCCCATTTTGCAGATGACCCAACTGAGGCCTGGATGCTTGCCCATAGGAGGGGTTCCTCAGCAGGACGCGGTGGCTCACTCCTGTAATCCCAACACTTTGGGAGGCCAAGGCAGGCAGACAGTTTGAGCTCAGGAGTTTGAGACCAGCGCTGGGCAACACAGCAAGACTCTGCCTCTACAAAAAATTTTAAAATTAGCTAGGTGTGGTGGTGCATGCCTGTAGTCCCAGCTACTTGGAAGTTGATGTGGGAGGATCACTTGAGCCCAGGAGCTCGAGGCTGCAGTGAGCTGTGTTCATTCCACTCCACTCCAGCCTGGGTGACAAAGCAAGGCCCTGTCTCAAAAAAAAAAAAAAAAAAAAAAGCCTTCCTAACCAACCACTGCTTATATGTATGCCACATGGCAGGCCCCATGCTAAGCATTCTCTCCATGTGAGCTACATGGATCTTCAATACAAACCGGGAAGAGAGGACTCCTTAGTCTCATTTTCCAGATGAAGAAACCAAGGCCCAATAAGAAGTGACTTGCTCTGGGTCCTCCAGAGAGCAAGTGGCAATGAGTGGCCAGCAGACCCTCAGCACTGC